>NW_028270143.1:86821297-87138172 GCF_037043375.1 Chiloscyllium plagiosum
ACAAAGAGACCTTGGAGTGCAGGTTTATAGCTCCTTGAAAGTGGAGTCGCAGGTCGATAGCATAGTGAAGAAGGTGTTTGGTATGCTTTCTTTTATTGGTCAGAGTATTGAGTACAGGAGTTGGGAGGCAATGTTGCGGCTGTACAGCACATTAGTTAGGCCACTGTTGGAATATTGCATGCAATTCTGGTCTCCTTCCTATCAGAAAGATGTTGTGAGACTTGACAGAGTTCAGAAACAATTTATAAGGATGTTACCAGGGTTGGAGGATTTGAGCTATAGGGAGAGGCTGAACAGGCTGGGGCTGTTTTCCCTGGAGCGTCGGAGGCTGAGAGGTGACCGTATAGAGGTTTACAAAATTATGAGGGGCATGGATAGGATAAATCGACAAAGTCTTTTCCCTGGGGTCGGGGAGTCTAGAACTAGAGGGCATAGGTTTAGGGTGAGAGAGGAAAGATATAAAAGAGACCTAAGGGGCATCTTTTTCACGCAGAGGGTGGTACGTGTATGGAATGAGCTGCCAGAGGATGTGGTGTAGGCTGGTACAATTGCAACATTTAAGAGGCATTTGAATGGGTATATGAATAGGAAAGGTTTGGAGGGATATGGGCTGGGTGCTGGCAGGTGGGACTAGATTGGGTTGGAATATTTGGTCGGCATGGACGGGTTGGACCGAAGGGTCTGTTTCCATGCTGTACATCTCTATGACTTTATGACTCTATGTACCATTTGAGGCAAAACACTTTTGATCTATACATTGCACTGGGAGAAAGCAACATAAAGTATTATAATCTGTATGTTGTCACAGTATGGAGAAGCACAGTGAGATTCATTGAAATTTAGGAAACAGTATTAAAAGTGTTGACTCGTGATTTATAGATCTTAGTAATGACACTAAGTCTTCGTCTTGTGGAATAAATTAGGGTTGCATAACTGGGGCGAGTTATTGCATTTGGAGCTATGGGGTCTGAATCCTACCATGGCAAATGGACTCAGTTGATAGATCTGAAACTGAAAGGTGGTCTAATCATGATCAGGAAATCCTTGTTGATTATTGGCAAGTACCATGTGGTTCACCAATGTCCTTTAGAAAAGGAAACTGCCATCTAGTCTGATCTTCATGTCACTCTAGAACCACAGCAATATGGTCGATTCCATACTGCTTCTGAAATGGCCCATCAAAGCCAAAACAAAGAAATGAAATCAGACATACTACTTAACATTGCCTCTGATTCCAATGAATTGGTCAAACTCCAGCCTGACAATCGTGCAAAGTCCTCCTCGCTGTCTGGTGATCAGTGCCAAAATTGGGAAAGCTGTCTCACAGATTGATCAAGCAACAGCCTGACATAGTAAACTTGTGTCATCATTCCTTACAATGTCTCAGATAATGCTGGTAGGATATACCCAGTAGAGTTGGTGGCACATTGGTAAACATTTGGGAGGAAATTGCTCTGGGAGTTCTCAACATTGATTCTCGATCACATAAAATCTCATGGTGTCAATTCAAACGTGGGCAAGGAAGGCTCCATCTGATTGTCTCATACAGCTCTCCTGTTTGACTGATGAATCAGTAGTTCTCCATGTTAAACACTACTTGGAGGAAACATTCAAGGTAGCAAGTGTGCAAAATGTACTTTGAATGGACTACTTCAATGTCCGCCACCGGAAATGGTGGCTGCACCACTGCTGGCCAGTTATCCAACTCCTAAAGTATGAGCTGCTAGACTGGATTTGCAACAGGTGGTGAGGGAATTTACAAATGAAAAACATACTTGACTCCACCTTCACTTTCTAAATCTATAGGAGATGTATTTGTCCATAACAGTATCCGTAAGAGTGACCACTGCACAGTCCTTACAGAGAACAAAACCCACCATCACAATGAAGCTATCTTCCATCGTGTTGTCTATATTGTATGGGATGGAATTTGAACAGATCTATCAGTTTGATTGGTAATCCATGAGTTGTTGTGCACCCTCAGCAGAATTCATATTTAAACACATGTAGCCTTTTTGCAATCTCCACTCCGCCATTACCACCAAATTGGGGAGTAACCCTGTTCAACGGGGATTGTAGGAGGTTCTGCCAGGATGAATATCAAGTTTCCTAATGATTAGGCGTAAGTTAGGTACAGCTACAACAGAAGACTATTTGTGTGCCGAGCAGCATGTGATAAATAGAGCTAAGTAATTTCTCAACCAGTAGACGAGATTGCAGCTCTGCAGTCCTGCCATATCCAGTTGCGAATAGTGGTGGACAATTAAATAACTCAGAGGAGAAAGTGAGGACTGCAGATGTTGGAGATCAGAGCTGAAAATGTGTTGCTGGAAAAGCGCAGCAGGTCAGGCAGCATCCAAGGAGCAGGAGAATCGATATTTCAGGCATGAGCCATTCTTCAGGAATGAGGAAAGTGTGCCAAGCAGGCTAAGATAAAAGGTAGGGAGGAGGGACTTGGGGGAGGGGCGTTGGAAATGCGATAGGTGGAAGGAGGTTAAGGTGAGGGTGATAGGCTGGAGTGGGGGTGGGGGCGGAGAGGTCAGGAAGAAGATTGCAGGTTAGGAAGGTGGTGCTGAGTTTGAGGGTTGGGACTGAGACAAGGTGTGGGGAGGGGAAATGAGGAAACTGGAGAAATCTGAGTTCATCCCTTGTGGTTGGAGGGTTCCTAGGCGGAAGATGAGGCGCTCTTCCTCCAGCCGTCGTGTTGCTATGGTCTGGGGATGGAGGAGTCCAAGGATCTGCATGTCCTTGGTGGAGTGGTAGGGGGAGTTGAAATGTTGAACAACGGGGTGGTTGTGTTGGTTGGTCCGGGTGTCCCAGAGGTGTTCTCTGAAACGTTCCGCAAGTAGGCGGCCTGTCTCCCCAATACAGAGGAGGCCACATCGGGTGCAGCGGATGCAGTAACTGATGTATGTGGAGGTGCAGGTGAATTTGTGGTGGATATGGAAGGATCCCTTGATGTCTTGGAGGGAAGTAAGGGGTGAGGTGTGGGCGCAAGTTTTGCATTTCTTACGGTTGCAGGGGAAGGTGCCGGGAGTGGAGGTTGGGTTGGTGGGGGGTGTGGACCTGACGAGGGAGTCACGGAGGGAGTGGTCTTTCTGGAACGCTGATAGGGGAGGGGAGGGAAATATATCCCTGATGGTGGGGTCCGTTTGGAGGTGGCGGAAATGACGACGGATGATACGATGTATATGGAGGTTGGTGGGGTGATAGGTGAGGAAAAGTGGGGTTCTGTCCTGGTGGCGATTGGAGGGGCGGGGCTCAAGGGTGGAGGAGCGGGAAGTGGAGGAGATGCAGTGGAGGGCATCGTCGATCACGTCTGGGGGGGAATTGTGGTCTTTGAAGAAGGAGGCCATCTGGGTTGTATGGTATTGGAACTGGTCCTCCTGGGAGCAGATGCGGCGGAGACGAAGGAATTGGGAATATGGGATGGCATTTTTACAGGGGGCAGGGTGGGAGGAGGTGTAGTCCAGGTGGCTGTGGGAGTCGGTCAGTTTATAGTAAATGCCCATGTTGATTCGGTTGCCCGAGATAGAAATGGAGAGGTCTAGGAAGGGGAGGGAGAGTCTGAGACGGTCCAGGTAAATTTGAGGTCGGAGTGGAAGGTGTTAGTAAAGTGGATAAACCAGATATGATCGACGATGCTCTCCACCGCATCTTTTCCACTTCCTGCTCCTCTGCCCTTGAGCCCCGCCCCTCCAATCGCCACCTGGACAGAACCCCCCTGGTCCTTACCTACCACCCCACCAACCTCCATATACATCGTATCATTCTTCGTCATTTCCACCACCTCCAAACGGACCCCACCACCAGGGATATATTTCCCTCCCCTCCCCTATCAGCGTTCCAGAAAGATCACTCCCTCCGTGACTCCCTCGTCAGGTCCACACCCCCCACCAAACCAACCTCCACTCCCGGCACCTTCCCCTGCAATCGCAAGAAATTCAAAACTTGTGCCCACACCTCCCCCCTTACTTCCCTCCAAGGCCCCAAGGGATCCTTCCATATCCGCCACAAATTCACCTGCACCTCCACACACATCATTTACTGCATCCGCTGCACCCGATGTGGCCTCCTCCATATTGGGGAGACAGGCCGCCTATTTGCGGAACGTTTCAGAGAACACCTCTGGGACACCCGGACCAACCAACGCAACCACCCGTGGCTCAACACTTCAACTCCCCTCCCGCTCCACCAAGGACATGCAGGTCCTTGGACTCCTCCATCCCCAGACCATAGCAACACGACGGCTGGAGGAAGAGCGCCTCATCTTCCGCCTAGGAACCCTCCAACCACAAGGGATGAACTCAGATTTCTCCAGTTTCCTCATTTCCCCTCCCCCACCTTTCTCTGTCCCAACCCTCAAACTCAGCACCACCTTCCTAACCTGCAATCTTCTTCCTGACCTCTCCGCCCCCACCCCCACTCCGGCCTATCACCCTCACCTTAACCTCCATCCACCTATCGCATTTCCAACGCCCCTCCCCCAAGTCCCTCCTCCCTACCTTTTATCTTAGCCTGCTAGACACACTTTCCTCATTCCTGAAGAAGGGCTCATGCCCGAAAGGTCGATTCTCCTGCTCCTTGGATGCTGCCTGACCTGCTGCGCTTTTCCAGCAACATATTTTCAGCTCTGATCTCCAGCATCTGCAGTCCTCACCTTCTCCTACAAGTTAGTGAGGTACAACCTCCACTGCTCAAAACCATGCTGTCTATCACTAATATGTCCATTTGTTTCTAAATGCATATGAGAACCTTTTCCAATAATTTCCTTATCACCTACATGAGACTACACAGGTGTATAATTTCCTGGATTATCGTTGCTAGCCTCCTTAAACAATGAGATTACATTATCCTCTGGGATCTCACCTGTGACCAAAGAGGATACAAAGATGTCTATCAATGCTCCAGCAATTTGTTCTCTCAATGTTTGGGGATAGAACCCATCAGGACCTGGGGATCGTCCTACCTTAATATTTTTTAAGACACAGCACCTCTTCCATTTTAATAGCAACTTGGCTAGAAATTCCATACTCCCTTCCCTGAGATCATCCTCCACCAATTCTCTCTCTGTGGTGAATAGTCATAGAGATGTGCAGCACAGAAATAGACCCTTCGGTCCAACTCATCCATGTCAGCCAGGTATCCCAACCCAATCTAGTTCCACCTGCCAGCACCTAGCCCATATCCCTCCAAACCATTCCTATTCATATACCCATCTGCCAGAAGTATTGTTTAGGACCTCACCTACCTCATCTGGCTCCATATATAGATACCCGCCTTTGTCCTTGGGTGGGCCACCCCTTTCCCTGGCTACCCTCTTGCTTTTTCTATATGTACACAAAGCCTTGCGTTTTGCCTTAATGCTGTTTGTTGACGACTTTTCATGACCCCTTTTAGCCCTTCTAATTCCTTGATTAAGTTCTTTCCCACTTTCCTTATATACTTCAAGGGCTTTGTCAGTTCCCATCCTCCGAGACTATCGGTATGCTTCCTTTTTCTCTTTGACCAGGGTGATAATATCCCTGGTTCTCCAAGGTTCACATTACTTACCATACCTATCCTTCATTCTCACAGGAATGTGCCGCTCATGAACTCTTATCAACTGTCATTTGAAATACTCCCACATGCCCGTTGTGGATTTACCCTCAAACAGCTGCTTCCAATCAAAATTCTCTTGTTCCTGCCTAATATTGTTGTAGTTTGCCTTCACCCAAGGACTGCTGTTATCCCTACCTATGAGTATGTTAAAACTGGCAGTATTACGGTCACTACTCCTGAAATGCTCCCCCACTGAAACTTCACTCACCTGGCCAGGCTCATTTCCCAAAACCAGGTCCAGTATAACACTTTCCTTGATTGGACTGTTCACATATTGTGTCAAGAATCCCTGCTGAATGACCTTAGAAATTCTGCCCCATCCAAGCCCTTAGCACATAGTGAGCCCTGGTCAATATTGGTGAAGTTAAAACCACCCACCACAACAACCCTGCAGCTTATACATCTTTTCAAAATCTGTCTACATATCCCGTCCTCTATCGCCTACTTGCTGTTGGGAGGCCTGTAGTACACCCCCAACATTATGATTTCATGTTTCCTATTCCTGACTTCTACCCATATTGCCTCGCTGCACAAATCCTCTGATGTATCCTCCCTCAGTACAACTATGAGATATTCCTTTACCAATAGTGCAATTCCCCCCCATCCTTTTTACATGCCCTTCCATCACACTTGAAACATCTAAATCCTGGGACATTCAGCTGCCAGTCCTGTCCCTCTTTCAGCCAAGTCTCCATGATTGCATGATTGAAGATAGTTCTGGTTGTTAGTAGTCAATCATCTCAGGCAAAGACATCACTGCTAGTGTTGGTGTCTGAGGCTCAACCATCTTCAACTACTTCACAAGACCTTACTTTCATTATAAGGTCAGAGGTGGGGATGTTGGCTAATGATTAAACAATGTTCAGTGCTATTGCAACTTTATAGATGTTGAAGCAACTGATATGCAAATACAGCAAGACCTGAACAATATCTAGGTTTGGGCTGACAGGTGGCAAGAAACATTTGCTGTACAAGTGCCTGGGCAAAATGAGCAATTCCAACAAGAGAGAATCTAACCATCACACATTGACATTCAATGGCATTACCTTCACTGAATCCCCAACATCCTGGGGGTTACCATTGATCAAACACTGAAGTTTATCAGCTGTGTAAATACTGAGGCTTCAAGAAAGGTCAGAGGTTAGGAATCCTGACTCATCAAAGGCTACCCACAACCCATCTGCAAGGCACTAGTCAAGATTGTAATGAAATACTTTCCCCTTGCCTGGATGAGTGAAGCTTAACACGATCCAGAGCAAAGCAGCCCAATTAATTGCCACATCATGTAGTAGCTTCAAACTTCACTTCTTCCAATACTGATGCACAGTGGCAGCAGTGTGCATCTACGTGAAGCAGTAAAACAAGTCACCAAGGCTACTTTGACAGCACCTTCCATACCAGCAACTTCTACCACCTAGAAGAACAAGGACAGCAAATGCATGAGAATACCACCAAGTTGCCCTCCATGACTTGGAGATGTATCACTATTTCTTCACTCTCACTCTGGGTAAAATTCCTGGAATTACCTTTCTGACAGCACTGTAAGTCTATAGTCTTTCAAGAAGGCAGCTCACCACCACCTTCTCGAGGGCATTTGGGGATAAGCAGTAAATACTGGCCCAGCCAGTTATGCCTACACACTGTGACCTAATAATAAAACAAGTTGCTATGAATTATTTTTCTGATTACATGTAACAAAATGATGAGGAAAAGCAATCAATACATCCACCAGATTTACTTAAAACAGTTTCAGTTTTGCTTTCTGTGGTTGTATGTTTCTTTCCTTCTGGTTGGAAACCAAGGTAAATTTGTGACTTGTGTCAGGTTCCTACTGAAGCATAATGATCTTAAATTTGTAATACATTCTTGGTATGTTCAATTACTTCTGCTAGGTTGACTGAGGGCGAAGCAGGATTTTCCTTCCATTAATCTATGTACAAAGATTATTGTAAGAAGCAAAGCCCACGGGGATTTTTTTCTCTTCGTAGCCTACAGGAAGATTCTGAAAAGAACATCTCATTACTTTCCCACTTTACACTAGCTTCTGTTTTCATGCCATGCATTCCATAAGAGAATGCAATTTGTTCAGTGGCTTGTAATTACTTTTTGTAATTCATCCAATAGAATGATACGTTTATTTGAATTTTTTAATCAATTTATGAACTAAAACATTGTACTATGTTAAAAATTCTACTCATTGATGACTTGCTGCAAACAGCTGAAATTGCTTACATTTCTATGTTTCATTGTTGTGACATCCTTTATATCAATGTAAGTCAACAGTGTGATTATACAGAATGGTGCTGTGGATGCTTAGTGCTGTTGAGAAACTCAGCCCTGTTTTGACAAACAAGAATGTAGGTTCCTTTTGCACATGAAATTAACCCATGAATTGGTGAGAACTACTATTTGCTCTTACTATATTGGTCATTTTTTACATTAGCAGTGAGTAGTCCTTTTTTATTTAACAGGAGGGCTTCCTGACACAGTATGTAGACAGGTCAACAAGGGGCGTAGCCACATTAGATTTGGTACTGGGTAATGAGCCCGGCCAGGTGTTGGAAGTAGGTGAGCACTTTGGTGATAGCGATCACAATTCTGTTATGTTTACTTTAGTGATAGAAAGGGATAGGTGTATATTCCTGGGCAAGACTTACATCTGGGGGAAAGGCAATTACGATGCGATTAGGCAAAATTTAAGAAGCATAGGATGGGGAAGGAAACTGCAGGGGATAGGCACATTAGAAATGTGGAGCTTATTCAAGGAAAGGCTACTGTGTGTCCTAGATAAGTATGTACCTGTCAGGCAGGGAGGAAGTTGTAGAGCGTGGGAGCTGTGGTTTACTAAGGAAGTGGAATCTCTGGTCAAGAGAAAGAAGAAGGCTTATGTTAGGATGAGATATGAAGGCTCAGTTAGGGCGCTTGAGGGTTACAAGGTAACCAGGAAAGACCTAAAGAGAGAGCTCAAAAGAGCCAGGAGGAGACATGAGAAGTTGTTGGCGGATAGGATCAGGGAAAACCCTAAGGCTTTCTATAGGTAATTAAGGAATAAAAGAATGACAAGAGTAAGATTAAGGCCAATCAAGGATAGTAGTGGGAAGTTGTGTGTGGAGTCAGAAGAGATAGGGGAAGCACTAAATAAATATTTTTCGACAGTATTTACTCTAGAAAACAACAATGTTATCGAGGAGATTACTGAGATACAGGCTACTAGACTAGGTGTGATTGAAGTTCACAAGGAAGAAGTATTAGAAATCCTGCAGAGTGTGAAAATAGATAAGTCCCCTGGGCTGGATGGGATTTATCCTAGGATCCTCTGGAAAGCCAGGGAGGAGATTGCCGAGCCTTTGGCATTGATCTTTAAATTGTCATTGTCTACAGGAATAGTGCCAGAAGACTGGAGGATAGCAAATGTGGTTCCCCTGTTTAAGAAGGGGAGTAGAGACAATCCTGGTAATTATAGACCAGTGAGCCTTACTTCAGTTGTTGGTAAAGTGTTGGAAAAGTTATAAGAGATAGGATTTATAATCATCTAAAAAAGAATAATTTGATTAGGGATAGTCAGCACAGTTTTATGAAGGGTAGGTCGTGCCTCACAAACCTTATTGAGTTCTTTGAGAAGGTAACCAAACAGGTAGATGAGAGTAAACCTGTTGATGTGGTGTATATGGATTTCAGCAAGGCGTTCGATAAGGTTCCCCACAGTAGTCTATTGTACAAAATGCGGAGGAATTGGATTGTGGGAGATGTAGCAGCTTTGATCAGTAATTGGCTTGCTGAAAGAAGACAGAGGGTGGTGGGAAATGTTCATCCTGGAGTCCAGTTACCAGTGGTGTACCGCAAGGGTCGGTGTTGGGTCCACTGCTGTTCGTCATTTTTATAAACGATCTGGATGAGGGTGTAGAAGGGTGGGTTAGTAAATTTGCAGACGACACTAAGGTCGGTGGAGTTGTGGATAGTGAAGAAGGATGTTGTAGGTTACAGAGAGGCATAGATAAGCTGCAGAGCTGGGCTGAGAGGTGGCAAATGGAGTTTAATGCGAACAAGTGTGAGGTGATTCACTTTGGTCGGAGTAACCGGAATGCAAAGTACTGGGCTAATGGTAAAATTCTTGGTAGTGTAGATGAGCAGAGAGATCTCGGTGTCCATGTACACAGATCCTTGAAAGTTGCCACCCAGATTGATAGGGTTGTTAAGAAGGCAAACAGTGTTTTAGCTTTTATTAATAGAGGGATCGAGTTCCGGATCCATGAGGTTATGCTACAGCTGTACAAAACACTGGTGCGGCCGCACTTGGAGTATTGTGTACAGTTCTGGTCACCGCATTATAAGAAAGATTAGATTAGATTACTTTACAGTGTGGAAACAGGCCCTTCGGCCCAACAAGTCCACACCGACCCGCCGAAGCGCAACCCACCCATACCCCTACATTTACCCCTTACCTAACACTATGGGCAATTTAGCATGGCCAATTCACCTGACCTGCACATCTTTGGACTGTGGGGGGAAACCGGAGCACCCGGAGGAAACCCACGCAGACACGGGGAGAACGTGCAAACTCCACACAGTCAGTCGCCTGAGGCGGGAATTGAACCCAGGTCTCTGGCGCTGTGAGGCAGCAGTGCTAACCACTGTGCCACCGTGCCGCCCACTAAAGATGTGGAAGCTTTGGAAAGGGTGCAGAGGAGATTTACTAGGATGTTGCCTGGTATGGAGGGAAGGTCTTACGAGGAAAGGCTGAGGGATTTGAGGCTGTTTTCGTTAGAGAGAAGAAGGTTGAGAGGTGACTTAATAGAGACATATAAGATAATCAGAGGGTTAGATAGGGTGGACAGGGAAAGCGTTTTTCCAAGAATGGTGACAGCGAGCACAAAGGGACATAGCTTTAAATTGAGGGGTAATAGATATAGGACAGATGTCAGAGGTAGTTTCTTTTGTCAGAGAGTAGTAAGGGTATGGAATGCTTTGCCTGCAATGGTAGTAGATTTTCCAACTTTAAGTACATTTAAGTCGTCATTCGACAAGCATATGGACGTACATGGAATAGTATAGGTTAGATGGGCTTCAGATTGGTATAACAGGTCGGCGCAAAATCAAGGGCCGAAGGGCCTGTACTGCGCTGTAATGTTCTATGTTCTATGTTAAGTTACCATTGTCAGAATTAACACTATATTTTTCACATTGGAAAATAGGCCTTCTTATTAATAATAATTATAAAATAATATTTGGGTAAATATTTGATTTTTTTTAATTGGAGAAGAAGTTGATCATTTTCCAAAACATAATGCTGCCTTGCAAGGGAACAGCTCTGAAGATCATTCTCTCTGCTTTATTTAAAAGGACATACTTGGAATAGTTTTTGGATCTAACTAATGTCATGGGTTTTCTTTTTAAAGCATATTTCTAATACATTTAGAGGTACTGTTCATCTTCAGAAAGGAAAGCACATTAACCTGTATTTACATCATTAACTCTTGCTCTCTCCTGACCCTTGAAGGAATGGTTGTTGTGCAGTCAAGCATACATTCTGCATCCCTCCAGTAATACAGTTTATTGGTTCATTTAATGATATATTAAAAAAAGTCCTGGCAGCCCTTCAAACTAATGATAAAAGGCTATGAGTGCATAAAACCCTCAGAAATCCGTTGTCAGTTGTCAGCTGTTCATTCATGTTTCTGTCTTTGTGCTTGCAGGTCTAAGTTTATATTGATTTGCATATAGAGTCATAGAGAAGTACAGCATGGAAACAGATGTTTGTGGAATATTTTTGTCTTGACCGTTTAATGTCATGCTAATATTGATGACAAGGAAATTGCTCAGGTTATTGACTTTTATGAACATTCTTGTGCAATCATGCCAAGATTCAACATTAATCTGTTACAAAATAAATTAGTTTCTCTATCTTCATGCAACAGTGGTTCTTAAAATTTAGTCAGTCACATCCTATTTGGTGGAATTGCTCCTGTGACCTTTCCCTGGTAAAATATTTGAAAATAGTCATGGAAGGTCGAAAGGGGCCAGTTTTCAATTAGTATTTATCAAACATCTACTTGACATGCAAAACAATTTTAAAAATACATTTATGATTGTTAAATGTGCAATGACAAATTTCTGGTGCAGCATAGGAAGGCAGCAATTCATTTCAGTGCATTTGATAAAAGCTTGTATTCTTACATTTGTGGCTTTTTTAAAAACCATTCTTCCCCTTTCAAATTATGTTTTCTTAAAAGTAAACAGGGAGTATAATTTTTTTTTCTATATTGGACTTTAAGTTTGCCTTCCACATCTCACAAAAGCAGTATTTCATACAAGGAGCTGAAATTGATGTATTTTAATGACTATAAATGAAAATTAGTCTTGAAACTTAGTTTTGAGATTTCAGTGAATTCAAAACAAGTTGTGTGATTTATGATTTTCTTTGCTTCTGTTGCCCCATCATCTGAAACCAGCATTTCAAGTCTGCACTGGATTGCTGAATCAATTTAGGGTGGCATGGTAGCTCAGTGGTTAGCACTGCTGCCTCACAGTGCCAGGGATCCAGGTTCAATTCCCACCTTGGGCAACTGTCTGTGTGGAGTTTGCACATTCTTCCCGTGTCTGCGTGGATTTCCTCCAGGTGCTCCGGTTTCCTCCCACAATCCAAAGATCTGCAGGTTGGGTGAATTGGCTATGCTAAATTGCCTGTAGTGTTAGGTGGATTAGTCAGGGGTAAATGTGGGGGAATGGGTCTGGGTGGGTTGCTCTTCAGAGGGTTGGTGTGGACTTGTTGGGCCGAAGGGCCTGTTTCCACACTGTGGGGAATCTAATCTAAAGCAAACTATTGGTGCAGTATTAAAATATAGAAGTTGAACATTAAAGTTGATGCAATGTTGTTATTCAAAAAAATCTGGATCGTTATTTTCCTCAAAAAATCACAAATAATAAAACTCTCTCTACTGAAAGATGTTCATATAATATTTTATATAACAATAGTTTTTATTTTATTTATGTGTTTCTGAAGCCTTGAAGTAAAAATTGACTATTGGAAACCAGATGGCACTCTGAAGCTATCTGGAAAGACACTGTGATAATGTTCATTTTCAACAGTTTGCAATACAGTTTGCTGAACTACATTATTATGAAGCCCACCTTGCCACTGTGGTAATTTTGGACAATCATTCATTTTCCATGAGTTTACAGCTGTTATTAATTTTATATGTTATGAATAGATGGTGCTACTTGATCTATACAATATAGGTGTACGAAGTTGTGGCTTTATGATGAAACTGTTATTTTTGATGGTTTGACATTCCTTGTGTCAAAAGTTTAGAAATTCAGAGTACTTGAATTGCCAGACAACTTAGTAAGGGCAGTTTCAGTCAAAGTATTCAAAAGGACACTACATTTATCTGAAAAGAAAGAATGTTCAGCAATACAGGATGAAAGAAGGAGATTTACTCATTAGGAGAGCTGGTGCAGTCTAGATGGGCTGAACTGCCTCCCTCTGTGTGATATCAATTCTGTAATTCTGCAACTTTCTTTAAGTTTTCCAAGAGATTTTTGTTCTGCACAGCAGATCATTAAGAAAATAATTGTGTGATCAGTAGAACAATTTTGATTCTTTGTCTTAAAAGTCTAACTGCATATGGTTTTGACTAAATGTTTTCAATTGATCTGGAATGACTAGTATGGCTATATTCAATAGCATTTGTGTAACTGTCAGCAAGTGAATCTTGACAGATGCAAGCATTTGATAATTATAGACTAAATCCTAACTGCCAATTACAGAAACAGAAGATATTTTGAACAACTTTGTAGCTGATTGTGAGAGCTGGACTGTCAAAATAAATGATGATCCATTGCTTTCTGACTTTACATCTGGTTTATTTTTCCTGTCGTACCTGAGGAGGCCGGTGAAGGTGAAATTTCTGGTATGCTTTGGTGCTGCCCAGTGTCTAGTCTCTACTTGCCGAAGGGTTTAATAATATCTGACAGAGCATCTGTTCGTGGTACGTGGTGAAACCCACCAACAGCAGACAAGTCATCGGCTTCATCTCAATACATCCACATTCCACAGGTCTGATAAACTGTCTGTGAAATCACACAGTGCCTTTTTGTTTCTATTAGTGATGTTGAACTGTTGCACTGCATTTCAGCTCAGTTGAACCATACACACTATGCTGATGGCTTGCATCTAGCAGATGCCTGCAGGATTTTTTTCTGGATGTAAAATTTGTATACAGAGCATATTGAAGGAAAGAAGGAGTAGGACAGAGAACAATGTCCAAGCCATCGAGACTGGCCAGACCTTCATCAGTCAGTACAACTTCTAAGCTATCTGCAATAAATAAAGAAGATTCCAGCTACAGATCAAAGACAGGCAGCTTGGGTGAAAAGCTGCAGAGGATGGGGAGTGAAGGTACCCTGAATAAAGCACAGCAAGTGCAAGTAACACATGTTACTGCACAGAAGAAAAGTTGCACTCTAAAAGGTAGAATTGTTGAAATGGAAGGAAGGAGAGAATGAGGTCATATTCAGAATTATCTTTTGAAGATGATTAAAGATATTTAGAAGTTAATATTTAAGATAAGTTAATTTCTGTGGAACTAGATGAAAATGCCAGTGAATAGACATAGTCAAACTGTATTGATACAATTGAATGTTGCAGTAAATGAATATTTAATTGATGTAAGTATACATCATAATTCATTAAGTGGTTCAACTGCAATAAGTCTTAATAATATTTATGAAGTAAACTGGATAATTTGGAAATTCTTCCCTTTCACACAGTTGTTTGATAGCAGTCTTTGATAGAGTTGATTGTGTGAGTGCAAGGAATTGATCGGAATTATTGATCATTTATTTATAACTACATAGAATGACAGTGGATTTTCTATTAACTTGTATTGAAAGACTGGCGATTTTCTTTGTTGAATAGACCCACTACAACTGTAAAATGTATTTCACAACACTGAGGAATGTTAGCATGCTGCAACATATTTTAGTAACTCAATATTTTAAACTTGCTGTTATTAAGGAATCTAGGCAAGTGCCCTATGCTGGTCGTTTAATGCAGTTTTTTTTACATAGGTTTTTATCTTTGAAACTTTAAAGGTGAAAAGATAATTCTGTTCTTTCACAAAAAATATTTTTAGATTGAACAGAGAAGTTATTTAATTATACCTTTCACTTTGAGATTCATTTATGAGTTATTGTTGAATCATCAAATGGCTCTTTGGATCTTTTTCATTTTTAGTGGCATTTTAATAAGTACTTCCAAATAGTTTTCCATCAATTTAACAATGATAAGCTATTAAGTATAAAATTAAATTTAAAGTATGTTCATCTAAACTTTGTTACTTTCAGTGGATTTTAAACATGTTTCACCTATGCCCTGTTTCCACACACACTCATAATTGATTGCAGTTGCAGAAGTTGATTCAAGAGCAATTTGAAATTAAACATACTCTTACATATAACTTAAATGCATACTGAATGGTTAAAATGTATAAAGTCTTTATCGTCCAGGGGTATTTTAAACTTGCTGTGACTATCTTAGGTGAATGCTTTCAGCAATATTCAATCATTTTACGGAACAATTTCTACTGTGCAAAGCAATTGGTCCATCACAATCCATCGGTTTTAAAATGAAAATTGCCCAAACTGTTTGTTGAAAAATCTAACAAAGAGCCAGGCTTGTAATGCTGGAAAGTTCCAAAGCTGAAACCTTTGAAAACCAGCACCCACTTTCATTTATTTATTTTAACTTTTAACACACAATGCCCTCAAAGTGTTTATAGATTTATGAGGAAAAGAGGTAATGAAGGTCTATTAAAAATGTCTGTTTTAAGCTGGTACAGCAGGTTTCAGGAAATGAAGATGTTTAGTAGCTCCGAGGTAAGGAGGCATTTAAGATTAAAGTAACCTCAAACTTTGTGGCAACAAATGAACTTAATGTGGGGCAGTAAGAACAGAATTATGAGCATGTTGAACTGGGATAGAATAAGAGTAATCAAGTTTTAAAATAGTTGAAGAATGCAGAAGATTGACGCTAAAGAACAACTGGAACCAAATTAAAGAAGTGGTAATTAGTTAGACAGTGTCATGCTTGGAGTTTAACACCTTAAATATTTTAGAAGGGTGAGGAGTTCCATACTTATCAGGCTCTACCCCTAAGGCAGAGTAGAAAATGCTGTGATGAGTCCTGATTCTGTTATAGCAAGAATATGAAGAATGAGATAATGATTTATTTATTGTCACATATATTTCAAAAATACAGTGAAAAATGTATTGCCGCCACAATCCAGTGCCATTTTGAAATGCAATAAAGATAAAAAGAAATGATTTCACAGTCCAAAGATGTGCAGGTCAGGTGAATTGGCCATATTAAAAATTGCCCATAGCGTTAGGTGCATTGGTCAAAGGGAAACGGTCTGGGTGGGTGACTCTTTGGAGGGTCGGTGTGGACTTGTTGGGCTGAAGGGTCTGTTTCCACACTGTAGGGAATCTAATCTAATCTAGTGGCTCCAGGGGTTTTACAAGGTCTCTGCAAACTGTTCTGGTCCTTAAAATGTCCCCACTCCGGGAACAGCAACACTCTGGGCCTATACTGCGAGAGGTCCATGCTCTGGGCATCACCAGGATTCCGGGTCCACACTGCTGATGCTGCAGCCACTGCCCCGCCAATACCACTCCAGCCTCGAAGATGAAGAAGAAATGAAAAAGAAAAGTAAAAACACAAAAGCTACAGGGAGAAAACGATGCTGCTGGCCTGGAGTGATGGGTTCTGATGACCATGCTGGTACCACCTTAGAAATTGAAAAGCGGAGGAGTATGTGGAATGGACGTTTGCAACTTGGAAAAAATCATAAACTTAAGATGTGCATAAATGAGACGTTTGCAAAGTAGTGAAACTTGAGACCAGAGATTGAGTAAGAAAGCAATTGCATGATGGGTTTGAATTTTAATCGTATCATAAGCTTCACTGACCTGACATGAAGATTGAGGGCTTGAATAGAATTGTGCTTTTAACCATGAAGTTTCACAGCATTTGTAAAATTCATTAATGTGATGTCAGTGCACTGGCTGTTGACCATCCCTAATTCCCATCAAACTGAATAGCTTGCTAGGCCATCTCAGTGGACAGTTAAGAGATAACCAAAATGGATATGTGTATGGCAACACATATAGGCCAGACCAGGTAAGGATGGAAGGTTTTCTTCCTTATTGGACATTAATTAACTCAATGGGTTTTTAGCGACAGTCAGTATGTGGTAGCCATTGGTAGCTTTTTGAATTGCAGATTCGGATCCATGTTCCCAGAACATATGTGTTCTTTGGGTGGAATTTAGTTGCAGTTTAAAACTGGAAGACTACAGAACATATGAATTAGGAACAGAAATGGGCTATTTGGTCCTTCATGCCTGCTCCACCATTCAATAAGATCATGGCTTATTTTGTTTGTGTTCCAACGTCCACAATCTAAAGCCCCAATTAATTTTTTCTTCCCTTATCTTACCAAGATTCTATCTACTCCTGCCTTCAGAAAGAAAGACTCTTAATCCTGTTAGGGTGAAAAGCAAGGCTGATAGGTGTAGGGAATGCTAGATGACCAGAGAAATTGAGGTTTTTGTCAAGAAAAAGAAGGAAGCATATGTCAAATATAGGCAGCAGAGATCGAGTGAATCCTTAGAATATAAAGGCAGTAGGGGTTTACTTAAGAGGGAAATCAGGAGGGCCAAAAGGGGACATGAGATAGCTTTGGCAAATAGGGTTAAGGAGAATCTAAAGGGATTCCAAAAATACATTAAGGACAAAAGAGTAACTAGGGAGAGAATAGGACCCCTCAAAGATCTGCAAGGCAGCCTATGTGTAGAACCGCGGGAGATATTAAGGAGTATTTTGCATCAGTGTTTACAGTGGAGAAGGACATGAAAGATACAGAACATGAGAAAATAGATGGTGATGTCTTGAAAAGTGTCCATATTACAGAGGAGGGGGTGCTGGATGTCTTGAAACTCACAAAGATGGATAAATCTCAGGACCCGATTAGGTGTACCCTAGAACTCTGTGGGAAACTAGGGAAATGATTGCTAGGCCCTTTGCTGAGATATTTGGGTCATCGATAGTCACAGGCGAGGTGCCGGAAGACTGGAGGTTGGCTAACGTGATGCCACTACTTAAGACAGGTTAAGGGAAAAGCCAGAGAACTGTAGGCTGGTAGTCCTGACATTTGTGATGGGCAGGTTGGTGGAGGGAATCCTGAGGGACAGGATGTACATATATTTGGATAGGTAGGGACTGATTAGGAATAGTCAGCATGGCTTTGTGCATGGGAAGTCATGTCTCATAAATTTGATTGAGTGTTTTTGAAGAAGTAACGAAAAGGATTGATGAGGTCAGAGCAGTAGACGTGATCTATGTGGACTTCAGTAAGATGTTCGACAAAGTTCCTCATGGTAGACTGGTTAGCGAGGTTGGATCACATGGAATACAGGGAAAAGTACCATTTGGATACAGAACTGGCTGAAAGGTAGAAGACAGAGGGTGGTGGTGAAGGATTACCTTTCAGACTGGAGGCCTGTGACCAATGGTGTGCCACAAAAATTGCTGCTTGGTTTATTGCTTTTCATCATTTATATAAATGATTTGAAAGAGAACATAGGAGGTATAGTTAGTAGGTTTGCAGATGACACCAAAATTAGAGGTGTAGTGGACAGCAAAGAAGGTTACCTCAGAGTATAACGGGATCTTACTCAAATGGGCCAATGGGTCGAGAAGTTGCAGATGGAGTTTAACTTAGATAAATGTGAGGTGCTGCACTTTCAAAAGGCAAATCAGGGCAGGACTTATACACTTAATGATAAGGTCCTGGGGAATGTTGCTGTACAAACCTTGGAGTGCAGGTTCATAGTTCCTTGAAAGTGGAGTCATAGGTAGATAGGATAATGAAGAAGGCTTTTAGTATGCTTTCCTTTATTGGTCAGAGCCATGAATGTAGGCATTGGGAGGTCATGTTACAGCTGTACAGGACATTGGTTAGGTCACTTTATAATATTGTATACAATTCTTGTCTCTCTGCTCTCAGAAGGATATTGTGAAACTTGAAAGGGTTCAGAACGATTTACAAGGATGTTGCCAGGGTTTGAGCTGTAGGGAGAGGCTGAATAGGCTGGGGCTGTTTTCCCTGGAATGTCAGAAGCTGAGGGGTGACCTTATAGAGGTTTATAAAATCATGATGGGCATGAATAGGGTAAATAGACAAGATATTTTCCCTGGGGTGGGGGAGTCCAGAACTAGAGGGCATAGATTTAGAGTGAGAGGGGAAAGATTTTAAAATGACCTTAAGGGCAACTTTTTCACATAGAGGGTGATGCATGTCTGGAGTGAGCTGCCACAGGAAGTGGAGGAGGCTGGTGCAATTACAACATTTAAAAGGCATCTGGATGCGTGCATGAGTGGAATGGGTTTGGAGGATATGGGCCAAGTGCTGGCAAATGTGACCAGATTAATTTTGGATATCTGGTCGGCATGGACAAGTTGGTTTGTTTCCATGCTGTACATCTCTATGATTCTATAACATTATTCTGGGATTTTGGCTTATTAGTCCAGTGACATTACCACTATGCTACTGCCTCTGATCTATAACTGATGTAGAAGAGTGTGGTTCTGAAAAAGCACAGCTGGTCAGGCACATCAGAAGAGCAGGAAAGTTGATGTTTTGGGCATAAGCTCTTCATCAGGAATGAGGCTTACGCACAAAGCATAGACTCTCCTGCTCCTCAGATGCTGCCTGTCCGGCCGTGCTTTTCCAGCACCACACTCTTCAACTCCGGTCTCCAGCATCTGTCATCCTCATTTTCTCCTATAACTGGGGTAGCTTTATAGATAATGGAGAGTTTGAAGATTGATTTCAGGGTACAGGTATAGAAGGACTAAGAATAATAAATGAAGGAGTAGTGGTGGAATCACCAACTGAAAATGGATTTTACAACTACCAAATGTGTGAGGCAGCGAGAAGATCATAATGTGGCAATTCCCCTTGTGGTTATAAGGAGAATAGGTCTTTCAAGCACTAAGGACGTGTGATCTGAAGGAAGGTCACAGATTTTAAAACAAAATGGGACCAGACAATGAATAAAGTTTTTCATTTATACAAAGGAGAAACAGTCATGAAATCTCAGAAGTTCGTGGAAAGAGGGAAAGATGATGGGTCAGGTGTTCAGTCATGTCATTTTGATGCTGGACAAGTTCTTCATAGTCTTGGGCAATATCACAGAAAATGTAAGTTCAAATCCCATTTTTTGAGAGAACTTGAATTCCATTTTTAAATGTAATATATGATTTAAGCCTACAGATGTCCCAAAGAATATAAAGCAAGGTTTTGTTATTCCACTTGAATCATAATTTCCCTTCATGCTTGGAAAGAAAAGGCTAAGCTAGGAAAACAGAGAACCTTTATGGAATTAAGCCTGTAGTTTCCATCTGGTTGAAGAAATCATCTATCTGCTCTCCCATTCTCCATGAATCTTCTTGCTGTAAAGATACCTATTTTTGTTCCACAGGGTCTGCTTTCCTGCTCAAACCTCCTTGCTCTGTGCCCTTCCTAACTGTTGCAAATTACTGCTGGAAACCCGAAAATAAAATGAAGCAAAATCTGGTACCAAAAGTTACTATGCAGTTCCCTGAGTGTCATTCGTGAAACAACTTTTTTTTAAATGTGTGTTAGACATGGAAACCTATAGCGTGTCTCATTTCGTACATGTGTGGCTCCATCCTGGTTGATTCTAAATTAAAACAACAAGATATTACACTTATATAGTGTCTTTAATGTTCCAAAGTAAAACCTTCCAATGTAATTCACAGGAGTGTTATCAAACCCAGCTGGATAAGGAAATGTTAGAGCCGATTTGGGAAAGTGGGTAGTATTTAAGATCCTTGAAATGAAGGAAGAGATATTGAGAGAGGGAATTCCAGGCATTGGGTTCCTTGGCAACTGAAAGCAAATTAAAGTTGGGGATGCTGACCTTGCCAATGATACCTACAGCTCATGAATTAATTTTACATAAAAACTAGCATGTATTCATCCATATCAAACTGCAAAGAGTTAACTCCATCTGTGAACACCTACAGGCACAGACCTCCTTGGTTCAAAATGAACAGCTAGAGTCCAAAAACATGATTATTTGTTGTGCAGGCACAACAACGGAAACTTTGAGTGGAAACTAGATAATTGGGCAGCATATAATAACATAAGGGGAAATGTATGTGCCAAGTTTTATGATGTGGGAGACTCACAGGCATTATAGATCAAAGAAAAATGGGCAACACAGGTAGTAAGATAAGCAGTGCTGAAAGATATGCTGCTAATCATTCCTGCCATGCAAGAACATTGAAGCTGATGAATAATTTGAGCGTTAACAACCACTTCCAGAATTTCAGCAACTATTGAGAAAGCTAAAGAATACTTCTGTGTGTGTGCAGCCATCATGTCTTATCGTTTCATTAAGCAGCTTGTCTTCAATTCTGTTCCTGCAGTCCTATCTATTTTTACTGAGATAACATAATCATGCCATGCTATTTTCTTGAGCTAAGGGAGGGTTGACAGCATGGTATTCCTGTCTAGAAAGGCAGAAGGAATGACTTGCTAAAAAGTAAATTCAGTCAGCTGATAAGTTGAACGTTTTTACAGCTAAGATGTAGAGGTTTGGATTTACAGATTAAACCACATCAAAATCTAAAGAGTAATGTGAAACTCCAATAATCTGTGTTTATATTCCCTAGCTAGAGCCTTGCTGTCAAACAATAAGCATATAACAAGACTGATTTTCTTCAGAAATTGTAGATATTTTCAAGTCTACCTGTTCAAAAATGTTATTAAACATCTTGAAGATTTATTGGGACGTGATTTGGAGATGCCGGTGTTGGCCTGGGGTGTACAAAGTTAAAAATTACACAACACCAAGTTATAGTCCAACAGGATTAATTGGAAGTACAGTAGCTTTCGGAGCACCGCTCCTTCATCAGGTGATAGTGGAGGACACAGTTGTAAGGCACAGAATTTATCGCAAAAATTTACAGTGTGATGTAACTGAAATTATACATTGAAAAATACCTTGATTATCTGCTGAGTCTTTCATCTATTCTAATACCATGATAGTTTCACTGCTTTCATGTGTAAATCACAAAACTGTTTTTTTAAAAGTTGCATTCTCTGGTTAGCTGTAACCAGAGCTGTAGGTGGGCGGCACGGTGGCACAGTGGTTAGCACTGCTGCCTCGCAGCGCCAGAGACCCGGGTTCAATTCCCGACTCAGGCGACTGACTGTGTGGAGTTTGCACGTTCTCCCCGTGTCTGCGTGGGTTTCCTCCGGGTGCTCCGGTTTCCTCCCACAGTCCAAAAGATGTGCAGGTCAGGTGAATTGGCCATGCTAAATTGCCCCTAGTGTTAGGTATAGGGGTAAATGTAGGGGTATGGGTGGGTTGCGCTTCGGCGGGTCGGTGTGGACTTGTTGGGCCGAAGGGCCTGTTTCCATACTGTAATGTAATCTAATCTAAAAAATTGGTGTTAGCTAGACAATATGTTGAAGGAAGGTGTTAGCCCCATGTATTCTCTGTCTATGTCATGATGTTTAGATTGATTCTAATCTAAAAAGTGAGATAACAGAGTTTTACATGAATTCATGCAGTTTTTGAGCAAAGTACAATGTAACTCTGCAAGTACAAATTCACCCCACAAAATATATGTGTGCATGCGGGTCTTTTTGTATGTCTGTGTGTGTGCCTGTCTGTCTGGGTTGGGGGTTGTGAGTGTGAGAGAAAGTGTATATGTGTGTGTAGTGAGTGTAGAGTGTCTTAAGTCTGTGAGGGGGTACACGTGTGAGTGTGGGAGTGTGTATGTGTGTGTCTGGGATGGGGGGTTGTGAGTGTTCTGTGAGAGAGAGTGTATATGTGTGTGTGTATGAGTGTAAAATGGTCTAAGTCTTGCCAAGACATTGCCCACACCTCCACTGCTTGCCTTTAAACAACCACCAAACTTCAAACAAATCATTGTGCGTAGCAAGCTGCCCGGCTTTCAGGACAACTCCATACAACCTTGTCACGGTAAGTGCTGCAAGATGTGTCAGAGTGTGGACATGGATACCACCATTACACGTGGGGACACCTCCCACCATGTACGAGGCAGGTACTCATGTGACTCAGCCAACGCTGTCTATCTTATACGTTGCAGGCAAGGATGCCCTGAGGCATGGTACATTGGGGAAACCGAGCAAAGGCTACGGCAATGGATGAATGTGCACCGCACAACAATCAACAGGCAGGAGTGTTCCTTCCCAGTTGGGGAACACTTCAGCGGTCCAGGACATTCGACCTCTGACCTTCAGGTGACCATCCTCCAAGGCAGACTTCGGGACAGGCAGCAGTGAAAAGTGGCCGAGCAGAGGCTAATAGCTAAGTTCCATACCCATAGGGAGGGCCTCAACCGGGACCTTGGGTCCATGTCACACTAGGTGACCACCATTGCACCATACACACACACAGACACTTTTACAAACACACACACACGCACTCCTATATACACACGGACACACATACACACAGACACGCTCACACACACACTCCCACAGGCATCCTCTCAGAGACTTAGGCCACTTTACACTCATGCACACACATATACACGCTCTCTCACAGACACTCACAACTCACCATCCCAGACACACACACTCCCACGCTCACATGTGCAACCCCTCACTGACTTAAGACACTCTACACTCACTACACACACATATACACTTTCTCTCACACTCACAACCCCCAACCCAGACAGACAGGCACACACACAGACATACAAAAAGACCCGCATGCACACATATATTTTGTGGGGTGAATTTGTACTTGCAGAGTTACATTGTACTTTGCTCAAAAACTGCATGAATTCATGTAAAACTCTGTTATCTCACTTTTTAGATTAGAATCAATCTAAACATCATGGCATAGACAGAGAACACATGGGGCTAACACCTTCCTTCAACATATTGTCTAGCTAACACCAATTGTTACAGCTAACCTGAGAATGCAACTTTTAAAAAACAGTTTTGTGATTTACACATGAAAGCAGTGAAACTATCATGGTATTAGAATAGATGAAAGACTCAACAGACAATGAAGATATTTGTCAATGTATAATTTCAGTTACATCACACTGTAAATTTTTGCGATAAATTCTGTGCCTTACAACTGTGTCCTCCACTATCACCTGATGAAGGAGCGGCGCTCCGAAAGCTAGTGTGCTTCCAATTAATCCTGTTGGTTTATTGGGACAACTGTGACCACAGTCATGATAGTTTTAACCAAGATTGTGTTTTAAGTCTTTTTTTTGTAATCCTCAAATATGTGAGAACCAACGTAGTTTTGTAAGCAAAGGTATTTGTTTTGCTATTTTTGAGTGAGGTTTTACAGATTGGAATGTACTTTTTAATTTTGATTTCAGGTTAATGAGATTATTTCCCTTCTTTTCCCTCTCCCTCCTTTTCCCTCTTCTTAAGATCCTTGAGGTTTTGAAGTGTGGTTTGACATGTTTTTCAACGTCCCAGCACAAGAATTACACTGGCTAGGAGCATGTTATAGAAATTTGATCACTTGCTGCCATCAAATTTCCATCCTTTAGAATTAACAAACAGAAAAATATTTACGGCTTGCGCCTGCATTTCAAATGTTGATTCTGGTAAATATGGTCTTGCGCTTGGCCTTTGATATCTTACTGTGGTGAGTGTTTTCAAAGTTGAAACTTTATTGCTGGAACAGCACAGCAGGTCAGGCAGCATCCAGGGAACAGTGTTTTCAAAGCACAACCAGAGGGGCTTTGTTTAAGAGACTACATTGATCATTGCTCACTAAAAATAGAAGATACTTGACCTGTAAATGTACAGCAGTCGATTACGTAGTATTAAAAGCAAAAGATGTTGGAGTGTGCAAATAATGGAAATAACAGAAGTTGAACATTAGAAAGCTTGAGTAATAAGGAAAATCAGATGGATTCCATTTACTCAAAAGGACTATTTATTGAATACATTGAATGTCATTGAAGCAGATAATATAAATAATTTGAGCTGATTAATTCTCATATCATATTGAGAAGTAATGTTTTATTATGCTTTGCACATTTATAGTGAATTTGAAAACATTATGCTTGGCAAACATTTATTAATACAGCATAATTTTTTGCATTTGCTAAACTATCTCCAAGGTAACCATATCCCTCAGTAAAGAATGTTTCAAAACTGTATGCAATACCTTGCTGTAGCTTCACCAATGGCCTATACTGTTGTAGCAAGGGCAGTACTTATTTTTACATTCTATCCATATTGCAATAGAAGCTAGCAATCCCATTTGCCTTCATAATTATTGCTGTATCAGCATGCTGATGTCTTGTGATTTGTGGCTGAGGACTCCCAGATTCCTCTACAGTGTGGCATTCTGCAGTATCTCAATACCTGAATAATCTGCTTTTCCACTATTCCCTCTGACCTCATGGTTTCTCACATTAACCTTCATCTGCCAAATTTCTGTCAACTTGCTTAAACTATCTATATCTTTGTGCAAGCATGTCCTTCTACATCTGGTTCCCATTCATTTACCCTGCCAGTTGTAACCTCTAAGAACTCTAATAAATTGCTATTTCATAAAACCATGTTGACTCTGCTTGATCATATAATGATTTTCAAAATATCCTGTGACTATTCTTAAAAATTGATTCTAACAGTTGTTCCAATGACAGATGTTAGGTTAGCTGCCCTTAGTTTCCTTCTTTCTGTCTTTCTCCCTTCTTAAATAGTGGTGTTACACTTGTGGTTTTCCAATTTGTTGGAATTTTTCCAGAATTACCTTTTTATTGTTCCATCCATTAATGCCCAAGATTAATGATACAGGTATGGCCTTTATAGTCAGCTCTGTTTGTTTTCTCGCAGTGCTGTCCCTTACCCCTCAAGCTCTATATATGTGTTGTTTTTATTTTATTACTACACAGCATATCATACCCACCTAGTGTGTAACTGCTGGATATAAGTGTATACAATTTTGTGTGTGTGTGAGGAAGGAATAGAGGTGGATGACTTTACAGCAGTGGAATAGACAGTCTTTCTGATAGATATTATAGTTAATATTAAAGTTATCAATATTACCGATGTTAAAGGAATTTAAGTGCTTAAGAAGACTATCGTTTTTTTATTTCTGTTCCTTTACGCAATATGTGTATCTCTGTCAAGGCTGGCAATTTTCACCCATTCTTAATTGCCCTTGAAAAGACAGTGGCGAGCTCCATCATGACCCATTGTTGGTGTCGGTACACCCACAATGCTGTTAGTGAGGACATTTGAGGTTTTGAACTCCGGAACTGTGAAGGAATGGTGATTTATTTCCCAGTTCAGTTTTGGAGGAGAACATACAGGTAAACCATTTTTGTGCTCTCTCCAAGGCCACCACATCTTTCTAGTAATGTGGTGACCAGAACTGTATACAAAAGTCCAAATATAGCCCAACCACATTTCTATTCAGCTGCAACATGACATGCTAATTTTTATACTCTACACCTCAACTGATGAAGGCGAGCATGCCATATGCCTTCTTGACTATCTTACCCACTTGTGTTGAAAATGTGTTGCTGGAAAAGCGCAGCAGGTCAGGCAGCATCCAAAGAGCAGGAGAATCGACGTTTCGGGCATGAGCCCTTCTTCAGGAATGAGGAAAGTGTGCCAAGCAGGCTAAGATAAAAGGTAGAGAGGAGGGACTTGGGGGAGGGGCGTTGGAAATGCGATAGGTGGAAGGAGGTTACGATGAAGGTGATAAGGTGAGGGTGATAGGCCGGAGTGGGGGTGGGGGCGGAGAGGTCAGGAAGAAGATTGCAGGTTAGGAAGGCGGTGCTGAGTTCGAGGGATTTGACTGAGACAAGGTGGGGGCAGGGGAAATGAGGAAATTGGAGAAATCTGAATTCATCCCTTGTGGTTGGAGGGTTCCTAGGCGGAAGATGAGGCGCTCTTCCTCCAGCCATCGTGTTGCTATGGTCTGGCGATGGAGGTAATCCTGTCTGTGGATCTTGGCCTAGATGGGTGCTTCCAAAGAAGCCTTTGGTGATTTGCTGCATTCATGCTATATATGGTAAGCATTGTTGCCACTGTGAACTGGTTGTGAGGCGATTAGATTTTTAAAAAGGTGAACAAGTGAGGTGCTTTGTACTGGATGGTGTCTGACTCCTTGATCACGAATAAATTATCTCAGCTTTGAAGTGGGATGATCTGAAAGCATTTGTAAGGAAAATGCTGACTATTGAAATGTAAAACAAACATGCTTTTAGTGATCTTGTGCAATAGACATTAGTTGTCAGTGTTCCAGAGTTGCCATTTTAGGAAGAGACGAAAGTACATTTGAAGGTACTGTGAACAATGCTTTAAAAAAAGCAATGGACAAAATTATGCACATTAAACTAAGATAGTTGCTGCTGTATGGTTGGGAGCTGAACACAAATGCTAAATGTACTGGTTGGCAATTGACTGGTTAGGACTGGACAAAGACAAAGATGAATCATGTTATTATTACTGCACAGATGGGGGACGTCAATTCATCATGACCCCAAATAAGAAGGCAGGAACTGGTTACCTTTCTTTATTTTTCCCTCTCTTTTCAATCACAATAAAGTCAACTTAAAGCAAAGGATCCCTTCCCCTGTGGATACCTTTCACAATTAAAATATACAGTATTCGTTTTAAAAAAGACAATTTAACCTAGTTTTCCTGAGTTAGAGCATCAGTGAGTTTATGAACAAAACGTGAGGAAAGGTAAGATTTGATATGCACAAATTGCAAATGAGAAGTGAGTAAAAATATAACTGCTAAAAATGATTACACATCAGTCTTTGGTTTGTTCATGTGAAGAAGATGGTGAAATGTTGCTGCCATTAAGTTGGATGCTTGGGTTGTGTTGTCTCTGGTAGTTAAGCAGCTGGTCTGGAGATTTTGGGTTCTGAGTGTGATGTTCCATGGTCTCTTTCAAAGCTAAGTGTAATCCACAAAGGAATTTTTTAGGTAGTTACTGCATTTTATCCTCAGCCATTTTTGGTTTGAAAGTTCCTTTTAAAAGCAAATCAAAATAGCATATTTTACTGAAGTTCAATATGCCTGTCAGTAATTCAGAGCTGTGATCCATTATCATGATGAGCTACAATTTGTTAGCTTATGTTTGGAACAGGTGAATCCAGGTGAAAGAGATGGTTTTGCAGGATGTGGTCAAGAAAACCAATTAGTTGTCCTCAACTCTGTAGCAAAGTCTATACCACACTTGGTATCAGATGTGACAGTATAAGAAGCAAAATATGGGTGATGGGGGAATGGCGTTGTAGATACCAGTTACCATTGTAGTTTTGTTACCATTGATGATTTTGTCATAACATTTATTACATAAACTCAATTGGAAAGATAAGCTCATATGAAAAGAGGGACCAGCCAATGACGAAGAGAAACCTGAAACACAAAATATAAAGAACAGTACAGCAAGATGACATCAACATATGATACCTGCCTAAACTAAAGGCTTTTGCCTCTATGTGGTGCATATCCCTCTATACCCTGCTTATTCATGTTTCTGTTGAGATGCCTCTTTTGTATCTGCTTCCACCACCATCTCTAGCAGCACATTCCAGGCACTTAGCAACCTCTGAGTTAAAAACCTTGCCTTTCACATCTTCTTTAAAGTTATCCCCTTTTACCTTAAATCTATATCACCTAGTACTTGATATTTCTACCCTGGGAAAAAGTCTGATGCTATCTATTCTATCCATGCCTTTCATAATATTGTAAACTTCTATCAGGTTGCAACCTATCCTTTGATGTTCAAGTGCAAACAAATCAAGTTTGTCCAATCTCTTGTCTTAGCTATTATCTTCCAAACCAGGCAACATTCTGGTAAACCATTTTTGTGCTCTCTCCAAGGCCACCACATCTTTCTAGTAATGTGGTGACCAGAACTGTACACAAAAGTCCAAATATAGCCCAACCACATTTCTATTCAGCTGCAACATGACATGCTAATTTTTATACTCTACACCTCAACTGATGAAGGCGAGCATGCCATATGCCTTCTTGACTATCTTACCCACTTGTGTTGAAAATGTGTTGCTGGAAAAGCGCAGCAGGTCAGGCAGCATCCAAAGAGCAGGAGAATCGACGTTTCGGGCATGAGCCCTTCTTCAGGAATGAGGAAAGTGTGCCAAGCAGGCTAAGATAAAAGGTAGAGAGGAGGGACTTGGGGGAGGGGCGTTGGAAATGCGATAGGTGGAAGGAGGTTAAGATGAAGGTGATAAGGTGAGGGTGATAGGCCGGAGTGGAGGTGGGGGCGGAGAGGTCAGGAAGAAGATTGCAGGTTAGGAAGGTGGTGCTGAGTTCGAGGGATTTGACTGAGACAAGGTGGGGGCAGGGGAAATGAGGAAACTGGAGAAATCTGAGTTCATCCCTTGTGGTTGGAGGGTTCCTAGGCGGAAGATGAGGCGCTCTTCCTCCAGCCATCGTGTTGCTATGGTCTGGCGATGGAGGAGTCCAAGGACCTGCATGTCCTTGGTGGAGTGGGAGGGGAAGTGTTGAGCCACGGGTTGGTTGGGTTGGTTGGTCCGGTTGTCCCAGAGATGTTCTCTGAAACGTTCCGCAAGTAGGCGGCCTGTCTCCCCAATATAGAGGAGGCCACATTGGGTGCAGCAGATGCTGTAAATGATGTGTGTGGAGGTGCAGGTGAATTTGTGGCGGATATGGAAGGATCCTTGGACTCCTCCATCACCAGACCATAGCAACACGATGGCTGGAGGAAGAGCGCCTCATCTTCTGCCTAGGAACCCTCCAACCACAAGGGATGAACTCGGATTTCTCCAGTTTCCTCATTTCCCCTCCCCTCACCTTGTCTCAGTCCCAACCCTCGAACTCAGCACCGCCTTCCTAACCTGCAATCTTCTTCCTGGCACTCCGCCCCCACCCCCACTCCGGCCTATCACCCTCACCTTATCACCCTCATCTTAACCTCCTTCCACCTATCGCTTTCCAACGCCCCTCTCCCAAGTCCCTCCTCCCTACCTTTTATCTTAGCCTGCTTGGCACACTTTCCTCATTCCTGAAGAAGGGCTCATGCCCGAAACATTGATTCTCCTGCTCCTTGGATGCTGCCTGACCTGCTGCGCTTTTCCAGCAACACATTTTCAGCTCTGATCTCCAGCATCTGCAGTCCTCACTTTCTCCTATCCACTTGTGTTGCCAATTTAAGGGAACTGTGGACCTGTATGCTTAGATCCTTCTGTATGTTGATGCTACTAAGGGTTCTGCCACTTACTATATACTTCCCAACTGCATTAGAACTTCCAAAATGCATCACCTTGCATTTGTCCATATTAAACTCTATCTGCCATTTCTCTGCCAGGTGTCCAGCCTATCTATATCTTACTGTGCCCTCTGGCAATCTTCCTTGTGTTTCGCAGTTCCTCCAATTTTTGTGTTGTTGGCAAACTTACTAATCAGGTCACCTACATTCTCCTCCAACTCAGTTGTATATGTATTACAATTAACAGGAGTCCCAGCCCTCCCTTGCGTGGAGAACCACAGGTCACAGATCTCCAGTCAGAAAAATACACTTCCACTGCCACTCTGTCTTCCAATTTAAGCCAGCTTGGTATCTATGTTACCAGCTCACTGCAGATCCCATGTGAATTCACATTTTGTATTAGCCTTCCATGATAAACCTTGTCAAAGGCCTTGCTACAGTCTGTATAGACAACATCTATCACCCTGCCCTTATAATTATTTTTATGGTCACTTTTTCAAAAAATTCAATCAGGTTTGTGAGACATGACCTTCTCTGCATAAAGCCATGCTACCTATTGCTAATAAGTCAATATTTTTTTCAGATGAGTAAACACTATCCTTACAAATCTTCTCCAGTAATTTCCCTACCATTGACATACGGTTCACCAACCTGTCATTCCCCAGATTATTCCTATTGCCCTTTTTAAACAAACGAAAATCATTGGCTATTTTCCAGTCCTGTTCGACCATGCCAGTGACAGAAGAGGATACAGGGATTTCATATAAAGGTTAGATTTCCTACAGTGTGGAAACAGGCCCTTCGGCCCAACAAGTCCATACCGACCCTCCGAAGAGCAACCCATCCAGACCCATTCCCCTACCCTATGTTTTTTTTTAACCCCTGACTAATGCACCTAACACTACAGGTAATTTAGCATGTCCAATTCACCTAACCTGCACATCTTTGCAGGAGGAAACCGGAGCACCCGGAAAAAACCCATGCAGACACGGGGAGAACGTGCAAACTCCACACAGACAGTTGCCCGAGGTGGGAATTGAACCCAGGTCCCTGGTGCTGTGAGGCAGCAGTTCTAACCACTGAGCCAACGTGCCGCCCTCGGTAAAGCCCCAGCAATTTCCTCACCTGCCTGACTTAGCATTTTGAGATCAACCTATTATGCCCTGGGAACTTGTCTACCATAATGCTTTTCAAAACACCCTATGCCATTTTTTAATATTGTAATACCCTAGCATAACCCTCCCAAGGCTCATCATGCCCTTCTCCTTTGTGAATAACAAAGCAAAGTATTCATTAAGAACCTCACTGACTTCCTCCGGCTCCATGCATGAATTCCTTCCTTTGTCCTTGAGTGGACCTACCCTTTCCTTAGCTACACTCTTGCTCCTTGTATATGTATAAAATACCTTGTGATTTCCTTAATCCTGTTTACAAAGACATTTCATGGCCCCTTTTTGCCAAATTCCATATTTGTGTCTTTTCCTGCTACCTTTGAGGGCTATGTCTGCCTTTAGTTTTCAAAACCTTACATATGTCTCCTTTTGTTTTTGACAAAGCTCTCAATTTCTCTTGTGATCCAAAGTTCCTGAATCTTGCTGAAATTATCCTTCATAGGAACATGCTGGTCCTGAACTTAATGAGCGGAACTTTTGGGTGGCACAGTGGCACAGTGGTTAGCACTGCTGCCTCACAGCGCCAGAGACCTGGGTTCAATTCCCAACTCAGGCGACTGACTGTGTGGAGTTTGCACATTCTCCCCGTGTCTGCGTGGGTTTCCTCCGGGTGCTCCGGTTTCCTCCCACAGTCCAAAGATGTGCAGGTCAGGTGAATTCCCCGTAGTGTTAGGTAAGGGGTAAATGTAGGGGTATGGGTGGGTTGCGCTTTGGCGGGTTGGTGTGGACTTGTTGGGCCGAAGGATCTGTTTCCACACTGTAAGTAATCTAATCTAATCTAATCTTAATAAATTGGCCTTTAAAAGATTCTCACAAGCCATTTGTAGATTTATCCTCAAACAGCCATCACTAATCTACATTCCCCAGTTCCTGTCTAATATTGTCATAGTGAACCTTCCTCCAATGTAATACTTTCGCAGGAGGACTACTCTTATCCTTGTCCACAAGTAACTTAAAATTTAGAATTATGGTCACTGTTGCCAAAATGCTTCCCCACTGAAACTTCAATCACCTGGCCACCTCATTCACCAATACCAGGTTGACTATGGTCCCTTCCCTAGTTGGACTATTTACACATTGATTCAAAAATTCATTCTGGACACCTAACAAATTCCACTCCATCCAAGCATATGGCACTAAGTGAATCCCAGTGAATGTGGGAGAAGTTAAAATCGCAAATCACAACAACCCTTTTGTCCTCACATTCTTTTCATAATCTGTCAACATATCTGTTCTTCTATCACCTGCTGGCTGTTGGGAAGCCTATCGTACAATCCCATCAGAAGTGATTTCACCCTTCCTGTTACCTTTATGGGCTAAGTGGATGAGCACTACAAAGTACCCACCCTCAGTATGGCTGTGATATTCTCCCTTTATCATTAATGTAACTCCCTCAACTCTTTTACATTCGCACCCCGCAACAGTATCCAAGATGATATATCTGTTTGAGAGGGAAATGACCTCAACAGTCTCCTGCAATAGCTGCCCGTGATTCCTTGTCTTCTTGGTGGTCCCCCAACTCATCTCTATCTGTGTAGCCCTTACTAGTAGCATGACCAACTCACTAAACCTGCTACCCACAACATTCTCAGCCTCATGGATGCTCCATAGTGAGTCAATCTGCAGCTCCAGGTGCTCATGCAGCTAAAACTGGAGCTGCAGCTGAACACACTTCCTGGATATGTAGTCACCATGGACAGTGGAAGTGTGCCTGATTTCCCACAAAATGCATTCCACGGGCCAAATTCTCCTGCTAATTTGAACCTCATTGACTAAATCAACCTTACCAACAACAGACAATAATCCAGGAACTGATTACACAACCCGATCCACTACTCATCAAATTCTAGTCTCTCATTCCCACTCTCTATTCCTAGCAGACTACAACTACAAAAAGTAAGTACTTTATCTTTCTCCAGATGCTATTCACCCCATCTGCAAACCTTGTTCCTGAGCAGCCAAGCCTATGTTACTTTTAGGTCCACTCCTCGATTCAGCTCCCCGTTCGCTCTGACTGACATCACTCTGCAGATATTTATCCTGCTGCCGCTGCTGCTACTCAAGCCCAGGTTTGCTTTCTTTTGCACTGTTGCTGATGCTGATGCTGCTTGAACTAACCTTGGTCGAGGCCCCTCGCCTCAGGTATTTATCCATCTGCCACTGGAACTCACATTTAGACAGATCAACACCACCATATCCAGAGGGGGAGATACTCAACCACCAAACTCAGAGGGAGACAAGAATGATAACCCATTTTTTGCTAAATTCTCCAACAATATGCAAGATGTTTTTCATTTTTGAAGACAAAGCAGCCTGCTTGTTTGGAACCACATTCACAAGAACTCACTGTCTTCACCACTAAAGCATAGTGGCAGCAAAGTGTCTTATCGACAAAATGCTTTGCAGCAATTGATCAAGGCTCTCTTAGACAGGAGCTTCCAAGCCCATGACCTCTGCCATCTGGAAGGACAAAGGCAGCAGAAACATGGGAACACCAGCACCTATTGGTTTCCCTCCAAAACATTCACTCTGACTCATCCCGACTTGGACCTATATCACTGTTACTTCAGTGTCACTGGGTCAAAATCCAGAAACTCCCTCAAGGGGTTGGGTGTACCTACACCAAGTGGACTGCAGCAGTTTAAGAAGGTTATCACCAACAGCTTCCCGAGGTTAACTAGGAATAGGCAATAAATTCTGCAAGTGAATTGCGGAGTGGACTCGATGGACCGAATGGCCTTACTTCCATTCCTATGTCTTATGTCTTATGAAGCACACTTCCCATAAATGAATAAGATAAAATCGTCAAGTAGCAACAGGAGAGTTTTTCATTTCTTCAGTCTGTTATAACCCTTTTATGTTAATAAAAGCTGAGGTGTTTGCTCACAATGAGGTATGTGCTTTATAATCAGCTTTGAAGAGTAACCCACCCAGACCCATTCCCCTACCCTATATTTACCACTGACTCATGCACCTAACACTATGGGTAATTTAGCATGGCTAATTCACCTAACCTGCACATCTTTGGATTGTGGGAGGAAACCGGAGAACCCGGAGGTAACCCACGCAGACACAGGGAGAATGTGCAAATTCCACACAGACAGTCACCCACGGCAGGATATTGTGATTGTGTGAGAAATGAGATTAAAGTTGCTGAACTTGAAATACATGCAGTATTCATGCAAATGCTAAAATTGGAAAAAGGCTTTAAAGGAGCAAATAAGATTCATTAATAAAAAAAGTGGACTAAATGTTTTGGTGGGAGCAGAGATAAAGTCAGTATGGCAGTAAGTCAAAACACAAAAACAAATGCTGTGCTGAAAACTGATATTTGAAAGATAATTGGCTGTAATGCTTATAAATATGCATCTAATGCAATACATATCATTTGATAAGGTACCACCCTAAAGGTGTCTTGTAAAAGCCCATGATGTTGAGGGTCATACTTCAGCACTGATGGAGGATTGGCTAACTAATAGAAGGCAGAATGTTGGGATAAAGGAGGCATTTTCAGGATAACAGACTGTAATAAGTGAAATATCATAGATATCAATGCTGGGGCCCTAATTATTGACAATATGTATTTGTAACTTGGATGAGGGTTGTGAATGTACTATTGTTAAGTCTGCAGATGATATAAAAATAAATTGGAAGGTGGGTGGTGACGATGACAAAGAATCTGCAGAGGAATACAGAGGAACCTTGATTATCTGAACGAGATGGGCGGGCACTATTTCATTCAGATAATTGATTATTTGGATAATCGATTTTACCTTAAAAAAGGGAAGCCATACTGATCTAATGCTGGGCTGTACTGGAGAATGTGCTTAAATCTATAATTTTAATGTATTTAGCGCAAGATGACACAAATTTCACAAAGTAAAGCAATGATAACATGAGAAAACTTCTTAAAATGCAGCAGTAGTTAGCATTTGGCAAGGAGTGGTGAAGACAGCATTACCTGTAAACAGGGTCCCGAACATCTTCTACAATCGTAAGAGCATTTGTCAGTTTCTGGGAACTCAGTGTCACGACAGAAAGGCAGAAGCACCGCCTTGCACATGCGTTTACGTTCTCAGCCATTTTTTTCATGAATGGCCTGGTAAAGTGACGGGAATACCTTGTAAAACACTTACTTCTGCAAAGGGCTGTGTAACAACCCTTACCTAAAAAGTATCCAGTCGCTGATGCTTGAGCTGCTTGTGTTTTTTTGTTTTTGCCAGCGTTTTCACACGTCCTTCAGTACAGGCAAATCAATTACACTTACCTCTTTGATGTAACGTTTTTGCGGGACCTTGAAATCTTCTTTGGATAATTCGAAATTCGGATAATCGAGGTTCCTCTGTATAGGCAGATTAGTTGAGTGAGCAATAACTTGTCAGATGGAATATATTGCAGGAAACTGTTGAGGTTATGTACTTTGACAGGAAGAATAGAGGAACTGAATATCATTAAATTGGGGAAAGATGCAGAATACTGCAATACTGGGATTTTGTGCATCAATCACAAAAAAATAGTTTTCAAGTTTAGCAGATAATAGGGGAGACAAATGGAATTTTGGTCTTTACTTCAAAGGTAATGGAGCATGAAAATAAAAATAGTACCATAATGGTCTGATAAGAAATGATTCGAGTAGAAAATATATTATTTTAACGTAATTGTGTGTTTATATTAATACAAAAATCCAACACTCAATTTGTTCCTGAGAAGCTACTAAACCATTGCGGTAGATATTTTTGGCTGCATTCTAAGGGTAATGAATGCTAAACTTACTGAATACAGAGTCACTGGTTTGATATTTGTACTATGATTCAAATTTGGACTCCAAAACAAATAGCTGAATAAAAAAAAACTGACATTTAATTTTAGTTTTCCTGTCTTCTGTGTGTGTTTTTTTCAATTAAATTGCTACTTATATTCACAGGCTGTACAAATATTTAAGTATGAAGCTAAATCTACTTTTTAACTGATCCAGTTATGGCATTCAGCGAGGAATGTTAAAAAAAATCTTGAAAACAAGCACATGCCCATTTGAAATGACTGTTTATCGTATGTTCTTTCACATTAGGCATTCTATCCTTTGCTATAGTTGATGATTCAAATATGCAAGGATGAACTGAGTTGTGTTACCAATCAATTCTCTCTCCTGATTATTAATTCATGCTGAAGATATGTTCAACCCACAAAGACTTAAGTGAAATCAGAAACCTGGGAATATTGAAATGTAGAAACAGGAGTAAATCATTCTAGAACCCTATTTTGTAATATCCCCGTATATCATGGTGTCGTTAGTAATTAGAAATGTATCGGTCTCTGTCTTGAACTTAATGATTGACCCTCCGTAATCCTCTGGGGTAGAAAATTCCAAAGATTCATCATCACCTGAGTAAAGAGGTAATTCCTCCTATCATTACAAAATGATTGGTCTTTTATCCTGAGACTGTTCCCCTCGAATTTAGACTCCAACACTAGAGGTTGAATCTTTTCTGCATCTATTCTGTCTATCTGTTTAAGAATGTTGTAAGTTTCTCTGAGATCACTTCCCATTCTTCTAAACTCCAGGAAATACAGGCCCAGTTTACATGATCTCCCCTTGGTGGACTATCCCATCGTGGTAGGAATCAGTCTGGTGAACCTCCATTGTACCCTCCGTCTATGGTTTAGTATGTCCTTCCTCAGATAAGGAGACCATAGCTGGACACAATGCCCCAGATGAAGCCTCACAGGTGTTCTGTACAAATGACGTACTCTTGCTCTCATCTTTCAATAATCTCACAATAAAGACTAACATACATTTACCATCTGAATTGCTTGCTACGCCTACATGCTAGCTTTCCGTGAATTATGAGCTTGGACACTCTGGTCCCTTTGGACATTCAACCTCTTCCAATTTCTCATCATTTAAGAAATACACTACACTTTCACTCTTACCAAAATTAAATTAATATTCACATTATATTCCATTGCCATGCTGTTGAGCACTCCTTGAGGTGTCTTTGCATCTTTCACACAACTCACCTTCCCACAAAGCTTTGGATCTACGGTGTACTTGGAAATATTACAATTAGCCCTGATATCCAAATCATTGATCTAGATTGTTAGCAGGTCGAAGTTGAAACTTTATTGCTGGAACAGCACAGCAGGTCAGGCAGCATCCAGGGAACAGGAGACCCGACGTTTCGGGCACAGGCCCTTCTTCAGGAATGCCGAAGGTCGAACCCAAGCACTGATCCTCATGGTACTCTACTGGTTACAGCCTATCAACCTGAGAGTGATCCATTCTCTGTTTTCAACAATTTAACCCAATCCTCCATCCATGTTAGGATATTACCCTCAATCCACATGCTTTAATTTTATTTACTGACCTTTTCTGTGGGTCGTTATCAAAAACAACACATCCACTGTTTCCCGCACCCCCAATACCACACACCTTATCAACTCTGCTGGCAACATCCTCAAAATAGTCTTATCAAACATATTAACCTTTTCTTAAATCCACATTGATTCTGTCCAATCAGGCAATTATTTTCCAAATATCCAAGCATCATCTATGAAAATATGGCCTGATTTTCTAAACTGTCAATAGCTACCAAGCATATTTTTTCAAAATCTTGTTGTGTTTTCAAAGAAATGCATCTTCATTGCTAGACCATTGCTACCAGCGCAAAATACATGCATTATGTTAATTTTAATCTATCTATACTGATTATTGCATGACCTCTTCACCTAGTTCATTAATTTTTTTTAGAGTGACCTTCATGCTTTACACATTAAGTTTCCCAAGATCCATTCTTGCAGTATTTTGTCCTCTGGAGACTTCTCCACAGAAAGCGATTAAAGAATGCATCTTGGAGCATTTTTAAAGCCTTTCACAAATTATTGAACTGTGGCAGAACATCTTATTCTGTACGATATAGCATAAATCTAGAGATGGGTCAGGCAAGGAAATTGAAAAGCTGAACCTTGCATTTAAGGTTGATTGAATGTCCACTGTGGACCTTTTCTCTTGAAGCTAGTTAGAATGTCAAACTTTGCAGCTTTTGTCTTAATGGGAGTTTGTAGATCAAAAATGCGACCTGATTCTGTAAGTGTGTTTTTTTCTGATCAAACGAATCTCCTAATTTAAGCTATTTGTCACTTCCAGTGTCTCATTAATTTGTGTTTGAATAGATTTTTAACTGCTAATTTTGTCTTCCATTTACATTCCTTACAACTGCCAGAGAAGACAAACCAGAATTCCACCATTCTCCTGCAATCTGAGGATTGTCCCATCTGTACCTGCTCGTTGTTCATAGGGAATCTTTGCATGAGGTTTTGCTAGAGGGGACAGTTCAGTTGTCCTCTGACTGGACGTGATTTGCTGCCAAGTCCAAGTTCTGGCTTCCAGGATCCTAGTCACACTTTCTTTCTGTTTCAACTATCCTCTGATTTCAACCTACTTTACAGTTTTTTTTCATGAGATGTGGGTGTCATTTGCTAGGCCAGCATTTATTGCCTATCCTTAATTTCGCTGAAGATCTTGGTGGTGCACTATTTTCTTGAACACTGCATCCTTGAATATGAGTTCCCTGTCACAGAATTCTGAACTTCCGATCAGATGGCCTGATAACTATGTTTGGTCTTAACTTTCCTGTCTGTAATTACATTAGTTGTTATCTTGTACTTTTGCAAACATAGAAGACACAGCACAAAGAGGCCAATCAGGCATCTAACTGTTGTGCTATTCACCTATTCCATCTGTCTTGTCCCCATCTTTCAGTATATATTAATCTATTTTTCTATCATGAACTTGTTGAATTTACTTTTGAAAGTATCTAAGCTATTTATTCTAACCATGCATGTGTTCCACTTCAAGCTTGTAAAGAATGTATCTTTTCTCTACTTTTGCATTGATTAATGACTCCTGGATTTATAATGGATTCACTCTACATCTATCCTATCCTTTTTTCTCTAGTAGGCTCCTTGGTGTGCGATGGATGGTTACCATGGAGTCTGAGTAAAGAGAGAGAGAGAGAAAGGCAAAGGGAGAATAGAGCCATAGAGTCCTAGAGATGTACAGCACAGAAACAGACCCTTCGGTCCAACTCGTCCATGCCGACCAGATATCCCAATCCAATCTAGTCCCACCTGCCAGCACCCAACCCATATCCCTCCAAAACCTTCCTAATCATTTACCCATTGAGATATCTTTTAAATGTTGCAATTGTACCAGCCTCCATCACTTCCTCTGGCAGCTCATTCCATACACCCTCTGAGTGAAAAAGTTGCCCCTTAGGTCTCTTTTATATCTTGTCCCTCTCACCATAAACCTAGTTCTGGACTCCCCCACCCCAGGGAAGAGACTTTGTCTATTTACCCTATCCATGTCCCTCATGATTTTATAAACATCTATAAGGTCACCCCTTAGCCTCTGACGCTCCAGGGAAAACAGCTCCAGCCTGTTCAGCCTCACTCTATAGTTCAAATCCTCCAACCCTGGCAACATCCTTGTAAATCTTTTCTGAACCCTTCCAGGTTTCACAACATCATTCCGATAGGAAGGAGATCAGAATTGCATGCAATATTCCAAAAGAGGCCTAACCAATGTCCTGTACAGCCACAACATGACCTACCAACAGGAGAAAGTGAGGTCTGCAGATGCTGGAGATCAAAGTTGAAACTTTATTGCTGGAACAGCACAGCAGGTCAGGCAGCATCCAGGGAACAGGAGATTCGACGTTTCGGGCACAGGCCCTTCTTCAGGAATGAGCAGAGAGTGTTCAGCAGGAGAAGATAAAAGGTAGGGAGGAGGGACTTGGAGGAGGGGAGTTGGAAATGTGATAGGTGGAAAGAGGTCAAGGTGAGGGTGATAGGTCGGAGTAGGGTGGAGGCGGAGAGGTCAAGAAGAAGACTGCAGGTCAGGAAGGCAGTGCCGGGCTGGAAGGATCCGGCTGAGACAAGGTGGGGGGAGGGGGGATGAAGAAACTGGTGAAGTCCAAGTTCATCCCCTGCGGTTGGAGGGTTCCCAGTCGGAAGATAAGACGCTCCTCCTCCGACCGTCGGGTTGTTGTGGTTTGGCGGTGGATGAGTCCAATGACCTGCATATCCTCGGTGGAGTGGGAGGGGGAGTTGAAATGCTGTGCCACAGGTTGGTTGGGTTGGTTCGTCCGGGTGGCCCAGAGGTGCTCTCTGAATCGCTCCGCAAGTAGGCGGCCTGTCTCCCCAATATAGAGGAGGCCACACCGGCTGCAGCGGATGCAGTAGATGATGTGGGTGGAGGTGCAGGTGAATCTGTGGCGGATATGGAAGTTTCCCTTGGGGCCTTGGAGAGAAGTGAGGGGGGAGGTGTGGGCGCAAGTGTTGCACCTCCTGCGGTTGCAAGGGAAGGTGCCCGGAGTGGTGGTTGGGTCGGTGGGGGTTGTGGATCTGACAAGGGAGTCGCGGAGGGAGTGGTCTCTACGGAAAGCTGATAGGGGAGGGGAGGGAAATATATCCTTGGTGCTGGGGTCTGTTTGGAGGTGGCGGAAGTGACGGCGGATGATGCGCTGTACATGGAGATTGGTGGGGTGGTAGGTGAGGACCAGTGGGGTTCTGTCCTGGTGGCGGTTGGAGGGGCGGGGCTCAAGGGCGGAGGAGCGGGAAGTGGAGGAGATGCGGTGGAGGGCACCGTCGACCACGTCGGGGGGGAAATTGCGGTCCTTGAAGAAGGAGGCCATCTGTGTTGTACGTATTTTGAACTGGTCCTCCTGGGAGCAGATGCGGCGGAGACGAAGGAATTGGGAGAATGGGATGGCGTTTTTACAGGGGGCAGGATGGGAGGAGGTGTAGTCCAGGTAGCTGTGGGAGTCGGTAGGTTTGTAGTAGATGTCCGTGTTGATTCGGTCGCCTGAGATAGAAACAGAAAGGTCTAGGAAGGGGAGGGAGGAGTCCGAGACTGTCCAGGTGAATTTGAGGTCGGGGTGGAAGGTGTTGGTGTAGTGGATGAACTGTTCAACCTCCTCGTGGGAGCACGAGGTAGCGCCGATACAGTCATCAATGTAGCGAAGAAAAAGATGGGGGGTGGGGCCAGTGTAGTTGCGGAAGATGGATTGTTCCACATACCCTACGAAGAGGCAGGCATAGCTGGGGCCCATGCGGGTGCCCATGGCTACTCCTTTTGTTTGGAGAAAGTGGGAGGATTGGAAAGAAAAGTTGTTCAGGGTGAGGACCAGTTCGGTCAGTCGAAGGAGGGTGTCGGTGGAAGGGTACTGGGTGGTACGGCGGGAAAGGAAGAAGCGGAGTGCTTTGAGTCCTTCGTGATGGGGGATGGAGGTGTACAGGGACTGGATGTCCATGGTGAAGATGAGGCGTTGGGGACCGGGGAAGCGGAAATCCTGGAGGAGGTGGAGGGCGTGGGTGGTGTCACGAACGTAGGTGGGGAGTTCTTGGACTAATGGGGACAGGACCGTGTCGAGGTATGCCGAGATGAGTTCGGTTGGGCAGGAGCAGGCTGAGACGATGGGTCGTCCGGGGCAGTCCAACACCTACCAACACCTGTGCTCAATACTCTGAACAATAAAGAAAGCTTACCAAACACCTTCTTCACTATCCTATCTACTTGCGAGTCCACTTTCAAGGAACTATGAACTTGCACTCCAAGGTCTCTTTGTTCAGTCACATTCACCAGGACCTTACCATTAAGAATATAAGTCCTGCTAAGATTTGCTTTCCCAAAATGCAGCACCCTGCATTTATCTAAATTAAACTCCATCTGCCACTCCTCTGCACATTGACCCATCTGATCAAGATCCTGTTGTAATCTGAGGTAACCTTCTTCGCTGTCCACTACACCTCCAATTTTGGTGTCATCTGCAAACTTACTAACTGTGCCTCCTATGCTCACATCCAAATCATTTATATAAATGACGAAAAGTAGTGGACCCAGCACTGATCCTTGTGGCACTCCACTGGTCAAAGGCCTCCAATCTGAAAAACAACCCTCCACCACCACCCTCTGTCTTCTACCTTTGAGCCTGTTCTGTATCCAAATGGCTAGTTCTCCCTGTTTTAGGAGATTGGTGTAAAGCAATTGAAAAAGAATGAAAAGTAAAAGTATTTTGACTTTTAAAAATTCAGAGCCCATATTCTGCATCAGCAGTGATCATTAATTAGTCTGTTGGTTAGTCTGTGGATGATGAGAGGTTAACTTACCCTCTTGAGCATTCTTGCTTGTCCATCTCCATCCTTCTTCTTTTGCCTATGTGGGCAGTCCTCTGCACCCTCATCCCAGATGTTGATGTCAAAGTCAGTCTTCAAGTAAGCTTTCAGGGTATCGTTGAAATATTTCTGCTAGTCTTCTGGTGTTCTTTGAACAGTTCTGAGCTGGGAGTAAAAACTGAATTTGCCAGAAAAGCTCAGCAGATGTGGTAGCATCTGTGGAGAGAAATCAGAGTTGATGTTTTGGGTCCAGTGACCCTTCTTCAGAAATGGGTAGCTTTGTCAATGGCACCATCGACGAAACCTTTATTCACTTGATTGATGATTGAGAGTATTCTGACAGGGCAGGGATTGGCTGGGTCAGATTTATCCTGCATTTTTGTGCCCATTTTCAACATTGTTGTGGATGCTGTATTGTAGCTGTATTGGAACAGTTTGGCTAGGGGTGTAGTTTACTCCAAAGCACAAGTGTTCCATAGTGCCACGGGTAGAATGATGCCAGGGCCCATAATATTTGCAGCATACAGTGCCTTTATTATATGGAGTGAATCAAGTTGGCTAAAATCTGGCATTTATGAAACTGGGGAATTCCAGAGAAGGCCAAAGTAGATTATCCACTTGGCAATTCTGTCTGATGCTTGAGCCTTGATTTTTACACATATGCTGTGCTTCCTCATCAATGAGGCGAGGTACTTTTGTAGCAACTTCACCTTCTGTTAGTTATTAATTGTCCACCACCATTTATGACTGCGGTGACAGCTCTTTAGGGCTCAAACCTGATCAGTTATCCCTGTCTATTCATTCTGCTTAGATTGTTCAGCAGTAAGTTTGCAGATGACAGCAAAATTGGAGGTGCAGTGGACAGCGGGATCCAGTACAATGGGATCTTGATCAGGTGGGCCAATGAGCCAGGATTGACAGATGGAGTTTAATTTAGATAAATGTGAGGTGCTGCATTTTGGAAAGTCAAATCAGTGCAGGACTTACATACTTAATGGTAAGGTCCTGGGAAATGTTGCTGAATAAAGAGACCTCGGAGTGCAGGTTCATAGCTCCTTGAAAGTGGAGTCGCAGGTAGATAGGCTAGTGAAGGTGTTTGGTATGCTTTCCTTTATTGGTCAGAGCATTGAGTTATAGGAATTGGTAGGTCATGTTGAGGCTGTACAGGACATTGGTTAGGCCACTTTTGGAATACTGTGTGCAATTCTGGTCTCCCTGCTATAGGAAGGGTGTTGTGAAACTTGAAAGGGTTCACAAAAGATTTACAAGGATGTTGCCAAGGTTGGACAATTTTAGGGAGAGACTGAATAGGCTGGGGCTGTTTTCGCTGGAGCGTCGGAGGCTGAGGGGTGACCTTACAGAGGTTTTACAGACTCTTGCATGATGGACGTGGATATGGTAAATAGACAAAGTCTTTTCCCTGGGGTGGTGGAGTCCAGAACTGGAGGGTAAGAGGATAAAAATTTAAAATGGACCCAAGAGCAACGTTTTCACACAGATGGTGGTACGTGTATGGAATGAGCTGCCAGAGGAAGTGGTGGAGGCTGGGACAATATAGCATTTAAGAGGCATCTGTATGTGTATATGAATGGGAAGGGTCTAGAGGGATATGGGCCAAGTGCTGGCAAATGGAACAAGACTAGTTTAGGATATCTGATCAGCATGGACAAGTTGGACCAAAGGGTCTGTTTCCATGCTGTACATCTCTATGAATCTATGACTGTAAGTAGTTGGCTTTTATACCTAGGTTTACCTAGGTGCTGCTCCTTGCTTGACTTCCACCCTTCATTGGACCAGGTTTGATCTCCTGACTATGGGATTACCTATTGTGGTTGAATATCAATTCTACCACTGGTAGCCCCCAACCCCTCATGGATGCTCAGTCTCGAGGTGCTCAATATGATTGAAATCTATCCTGTTCAGCATAGTGGTAATCCCAAACAACACAGAGAGTACCTTCAATATGCCTGTACAGTAGGCATTCCTACAAATACTATCATGGACAGATGCATCTGCTACAAGCAGATTGGTGGGGATCAGAATTTATGTTCTTCCCTTTTGGTGGGTTCTTCATTACCTGCTGTAGGCCTAGTCTAGCATCTATATTCTTTGGGATTCCGTTAACTCTGTCGGTAGTGGTACTACAGGACTATACTTCATGATGGGCTTTGAAGACTCCACCTAGAGTACATTCTGTGCTCTTGCCGTCCTCCATGTTCAGCATGAAGGAAATCTGATCATCAGGTGTGTGTGTGTGTGTGTGTGTGTGGCGGGGGTAGTGATGGGGCGATTCTGCAGTTGGTGGCTATTCAATATGAGGTTTCCTTGCCCATGTTTGATCTGATTCAATAAGAACATGAGAACTAGGAGCAAGAACATAGAAAAGTACAGCACAAAACAGGCCTTTCGGCCCACTGTGTTGTGCCGAGGATTAATCCTAATGTAAAACAAAATAACTTAACCTACGCACCCCTCAATTCTCTGCTATCCATATGCATGTCCAGCAGTTGCTTAAATATCCCTAATGACTCTGCTTCCACCACCACCGCTGGCAAAGCATTCCATGCATTCACATTCCTCTGATGTCCCCTCGATATCTTTCTCTTAATATCTTAAAACTATGACTCGTCGTGCCAATCAATCCTGTCCTAGGGAAAAGTCTCTGGCTATTGACTTTATCCATGCCTCTTATTATCTTGTATACCTCAATCAGGTCACCTCTCTTCATCCTTCTCTCCAGAGAGAAAAGTCCGAGCTTAGTCAACCTCTCTTCATAAGGCAAGCCCTCCAGTCCAGGCAATATCCTGGTAAACCTTCTTTGCACCCTCTCCAAAGTCTCTGTATCTTTCCTATAGTAGGCTGACCAGAACTGAACACAATATTCCAGGTGTGGTCTCACCAGGGACTTGTAAACCTGCAGCAAAGCCTCAAGGCTCTTAAACTCGACCCTCCTGTTAATGAAACCCTCCTGTTAATGAAATGCTTTCTTCACAACCCCATCAACTTGGGTGGCAACTTTGAGGGATCTATGTACTTGAACACCAAGATCCCTCTGTTCCTCCACACTGCAAAGAATCCTAACTTTAATCCTATATTCAGCATTTGAGTTCAACCTTCCAAATGCATCACATAGCATTTATCCAGGTTGAACTCCATCTGCCCTTTCTCAGCCCAGCTCTGCATCATGTTAATGTCGTGCTGCAGCCTGCAATAGCCCTTGATACTATCAATGACACCTCAAACCTTTGTGTCGTCTGCAAATTTACTAATCCACCCCTCAACTTCCTCATCCAAGTCATTTATAAAAACTACAAAGAACAGGGATCCAAGAACAGAGCCTTGCGGGACATCACTCAACACTGACCTCCAGCCAGAATACTTTCCATCTACAACTCCTCTCTGCCTTCTGTCAGCCAACCAATTCTGGATCCAGATAGCCATATCTCCCTGTATCCCATACCTCCTAACTTTATGAATGAGCCTATAATGGGGAATCTTATCAAATGCCTTGCTGAAGTCCATATTCACCACATCCACTGCTCGACCTTCGTTGACCTGTCTTGTCACCTCAAAGAACTCAATAATATTTGTGAGGCATGACCTGCCCCTCATAAAACCATGCTGACTGCCTTTAATCACACTATGCTTTTCCAAATAGTCATAAATCCTATCCCTCAGAATTCTTTCCAAAACTTTACTGACCACAGACATAAGACTGACTGGTCTGTAATTACCCGGGATTTCCCAATTTGCCTTCTTGAAAAGAGGAACAACATTTGCCTCCTTCCAATCCTCCGGTACGACTCCTGTGGAGAGTGAGGAAGCAAAACTCTTCGCCAGTGGCTTAGCAACCTCCTTTCTCACTTCCCGGAGCAGCATAGGATAAATCTGATCTGGCCCTGGGGACTTAGCAGTCTTAATGTTCGCCAAAATTTCCAGTACATCAACTTCATCAATCTTGATCTGGAAAAGCCTGTATCCCAGCTCCTCAAAGTTCTCATGCACAACAAGGTCCCTTTCCTTCGTGAAAACCAAAGCAAAAAACTCATTTGGGGCTTCCCCTATCTGCTCAGACTCCATGTACAAGTTCGTTATGCTATCCCTGACTGGCTCTTCCTTCTCCCTGATCATTCTCTTCTTCCTCACAAATGAATAAAATTAGAGGTTTTCTCTAATCCTCTCTCGTGCCTTTCTAGCAAGCCTGTAATCCTCTAAAGCTGTGCTGGATCCTTGCTTCCTCCACCTTACATAAGCTGCCTTCTTCTTTATGACAAGAAGCTCCTCTGTTCTTATCATCCAAGGCTCCTTAATCTTACCCCTTATTACCTGTCTCAGAGGAACAAATTTGTGCATCATTCACAACAACTGCTCCTTAAACAGTCTCCACATATCTGCTGTGCCCTTTCTGTTTAACAATTGGACCCAGTCTGCACTTCCCAACTCCTGTCTGATAGCGTCGTAATTTCCTTTTCCCCAATTAAATGTCTTCCCTTCGTAACTGCTCCTTTCCCTCTCCAAGGCTATGGTAAATGTGAGGCAGTTGTGATCACTGTCACCAAAGCGAGATCTGACACCTGTCCTGGCTCATTGCCGAGCACCAAATCCAAAATGGCCTGTCCCCTCGTTGGCCTGTCTACATAATGTGTAAGGACACTCCTGAACACTCCTGACAAAAACGGCTCCATCCAAACCATCTGCACTAAGGAGGTTCCAGTCGATATTGGGAAAGTTGAAATCACCCATAACAACAACCCTGCAACATCTGCATTTTTCCAAAATCTGCCAGCTTAGGAGTTCTTCAATATCCCTACTGCTATTAGGGGCTCAGTAGAAAACCCCCAATGAGGTGACTGCTCCCTTGCTGTTCCTAACTTCCACCCATACTGACTCAGTCGACAAACCTTCCTCAACAACCTTCATTTCTGTATCTGTGATACACTCTCTGATTAGCAATACTACACTAAGCAATTCAGCCCTTGAGCCTACTCCGCTATTTAATACGCTCATGGCTGATCTTATCTCTGCCTCAACTCCATATTCCTGCCTATTCTTCATAACCATTCAATCCATGAATAATCTGTTTATCTCCTCCTCAGTTTAACTCAGTGTCCTGGCATCCACCTCATTCTGAGGTCGTGCATTCCACAGATTCATGACTCTTTGTGAGATGTGTCATCTTTTATCTCTGTTTTAAATCTGCAACCCCTTATCCTAAAGCTATGATGAGACTTTCCCACAAGGGGAAACATCTGCTTTATATTTACTTTGTCAAACAGCTTTAATACCTTGTAAACCGCAATTAGATTTCCTCTCATACTTAGAGAGCATAGGCCTAAACTGCTCAATCTCTCGTTATAAGACAAACCCCTCAGCTCTGGTCTCAATCCTGTTCAAATCCTCTGTCTCTACATTTATCAACTCCTTCAGATCCTACAATTTTCATCCTCCTGTTCACATACCTCCCTCACTCCCCTCCCTCTCAGGATGGAAGCCGATAGCTAGTGGAGTTCCACACGGGTCAGTGTTGGACCACAACTTTTCTTACATACATGATTTGGATGAAGGAACTGAGACCATTCTGGCTAAGTTTGCAGATAATACAAAGATATGTCGAGGCAGGTAGTATTGAGAAGGCTGGGAGGCTGCAGAAGGATTTAGACAGGTCAGGAGAGTGGGCAAGTAAGTGGCAGATGAAATACAACATGAGAAAGCATGAGGTTATGCACTTTAGTAGGAAGAATAGAGGCATGGACTATTTTCTAAACGGGGAGAAAATTCAGAAATCTGAATTGCAAAGGGATTTGGGAGTCCTAGTCGAGGATTCTCTTCAGGTAAATTTTCTGGTTAAATCAATAGTTCAGAAGGCAAATACATTGTTGTCATTCATCTTAAGAGGATTAGAATATAAAAGCAAGGATGTACTTCGGAGGTTTGATACGGCTTTGGTCAGACCACTTTTAGAGTATTGTGAGCAATTTTGGGCCCCATATCACAGGAAGGAGGAGGTTCACGAGAATGGTCCCAGGGATGTAAGGCTTAAACATATGAGGAATGTTTGAGGGCTCTGGGTCTATTCTTCATAGAGTTTTAAAGGATGAGGGAGGATCTGATTGAAACTTTCAGAATATTTGACAGCCTGGATACAGTGGGCATTGGGATATGTTTCCTTTGTCCGGAAGTGAGGAGCCAAGGGCACAATCTTAGAGTAAAGGGAAGACCTTATGGAATGGAGATAAGGAGAAATGTCTTTAACCAGAGAATGATGAATCTGTGGAATTCATTGCCACAGAAGCTGTGGAGGTCAGGTCATTGAGTATATTTAAAACAGAGATAGATCAATTCTTGGTTGCCAAGGGCATCAAAGGTTAGAGGGAGAAAGTGGGAAAATAGGCTTGAAAAACCTATAAGCTATGATAGAATGGTGGTGCAGACTCAATGGGCTGAATATTGTAATTTCTGCTCCTATGTCTTGTAATCCAGGGAATCTCTGAACTGCCTCTAATGAAACATAAATCCCTTTTCAACTAAATGGACCAAAACAAATGCAGTATTCCCGGTGCAACTTCACTAATGCTTTGTACAACTGCAGCAATATTTCCTTACTTTTATACTCTATTCCTTTAGTAATAAATGCCAAAATTCAATTTCCTTTCCTTTATTACTTGCTGTAGCTGCATACTAGTTTTCGGACATTCATGCACAATGACACCCAGATTCCGCTGTACTGAAACACTCAAGTTTCTCTCCATTTATATTAATTTATCTTTCTATTCTTCTGACTAAAATGGATAAACTCTCACTTATCCATGTTAAACTCCATTTGCCAAATTTTGGCCCATTCACTTAACCTGTCTATGAACACTTGAATTTGTTTTATTGCAACTTACTTTTCCACCCATTTCAGTGTCACCTGTAAATTTGGCTATAGTATCTTCTATCCCCGCATTCAAATTAATAATATAGATTGTAAATAGTTGGGTTTGAGGAACGAACCCTGTGGCATCCCAATAGTTACACCTTGCCATACAGAAATAGACCCACATATCCTGAGTGTCTACTTTCCGTTGATTAACCAATCCTCTGTCCAAGCTAATAAATTACCCCAACCCAATGTGATCTTATCTTGTGTATACACCTTCCTTATCAAATGCATTCTAGAAGTCCAGTTATAATGCATCTACAGGATTCTTATTGTCCACTTTGCTAGTTATATCTTTGAAGAACTTTAGCACATTAGTGACATATGAATCCGTGCTGACTCTGATGGCTTACGATTTGCTTTTCCAAATGATCTGTTATTATTTCCTCAACAATGGATTCTGACAATTTCCAAATGGCAAACATTGAGCTAACTGGTCTATAGCTGCCTACTGTCTGCCTCCCTCCCTTTTTGAATGAGGTATAATATTAGCATTTTTCCAATCTACTGAAGTTTTTTTTAAGCATCCAGGGAATTTTGGAATATTGTAAGCATTGGATCCATGATCTCTGCTGCCACTTCTTTTAAGACCTTATGATGTAGGCCATCAGGTCCTGGGAACTTGTCTGTTCAATGTCATTCGTTTGCTCAGTACTTTTTCCCAAGTAATGACTTTGTTTTTGGTTCCTCCTTATCTATAACCTCTGTATTCCTTTTTCCTATTGGGATGGCACTAGGGTTCTCCACCATGAAACTGAGGCAAAATATTGATTTAGTGTCTCCTCCATTTCTGTGTTTCTCACCATTAACTCCCAGTGTCATCCTCCAAGGGACCAGCATTCACTTTAGCTAAACTGTTCCCATTCATTTACTTACAGAAGCTTTTGCTCTCTGTCTTTGTGTTTTGCGCTGGTTTTCTTCCATAATTTACCTTTGCTCTTTTTATTACATTTTTTGGCAACCCTTTGTTGATCTTTGCTGCTTGTCACGGCCAACTGACATCATGGACCATGCGTGCCTCTTGGGAACATGGTTTGGAGTGGATGAGTTAGACCAAAGGGTCTGTTTTCATGCTGTGAAATTCGCTCTGAAATATAAAACATCTGAGAATAGGAGTCTAAATTCTAGCTGAATTATAGTTACTTTAAGAAGTGTGCTTAAAAGCACTACATTTCTGTACAAACATTCCAAAATATGTAAGTTAGTTTACAAATGTTTGGAAATATTCTTAGATTAGTAATTGTTATATTTTGTATGACATTCCATTCTTTCATATATTTTCTGATGTTCTTGTTGGTAATAAGAAAGTAGAATGCATTTTGTAATTGTTTCTAATGCAGAAGTTTCAGTTATTTTGCATTTATGTTGTGCCTTTCAGAACTGTTGTGCTCCAAAGTACTTTACGATTAAATGCTTTTGAAGTATTGCTCCTATTGTAAGAAATGTGACAGCCAGTTTGCATACACCCAACTCCTTCTAAAGTTCAATGAAATAAGCAACCAAATTATTTGTTTTAAATGTTGATTTGAGGGATGTGTTGGCCTGAAGATTTTTACACTCCTCTTTGAATACTTTCTTTGCATCTTATACATCCATCTGAGAAAATGACGTCTTCGCTTTACATCTTATCCAAAAGATTGCACCTGAAAAAGCCAAGCACTTCCTTAGTGTTGTTCCTCAAGCTCCTGTCTATGTTATATGCTTAGGTTATTAGATTTGGGCTTGAATGCACAGCATTTGGGGCAGTACTATGGCTCAGTGGTTAGCACTGCTGCCTCAGTGCCAGGGACCCGGTTTTGATTCCAGCCTCGGGCGACTGTCTGTGTGGAGTTTACACATTCTCCCCATGTCTGCATGGGTTTCCTCCGGGTGCTCTGGTTTCCTCCCACAGTCCAAAGATGTGCAGATCGGGTGAATTGGCCATGCTGAATTGCCCATAATATTAGGTGCATTAGTCAGAGGGAAATGGGTCTGGGTGGGTTAGTGTTCAGAGGGTCGGTGTGGACTTGTTGGGCTGAAGGGCCTGTTTCCACACTGTAGGGAATCTAATCTAATCATATCTAAGTGTCAGTCTACTGTCACATAATGGTTGACATCAGTTTCTTAAATCTGTGCTTAAATTTGTTATCATGCAGCATTTTAAATATATTTTTAGTCTAAATTCAATAGAATAACTGGCACTGCAGCATTTCACAAGCAGAATTTTCTAGCTGCTTTATTGGCTGTGTCTTGTCAAATTTGTGGTAGAATAATTGAATTTCTCCATCTCCTAGAAGAATACAAAATTGGATGGTGATTAAATTTTGACTCATTATGATCTGTGCCAAAATGTGGTTTTGAAAAGTAGATCAAAACCTCTCAAAGACTGTTAAACAACATAACATTACCATTACATTATCACTAACATTATGAAATTTACTTAATTCTATTACTATTAATTGTCCTAAGTATATCAGGATGACAATGAACCAAATAATTAAGGCTCTAATACTGATCATCAGTGGGCTAACTGCTGAACTAGATAAACTGTGTCACCAATATTCATTCCAGTTTCTATTTTTAAATAATTAAATTTAATACTCCCTATAACATATAGTGAGTAATAGTACATAGAGTGTGGAATTCTTAGCTGATTGGAGGAGAGGGAATTTGGCATTCTATGAAATAAAGTACATTCTATAATTATGAAATTAAACCTCTATATTAACAGAAAAAAGCAAAATGTTCAATTCCATTAGATTAGATTAGATTACATTCCCTTACATTCCCTTACATTCTAGGAATTTTAATATTTTAATTAAATTTATTTCTGGCATTACTGACTCTTTTGGATGAAAGTTTCCCCGAGCTTAATATGAAGAATTACTAATATAGATAATAAACCTTATTTATTATGATATCAAGACTTTTAATATTTTCAGCTTTTTTTTTCCTATCCAGACCATTTTATTTAATTGTATGACAATTTCATCTCCAATCATGAGCATTGGAATGTATTTCTTAACCATCTCATTGTATGTTAATAGTTCGAATATAGAGTTATTTTTTGGAGTTATTTCTGGTAGGTTCAGAAACAAAGCATTTGTATTTTACCCTATCAATGACATGCCACAAAATAAATGTCCAATGGTTACTGTGATGAAAGATATATCATTCACATATATTATACCATGGTGCCAATGAGTGTGAATCATTTCTATGAAGGATTTTAAGTGACCAGCTATAAAACTTTTTAAAAGATATCTCGAGCCAGATTTCATTCTGGGATCTGACATCTCCAGCAGTTAGCGAGTTTAGAGAAGATTTGTAGGTCAGGTTGAGGTTCTGGATGTACATTTGCTTGCTGAGCTGAAAGGTTCATTTTCAGACGTTTTGTCACCATACTAGGTAAGATCATCAGTGAGGTAAAAACAATGACTGCAGATGCTGGAAACCAGATTTTGGATTAGTGGTGCTGGAAGAGCACAGCAGTTCAGGCAGCATCCGAAGAGCAGCAAAATCGACGTTTCGGGCAAAAGCCCAAGAACTGCTGTGCTCTTCCAGCACCACTAATCCAAAATCCAAGATCATCAGTGAGCCTCCGGTGAAGCACTGGTGTTATGACCCACTTTCTGTAGTTGTGTATTTGGTCTGTATGTGTTGTTTTCTCAAATAATCAACTACAGAAGCAATCATCCCAACCCCCACAAACAAAGCTGCATTAGAACATTATTTTAAAGAGCCACCACACACTTCAGAACAGAGGAACTACGAACAGCAGAGGAAAGCCACCTATACAGTGTATTCAAAAAGAACACAGTCCATCAATTTCTCAGCAACAAACCCAAACAAGCAGACAAAATGCATCCAGATATCCTAGCCGCTCCCCTACATAAAAGCCATCTCAGAAGTGACTGCCAGAATACTCAGAGCTCTTGGCATCATGGTAGCCCACAAACCCACCAACACACTAAAACAGCACATAATGAACTTAAAACACCTGATACAGACATAAAGCAAAGTAAACGTTACTTACAAAATACCTTGCAAGAACTATAACAAACACTACATTGGACAAACAAGCAGAAAACTAGCCACCAGGATACATGAACATCAACTAGCCACAACAAGACATGATCCACTCTCATTAGTATCCTTACATACAGATGAGGAAGAACACCACTTCGACTGGGTCTACATATCCATCCTAGGACATCCAGAGACACACACGAGAATTCCTAGAGGCGTGGCATTCTAACCGGAACTCTATCAACAAACACATCGATTTGGATCCCATCTATCTCCCTCTGGAAAAAAAACAGAAAATGACATCACAATCGGAAATGACATCACCAGATTCAGTGACGTCATCAACCCAAGGACACCTATACACATAAATAGAAAGTGGGTCATAACACCAGTGCTTCACTGGAGGCTCATTGATGATGTTACCTAGTATAGTGACGAAATGTCTGAAAATGCAGCTTCCAGAACAGCGAGCAAACTTACATCCATCTCCAGTAGTACCAACAGCTCGGATCATAATCATAGTGGGAGAATGGGACCAGCGAAGTAATGGAAGTAGAAAGTGCAGAGGAAATTGGATCGGCATTTCAGAGAAATGTCAATGACACAGTACCTGCTGCGAGGATGTTTCCACTCATGGGAGAATCTCAGATCAGATCTTATCATCTCAGGTGTGCCAGTTTAAGACTGAGGTGAGGAGGAATTTCTTCTCTTGGAGGGTTGAGATTTCTTTGGAACTCCACGTCACAGAGAGCTGTGGCGGCAGAGTTCTTGTGTATATTTAACATTGAGATAGACAAATTCTTGATCAGTAGGGAATCAAGAGTTATGGGGAAAAGATAGAAAAGTGGATAGGAGGAATGTCAGATCAGACATTATCTTAGTGAATGGCAGACCAGGTGTGAAGGGCAAACAGCCTACTCCTTTTCCTAATTCTTATAGTTTTGTAGCCAGCTGCGAGGGCATGTATGCTTATATTTTCAACTTGGCAAATGCAATATAATGTGTATAAATGTGAGTTTATCCACTTTGGTGGCAAAAACAGGAAGAGTATTATCTGAATGGTAGCAGTTTAGGAAAAGGTGAAGTGCAATGAGACCTGTCTGTCATGGTGGAACAGTCACTGAAGGTTGGCATGCAGGTGCAGCAGGTGATGAGGAAAGCCATTGGGTATGTTGGCCTTCATAGCGAGAGGATTTGAGTGTTGGAATAAGGATGTCTTACTGCAGTTGTACAGGGTCTTGGTGAGGCGACAACTTACATATTGTGTGTGCAGTTTTGGTTTCCTAGTCTGAGGAAGGACACTCTTGTTATTGAGGGAATCCAGCGAATGTTCACCAGACTGATTCCTGGGATGGCAGGACTGACACATGAAAAAAGATTAGATTGAAAGGGCTTGTACTCACTGGAATTTCGAAGGATATGGGGCAATCTCATAGAAACATATAAAATCCTGTACAGGTTGGGTGTGGGAAGTATGTTCTCATTGTTGAACTGCAGAACTACGTGTCACAGTCTAAATATAAGGGTTTAAGCCATTCAGGCATGAATGAGGAAGAATTTCTTCACTGAGTTGTGGACCTGTGGAATTCTCTGCCACAGAAGTTTGTTGGGGCCAGTTCATCAGATATATTCAAGAGAGAGCTATATCTCACCCTTGCAGCTAAAAGGATCAAGGGGTATGGAGAGAAAGCAGGAGTGGGATACCAAGATTGCATGATAGCCATTGTCATATTGAATGGTGGTGCAGGCTCGAAGGGCCGAATGGCCTAGTCCTGTATCTGTTTTCTATGTTTTTATGTTTCCTTTGGATAATTGCCATGTTTCATATTAGCTTGAATCTATGTAGAATATTGGCTTTATAACCATTAATATCATTTATAGAACAAACTTTATGTTGATTGCATGCATTGAAAGTGACAAGTGGGGTTTGTAATCAAAAGGCATGCCAATTTATTTTAAGTCTTAACTTTTCCTTTGTCACTCAGTACTGATTGCAAAATACTTTTTGAAAAATTCCATTAAAAATTCACAATTCTGCAAATTGTTCTGAATGAATAAATGTCTGTTAGCTGAACTAATTTTAGTTTCAACATTTATTAGTCAGTGGTTCTAATAAGGAACTGTAACTGCAGTTTTTCCTGTACCTAATATCACCAATCACTATCAGACATAAGCAAGTGTAGAAGACTTCAGTTCTGTGTCACGGTTAGCTGTAGAAGGACCATTGTCTGGGGCAGTTTTAAACTTACCAGTATTCATCAAAATGTAGACTGCAGTCCTGCTGCAAAGGCACTTTATACATGAGCTACTACCTTTAAATTTTACATTTAAAACGTCTGATGAAAAATAAGAGCTGAATACTATAAACTGTTTTGTGGAATCCAGATTAGGTTTTTTTAGATTAGGTTAGATCCCCTACAGTATGGAAACAGGCCCTTCGGCCCAACACGTTTGCACCAACCCTCCGAAGAGTAACCCACCCAGACGCATTCCCCTACCCTATATTTACCCATGACTAATGCACCTAACACGATGGGCAATTTAGCATGGCAAACTCACCTAACTTGCACATCTTTGTGATTGTACGAGGAAACCAGAGCACCCAGACGAAACCCACGCAGACACGGGGAGAACATAAACCTCTAACCAAAGTTATTTGATGGCAGTTAGTTCTTTTTCTCAAAATTCCCATTTAGAGAGGGGTTTAGTTAATATTGCATATAAAGGGAGAGGAAGAAGAAAATATTAGGAGCAACAAAGTTATCCAGAAATGTGCACACAGTCGAAAACTATTATTAATTCATTAAAACAATTGTGCAGTTGTTCCGGGCTGGCAATTGACTACAGTAGGGTAGTTCAAACCATGGAAAGATCAACAAATGAAAAATATCTTACTGTTCTCCATGAATTAGCAATAACAAGGGTTTAACTGTAATATGGACACAGTGCAACCAAGCAGGTCTAATTTCAGTTTATTTGCTGCCAGTTCCTCCAGAAGATCAGATAGATCATTACTGCAAGGCTGATTTCTTTGAGCATAATTACATGCTGAGATTGATCTGCTAATTTAGGTGGTGAATTAATGTTTCAAGGCTATATTATGTGGAGCTGAAAATAAAATCTTCATTACTTCTGCTTGTTTTGTCAATCATTTTAACTCTTGCCTTTCTGATTACTGCTACTTCTGTTACTAGAAGTTTGTTTCTGTTTGCTTACTCTATCAAAACTATTCGTGAGAACACAGGGATAGGAGAAGGCCATTCAGCCCACTCAAATTGGTTCTGCCATTTAATACGATCATGGCTAATCAAATGCCTTTTATCAACACTGTCTCCATAAACCGTTATGCCATTGGTCATCAGAAATCTATCAATTTCTATTTCAACATACTCAAAAATAGTGTTCCATGGTTCTAGAGTCCCCAACCAGTGGAAATATCTTACCTGCATCCACCCTGAATATCTCTTGAAGCATTTTGTAGATTTTGATAAGATCAACTCTCTTTCTTTGAAACTTTAGAGAACTCAAGCCCAGTTTGTTGTATCCCTCTTCATAGGACAGTCCAGATGCACTCATTTTATGACAATAATATCTTTTCTGATGTAAGGAGACCAAATCTGTACACAGGACTCCAGGTGCTGTTTAATCAAGACCTTACACAATCGAGGCAAGACTTCACATCCTGTACTCATCTTCCTACTTTCAAGGTGAATATTCTTTTACCTTCTTAATAGCTTGCTGCATTTGCACTCTACCTTTCAGTGATTTATTGATAGGGATATCTGGGACTCTTTGTACATTAAAACTTTCAAATCTCTTATATTTAATAACTACATTATACATCTGTTCCATGTGCCAAAGTGGATTAATGCACATTTTACCACATAATATTGTATCTATTATGTTTTTGCTCATCACTAAGCAAGTCCAAATTTTCCAGAAGCCACTTTCCTGTATTGGTCAGAGTATTGAGTGCAGGAGTTGGGAGGTCATGTTGCGGCTGTACAGGACATTGGTTAGGCCACTGTTGGAATATTGCATGCAATTCTGGTCTCCTTCCTATCGGAAAGATGTTGTGAAACTTGAAAGGGTTCAGAAAAGATTTACAGGGATGTTGCCAGGGTTGGAGGATTTGAGCTATAGGGAGAGGCTGAATAGGCTTGGGCTGTTTTCCTTGGAGCGTTGGAGGCTGAGGGGTGACCTTATAGAGGTTTACAAAATTATGAGGGGCATGGATAGGATAAATAGACAAAGTCTTTTCCCTGGGGTCGGGGAGTCTAGAACTAGAGGGCATAGGTTTAGGGTGAGAGGGGAAAGATATAAAAGAGACCTAAGGGGCAACTCTTTCACGCAGAGGGTGGCACGTGTATGGAATGAGCAGCCAGAGGAAGTGGTGGAAGCTGGTACAATTGCAACATTTAAGAGGTATTTGGATGGGTATATGAATAGGAAGGGTTTGGAGGGATATGGGCCGGGTGCTGGCAGGTGGGACTAGATTGGGTTGGGATATCTGGTCGGCATGGATGGGTTGGACCCAAGGGTCTGTTTCCATTCTGTACATCTCTATGACTCTATGACTCACTTTGTATCTTCATCACAACACATTTCCAATTTGGCTTTGTATCACCTGCAAATTTGGAAGTATATTTAGTTCCCCACGTTAAAATAATTGATGTATGTTACAAACAGCAAAGTCTTTATGATCTTTATGGTACCCCACTAGTTGCAGCCTGCCAATGTGAGAATGACATTAAAATTTAAAAAGGAGAAATAGGAGAACATGCAAATGGATCTTGAAATAACTCCACAGAGGCCAGTATCACAACACAAATGCAACCTTTATTCACATGTGGAGAGTCCTTGACACTTATACAGCTCCCTTAGAGCAACCAGGAATGCTAACACTCCTTTTTTTTTAAATTTTTAAAAAACATTTTTTTTTCTTCTTTTTCTTTTTTTTTCAACACTCCTGTTCTTACCTGTCAGCCAGGATTCCCTGATTGGACCAGATTAACATTCCCAATCAGCAAAATGCATATTCTGCAAGGTCCACCTGGCTGACCTTGTTACAATCACTACATTTATTCCCCCTTTGAGTCCGAGAACATGGATCAGTTCTTTTTTTATAGCTCCTCCAGGCGCATTTTAGTACTGGGTCAGGTTCCTCCAACTCTGCCTCTGATGTGGGTGACAAGGCGCAGTGGCTTGCTTCTTGGGCCCTGAGCTTTTTGGAAGAAATTCATCCTGTTCAGGCAGCAAAGGCATTGAGGTGGCAACATCTGCCATATCCATCTCAGATTCTGCAATCTCTTCAACGCTCGAGGGAGAGGGCAAACCCAAGGATTCCAGAGCAGTTGGAAAGGCTGCCAAGCAGCCGGGCACATGCTGCTCCTTCACCGTTTGCAAATTTGCAGCTTTTATTTGGCCCACATGCTTGTCTAGGATCATCACGCCTACCCGAACTTTATACGTCTCTGGATCTGACCTCACATTGACCATGTTCTTACCCATGTGGTGCCATTCCAATTTTCCTACATCAAATATCAAGTAAAGTGTCTGTGTTGCTTAGCTGAGTCTTGTATCTGATATTTGGCTTTCCTGACGCTATTTCACCCTCTTCCCCTTGAAAATAGTCACATAGCCAAGCCCTACCTTTTAGGGAAGTGAAGAAACAATTATCATTGTTTAAGGTGTTGGCACAGTATATCCCAAGCGAAATCTGGTATTGACGTGATGCAACACCGTGTGGCATCAGGGTAGTATAGCTCATATATGAAAAGGAACATCCAATAGTGTATGCTTCCAGGACTTTAACATTGGTGGTAGCTGAACCAGCTGCTTCTCATAAGTGACTGGAAATGAAATTGTGTCCTTAATCTGTAAAGGTTCCCCGGTATAGGTTCTCAGTCTAGCCAAGGTCTTGAGGGCTGGAATCCAGAGCGAATTTTGTTAATCACAGAACCAGAACCGGCCATGCCAATATCTACCTCCATTAGAACTGGGTGACCAGTTAACCAGACGTTTATTTTTGGTTCTGATTTGGATATAGCTAAGTAATTTAACTGTTCCAATCCAGGTGTAGGTGAGCTTTCCAAGGTGTGCACTCTCCCTGATATGGCTGAGTTCTCTTACACAATTTGGGTGTAGTGGGACACACTTGCTGTCTCAAATCCATATACGAGTAGCAAGAATAACGGCCTGCTGTCCCGGATCTGGAAGAAAATATTAACTATTTGGCCGAGGCTTGGCTTTGTTTTGGGGTTTTGCTGTGGGCTAACCTCGAATACCCCAGGATATGTTCTGAGTGAGGCTATGCAATTGCTTATTCTCAAGTAGTGATCCCCAAGCTCAATCAGACAGGCGAGGGTGTCCACTTCCACCCTGCAACTCATATGCTCAATTGCCGCATTTTCCAATGATTAAGCCAGTTGTTGTTTGAAGTCCAATCGGCCTTCACTAGAAGGCATTTTTGCCTGGTTACATAATTAATCCTACATACCAAATTGTCTGTCAGCATCTTATTAAGGGTTAAACCAAAGTCACATGTCTCTGCCAATCATTTAACCTGGTCAAAAATTCCAAGACAGATTTCCCTGGTTCCCAAGTAAAACTGATAGCATCTCAGAAATAGAGGAGGCTTGAGGTCATAGAGTCCTAGAGATGTACAGCATGGAAACAGACCCTTCGGTCCAACCCATCCATGCCGACCAGATATCCCAACCCAATCTAGTCCCACCTGCCAGCACCCAACCCATATCCCTCCAAACCCTTCCTATTCATTTACCCATCCAAATGCCTCTTAAATGTTGCAATTGTACCAGCCTCCACCACATCCTCTGGCAGCTCATTCCATACACATACCACCCTCTGAGTGAAAACGTTGCCCCTGAGGTCTCTTTTATATCTTTCCCCTCTCACTCTAAACCTATGCCCTCTAGTTCTGGACTCCCTGACCCCAGGGAAAAGACTTTGTCTATTTATCCTATCCATGCCTCTCATAATTTTGTAAACCTCTATAGGGTCACCCCTCAGCCTCCAACGCTTCAGGGAAAACAGCCCCAAATTGTTCAGCCTCTCCCTGTAGCTCAGATCCTCCAACTCTGGCAACATCCTTGTAAATGTTTTCTGAACTCTTTCAAGTTTCACAACATCGTTCCGATAGGAAGGAGACCAGAATTGCATGCAATATTCCAACAGTGGCCTAACCAATGTCCTGTACAGCGGCAACATGACCTCCCAACTCCTATACTCAGTAGTCTGACCAATAAAGGAAAACATACCAAATGCCTTCTTCACTATCCTATCTACCTGCGACTCCACTTTCAAGGAGCGATGAACCTGCACTCCAAGGTCTCTTTGTTCAGCAACACTCCCTAGGACCTTACCATTATAAGTATAAGTCCTGCTACGATTTGCTTTCCCAAAATGCAGCTCCTCACATTATCTGAATCAAACTCCATCTGCCACTTCTCAGCCCATTGGCCCATCTGGTCCAGATCCTGTTATAATCTGAGGTAACCCTCTTCACTGTCCACTACACCTCCAATTTTGGTGTCATCTGCAAACTTACTAACTGTACCTCTTATGCTCGCATCCAAATCATTTATGTAAATGACAAAAAGTAGAGGGCCCAGCACCGATCCTTGTGGCACTCCACTGGTCACAGGCCTCCAGTCTGAAAAACAACCCTCCACCATCACCTTGTCTTCTGCCATTTGTAATAACTAAATCCGTCAACTCTTCAAAGGTTTTAATATTTGGTGCCTCAGGGAAAGTAACACTCCTAATAACTGAAAAAGCTCCAGGTCTAAAAGCTGTCAGGAGAATTTCTCATTGGTTTTCATCTGCCCCAATGTTATTGCCTGGAAAAAATGATGCATTCTTTCCACACACTGGTCCCAGCCTTCAACATCAGGATCAAATGAGTAAATCTTACCAAATAACTGGATGATGCCAGAAATGCTGAACTCAATGCAAAGATGACTGTTGTGAGCAAATTTCTTGAGGACTGTGCTTTTCTTCATTAGGTGACTTGATGAAGGAGCATCGCTCCGAAAGCTTGTAATTTCAAATAAACCTGCTGGACTATAACCTGGTGTTGTATGACTTGTAATGCAATCAGTGCAGATAGATAATAGCACATCCTTCACAACAACCCTCAACCCCACACAGCCCTCTCCTGTATCCCCTCTACACTCATGAGAATGTCCCCAGATGTCATCAAAACACCAGCTACAAGTTTGCTGACAACACCCATCGTTGGAGGCTGGTATCGGGAGTCAGAGTATAGGAAGGAGATAGAATGCTTGGTGTTGTGGTGCCAAGATAGCAATCTCTCCCTCAACAAAGCTAAAGAGCTGATCATCAACCTCAGAAAGGAAGGAGAAGGACACGCCACTACCGACATCAATGGAGGTGAAGTGGAAAAGGTTGACAGTGTCGCATTCGTAGGAATGAATATCATTAACAATCTGTTTTGGTCCTCTCACGTAGATGTGACAGTCAAGGAGGCAGAACAACACCTCTTCTTCCTTAGGAGGCTAAGGAAATTCAGCATGTTTTATAGATGCACCATAGAAAGCATACTATGCAAATACAATCATGGCTTGATACGGCAAATGCTCTGCCCCGGATCGTAAAAATCTACATAAAGTTGTGAACATAGCCCAGACCATCATGCAAGCAACCCCCACCGCTTCCCCCCCACCCTCACCCCCACCCCCACCCCCACCCAATCCATGGACTCCATCTACATTTCTCGTTGCTGAGGAAAGGCAGCCAACATCATCAAAGACTCCTCCCAGCCAAGTTATACTCTGTTACAAACTCTTCTGTAAGGCAAAAGCTTATGCACATGTACCAATAGGTTCAAGAACAGCTTCTTCCCGCTGTTATTAGACTGCTGAATGGCCTTCTCTAATTTCAAATGCAATGTTGATCTTGCTTTTATGAACCTCCTATGTAGCTGTAACCGTGTATGCCTTGCTATGTTTAAACACCCTATGATCTGTATGTCTTTGTATGTTATGATCTGCCTGTACTGCACACCAAACAAAATTTTTCACTGTATTTAGGTCCATGTGACAACAATAAATCAAATCAAATCAAATGAGAAGTAGTATCCCTACTTCTGAACCGGAAGGTCTGGGGGTTCAGGTTCCACTTGTTCTTGACATATCTGGCCAAGTTGATTAAAAATACCTATAAATGTGCAAAGAAAGGTCATAGGTCAGAATATTGAATATAATATAAAAAGCACAGCAAAGGACAATGAAAAATTAATAGAGGGAAAGATTAAAATCTGAGAAAAAGCAGATCTGATGTATAGAAAAATTAAGAGTTTCTGTAAACATTTAAAGGGAAGAGTTACAAAATGAATATTGGTCTGATGGAAAATGGGCAAATCAAAACAGCTGCAAAATACCTGTTCAATTTACAATGGAGAATATGGGTAGTATTCCAGAAGCAGCTAAGAAATTGGAAGGGAAGGATGATCTTTGGAATATGACAATCACCAGGGAAGTGGTACTGATTAAATTGTTGGAACTGTATGGTGATAAGTGCCAGGGTCCAGATGGACTTCATTTGTGTCATAAAGAAGTGACTAATGGGACAGTTGATACATTGTTTTAAATTTTCTAAAATTCGTTGGATTGGAAGACAGAAAATGTAATTCTTTTATTCAAAAAGGGAGGGAGACAGAAATCAGGAAACCACCAGCAAGTTAGCTTAACATCTGACATAGGAACAGTTTTAGAAACTATTATTAAAGAAGTCACAATTGGACACTTGGATAAGTTCAAGGTAATCAGGCAGAATCAACACAGTTTTATGAAATGAAAATCATGTTTAACCATTTTTGTGGAGTTATTTGAGGTGATAACACACATTGGATAAAAGGATAATGGCTGATGTACTGTGTTGAGATTTCTAGAAGGCATTTGATAAGGTACCACATCAAGGATTATTGCAGAAAATAAATATCATGATATAGGGAGCGGCATATTGGCATGCACAGAAGATTGACTAGCTAACAAGAAACAGAGATTAGGCATAAATTGGTCTTTTTCAGGTTGGCAAAATATAACAAGTGGCATATGATAAGGATCAGTGCTATGACTCCAACTGCTTGCACCTTATGTAAATGACTGAGAGGAAGAGACAAAGGTATGTGGTGACATAAAGATAGGTAGGAAAGTAAACTGGGAAAGGACATAGGATGCTACAGAGGGATATTGATAAGTTAAATAAGTGGTCAAAGCAATTGGATGATATGAGAAAATATGAAATTGTCTATTTTGGCTGGAAGTATGAAAAAGAAGCATATTATCTAAATGGTGAGAGTTTTCATTGCTTTGGGATGCAGAAAATTCTGGGTTTCTTAGTACATAAATCTCAAAAAAAGCTAGTGTGCAAGTTGCAAGTAATTAGGAAATCTAATAGAATCTTTACAATCGTTAGGAGAGGAATTGAATAAAAATGTTAAGAGGTTATACAAGGCACTGGCGAGATCACATTTGGATTATTCTGTGCAGTATTGGTTTCCTTCACTTAAGGAAGAATGTAACTGCATTGAATACAGTTCAGTAAAGATCTACTGGACTGAGCCCTGGAATGGACATGTTGTCTTATGAGGAAAGGATAGACGGTTAGCTTGTATCTTGTAGGTTTGGAATTCAAAAGAGAGATGACTTGATTGAAATACCAGATCCTGAGAGATCTTGACAAGTTAGGTGTGTAAAGGATGTTTCCTCCAAATGGGAGAAAATGGAACTGGAGGTCACTGTTTCAAAGGCAGGGTTGCCCATTTAAAACAGAGATGAGGCAAAAGTTGGAGACAGTAATGACTGCAGATGCTGGAAGCCAGAGTCAATAGATATGAAGCTGGAAAAGCACAGCAGATCAGACAGCATCTGAGGAGCAGGAAAGTCAACGTTTTGGGCCGATATCCTTCTTCAGGACGAGAGAGGGGGTGTGAGGCGGGGGAAGGATAGGTGGGATGATGATAGGTGGATGCAGGTAGGGCGTTATTGTGATTGGTCAGTGGGAGGAGTGGAGCGGATAAATGTGTTGGAAGATGGACAGGTTAGGACATGTCAGGGAGGTAAGGGCGGAATGGGGCTAGACATGGGATAAGGCTGGGGGAGTTGGCATTTTGAAGCTGGTGAAGTTGATGTTGAGGTCATTGGGCTGTAAGCTTCTCAGGTGAAATATAAAATGTGTTGTTCCTTTAGATTCCATTTAGCCTCAATCTGACAGTGGAAGAGGCCAAGGATGGGCATGTCGCCGGGGGAGTGAGAGGGAGAATAAAGTGGATGGCAAGCGGAAAGTTTGTTAGCGGGTGCAGAGCACTGATGCTCCACAAACCATTCCCCAAGTCTGCTTTTGGTCTCCCTGAAATGGAGGAGATCACATCAGGAGCAAATGATGCAATAGATGATGTTGGATGAAGTGCAGGTGAATCTGAAAGGATTATTTAGGGCCTTGGGTGGCATTGAGAGGGGAGGTGTAGGGGCAGATGTTGCACCTCTTGCAGTTGCAGGGAAAGGTATCAGGTGTGGTAAAGAAGTTGGTGGGGAGTGTAGATTTCATGTTGGAGTCGCAGAGTGAGTGGTCCCTGTGGAGAAGAAAATACATTTTTGGTTGCGGAAATGTCAGAGGATGATGTATTGAATTCGGAGACTGGTGGGTGCTACTTGAGGACTCAAGGAACTCTATCCTTATTGCTGTTGGGGGAAGGGGGTTTGAGGGCAGCAGTGCGGGAGATGGAGGAGATGCCACTGAGGGCATCCTTAATTACTGAAGAGGGGAAACTACGGTCCCTAAAGTGGGAGGATATCTGGGATATCCTGGAGTAGAGTGCCTCATCCTGAGAGCAGATGCAGCGGAGGCAGAGGAATTGGGAGTATGGGATAGCATTTTTGCAGGACGGTGAGTGAGAGGAAGTGTAGTTAAGGTGGGAGTTCGTGGATTTGAAATTGATATCAGTGATGAGTCAGTTTCCAGAGGTGGAGATGGAGAGATCCAGGAAGGGGCGGGAGATGTCAGAAATGGTCGAGGTGAATTTGAGGATGAGGTAGAAGTTGATGAACAGCTCAGACTCATGGGAGCATGAGGCAGCACCGAAGCAGTCATCAATATAGTGGAGGAAGAGGTGCGGGATGGTGCCAGTGTAGTTGTGAAAGAGAGACTGTTCCATGAATCCTACAAAGCGACAGGCATACCTTGAGTCCATGTGGATGTCCATAGCTACCCTTTTGGTTTGTAGGAAGTGGGCAGAATCAAATGAAAAAAACTGCTGAGGGTGAGGACCTATTCTGCCAGGCAAATGAGTGTTGGTGGAGGGGAACTGGTTAGATCTATGGAAGAGGAAGAAACGGAGGGCTTTTTGGCCCTATGTGTGGGTGATACAGGTGTAAAGGGCCTGTATGTCCATGATGAAGATGAGGTGTTGGGGGCCGGAAAATGGAAGAGGTGGAGGGCATGGGTTGTGTCTCGAATGTAGATAGGGAGTTCCTGGACCAAAGTGGAAAGAACAGAGTCAAGGGAGGATGAGAGTGGGACTCCCACTCAAAAATGTAGGCACGGAGGCAGCAGAAAATGGCCATAGGGCAATTAAGATGAGCCCTTTACTGAAAACTGACTGCTCAGCCTTAGTGAGGGGGAGGTCCAGTGGGGATAGCAGGTTTTGGGCATGGAGCTGGGGTCAGTAGCAGGGGTGGAGACTTCTCCGGAGTGGGTGTGTGAGTTGGAGGAGTCGCATGAACAGAAGCGGAAGTAACCCGATGGACGATGATGCCTGCAGTCATGTGGTCCTCAATGTCAGTGGAAGCAGCAGTCAGGCAAAAGATTTTCCTCTGAGGGTTGAGAGTCTTTGGAACTCTCTTCTGAAAGGCAGTGGAAACAGAGTCCTTGTATATTTTTAAAGCAGAGATGGATAGGTTCTTGTTAAAAAGGAGGATGAAAGATTATAAGAAGTTGGCAGGAATAGGGATATGAGATTTGTTTGTTTGCATCTGTGCAGCATTTTACTTTCCCTTTCAAATCCTCCTCCGAACATAAGCAAGTGTGGTTAGTTACTTATATGTTCATCCTTTGCTGGATCATTAGTAGTTTAGCTTTTGTGTTAGCTTTTGTCTGGATGCTGAAAACTCTGAAACAAACAGAAGCTTGAAGAGATGTTTAAATATGTATAAAGTCAGGAAGCATCTATGGAGACAATAGACTGTCAGTTCTTCAGAGACCAACCCTTTTGAGTTCTTGCCTGTTCTCTCCAGAACTGCTTTCTTCTTGTTTTTATTGATGCAAGTTGAGTCAGCAATATAAATCATGAAGTCCTTGGTAAATTAAGGACTGATTAGTTTCTTTCTTGTTTAATGTCTTCCATTTCAATTTTCTTGTGACATTTTTATGTGGCCATCTGTGCAGAGGAAGTCTTTGCCAGGGTAACACTGTCCTCCTGAACCCAAATCTTAGATATTCATTGGTAACCTTTGCTACTGTGACTTCAATTTATTTAATGTGTACATTACAGAAAATAAAGGATGTCATCCAATCATTTTGCAAACTGTACAGAAAGCTGATTAAATTTACACCTGAACTGAGTTTACACGCCATTGATACTGTACCTGCTATTTCCTTTATTTGTCCTCTACCCTGCTGAAATTTAAGTTGCAGGGGTCACTAAATTTGTTGACTGTATGAAAGCTTAATAGAGTATGCCACTGGTGATTACAGGAGCACCAAACTGCTATACAGTTTCCAGTTTTGAAGCTTACACTAGCTAATGTGGCCTGTTTTGATACTCCGAATTTGAGGTTCAGAGTTGGGTGGAGAGCAGTGGATGACTCACTGGACTTGAAATACATAGGTAATGGAAATAATATTGATACTTTGCTTTCACAGTTAAAAATAAATGAACAGTTCTAGCTTTGAACTTTCATAAACTCACAGAATCATACATTGCAGAAGAGGTCATTCAGCCCATCAATTCTGTACCATCTAAACTACATAAATCTACAAAGGGCCCACTTTCTGACATTATGATGTTTCAGGTGCTCAGCAAAATACGTTTTAAATGTTGAGCGTTTACCTGCAGTGCATTCCAGAACTCCATGACCTCTGGGTGAAAATAATGTTCTTCAAATCCACTCTAAACCTTTTCCCTTCCACCTTAACCCCTTTAGATTAGATTAGATTAGATTACTTACAGTGTGGAAACAGGCCCTTCGGCCCAACAAGTCCACACCGACCCGCCAAAGCGCAACCCACCCAGACCCATTCCCCACATTTACCTCTGCCCCGAACACTACGGGCAATTTAGATTCCCTACAGTGAGGAAACAGGCCCTTCGGCCCAACCAGTCCACGCCGAACCTCTGAAGAGTAAGCCAGCCAGACCCATTTCCCTCTGATTAATGCACCTAACACTATGGACAATTTAGCATGGCCAATTCACCTGACCTGCACACCTTTGGACTGTGGGAGGAAACCGGAGTACCCAGAGGAAACCCACGCAGACACAGGGAGAATGTGCAAACTCCACACAGACAGTCTCCAGAGACTAGAATCAAACCTGGGACCCTGGTGATGTGAGGCAGCAGTGCTAACCATTGAGCCACTGTCCCTTTGTTACTGACTCTCCAACCACCCTTTCTATCTCCCCACCAACCACCCCCATCTTATATGCCACAAACAGATTTCCCCCAAACCTTCTCAGCTTCAAAGACAGTAATACGAGCTTTTCCAGCCCCCTTTCCATGGCATTCCATCCCAGGCAACATCCTGATGAATTTTCTCTGCTCCCCCCCCCACCGCCTCCTGTGCAGTAGGTTCAGTTGGCAATTAGGAAAGCAAATGCAATGTTAGCATTAATTTCAAGAGGGCAGGAATACAAGAGAAGAGATGTATTTGCAATATTGTGAGCAGTTTTGAGCCCTGTATCTAAAGATGGATGTGCTGTCATTAGAAAGATTCCAGAGGAGGTTTACAAGAAAGATCCTGAGAATTAAGGGCTTGTCATATGAAGAGTGGTGAGGACTTTGGGTCTGTATTTGATGGAGTTTAGAAGGGTGTGTTGGGATCTGATTGGAATTTACAGTATATTGAGAGGACTGAATAGAGTGGATGAGAAGATGCTTTGACTTGTAAGGGAGATGAGGATCCGAGAGCACAGCCTTAGAGTGAAGGGACAACTCTTTAGAACTGAAATGAGAAACATCGAGGGCCGAAGGGCCTGTACTGCGCTGTAATGTTCTAAGTACTTCTTCAGCCAGAGGGTAGTTAATCTTTGGAACTCATTGCCGCAGAAGGCTGCGGAAGCCAAATCATTGACTGTGTTTAACTCAGAGATAGAAAGATTCTTAATTGAAAAGGGAATCAAGGGTTATCGGGAGAAGTTATAAGACTGAGGTTGATAGCCTATCAGCCATGATCACATGGCGGACCAAGCTTCATGGACCAAATGGCCTAATTCTGTTCCTATGTCTTATGATCTTACGGTCTATACTGAGAGTTTAGGGCCAGTGTGTTCCTCTTAAGGGAACACTGGATATCAAGGGATATAGAGAGCTTGATAAAGAAAACGATGGAAGCATATTTCAGTACACTAAAGAAAGGGTAGGTCCTTCAAAAGTACAGAAAATATAGCAGGTTGCTTACAAAGGACATTAGGAGGGAAAAGAGGGGCCACAAAATATCTTTAACAGATGGGGTTCCAGAAATGCCCAAGGCTTTTTCTAAGTATATTACAAGCAAGAGAACTACCAGGGAAAGAGTAGGACATATTAGAGATCAAAAGTGCAACCTATGTATGGACCAGTTAACATATGTGAGGTCCTAAATGAATACTTCTCATCTGTATTCACAGACGAGTTAGACATTGTAGCTGGCGAATATCATTTAGGATGGTGAGGTTCAAGAACATGTTAAGAATAAAAAGGAGGAGGTATTTGATGTTTTAGCAGGTATATATGTCCATAGAACTACAGGACCTGATGAGATATATCTCGGGCTGCAATGGGAGGCATGGGAGTAGATTGCTGGGGCCTTGGCAGATCCATTTATGACATTGCTGGCCACAGATGAAGTTCCAGATGATTGGAGGATAGTTAATGTGGTTGATTTCCGTAAGACGGGCAGCAGGGATAGGTCAGGTAATTGCAGTTAGTCTGATGTCAGTGGTCTGGAAATTATTGGAAAATGCGTAAAACACCTGAAATCAGGCCATTTTACCAACAAGTCCACACCGACCCTCCAAAGAGTATCCCGCCCAGACCCATCCCCTTAACCAATAGCCCTACATTTCCCATGACTAATGCATCTAACCTACACCTCTATGAACACTATGGATAATTTAGCATGGCCAATTTACCTGACCTGCACATCTTTGGACTGTGGGAAGAAACTGACGTACCCGAAGACACAGAGAGAATGTGCACACTCCACACAGACAGTCACCTGAGGCTGGAATCAAACCTGGCACCCTGGTGCTATGAGGGAGCAGTGCTAACCACTGAGCCACCGTCCCAACCAGGACAGGGTAGGACAGGATTAATCAGTATTTGGAAATGCAGGGATTGATCAAGGATAGACAGCATGGATCTGTTAGAGGGATTTCCTGTGTGATTAATTTAATTGAGTTTTTGAAAATGTGACTAAATATATTGATTGAGGATAGTGCAGCTGATATGGTTTATATGAATTTCATTAAGGTATTTGACAAATCCCACATGAAAAACTAGTCCAAAAGATATGAGCCCATGGGATCCAAGGCAAGTTGGCAAACTGGGTCCAAAATTGGCAATTAAATACAAGGTAAAGGGTGATAGTACAGGATTGTTTTTGTAATTGGAAGTCTGTGAACAGTGGTGTACCACAGGGTTCGGTGCTGGGACCCTTATAGTTTGTTATGTACATTAATGATTTTGATGTGAATGTAGATTGTATAATTAGTAAGTTTGCAGATGACATGAAAATTGGGGTGTCATTGATAGTGAGAAGGACAGTCTCAAGGTGTAGTCTGACATTGATCAGCTCATAAATTGGTAGAGCAATGGCAGATGGAATTTAATCCCAATAAATGCAAGTGATACGTTTTAGGAAGTCTAATATGGGAAGGATATACACTGGAATGGCAGGTGCTGAGGGAGTACTGAGGAGTAAAGGGACCTTGGCGTACAAGTCCATAGATCCCTGAAGGCGGCAGTTCGAGTAGAGAGGGTGGTGAAGAACACACATGAAACTTGCCTTCATTAGCCAAAGCATAGAATATAGGAGCAAGGGAATTTTGTTATAATTTTATAAAACGGTGGTTAGTCCACAAATGGAATGCTGTATGCAGTTCAGGTTGCCACATTTATTGGAAGGATATGATTACACTATAGAGGGTGCAGAGGAGATTCACTAGGATGTTGCCTGGGATGAAAAATCTCAGTTATGAGGTGAGACTGGATAGACTGGGTTTGTTTTCATTGGAGCTGAGGAGGCTGATGGGGGATCTAATTGAGGTGTACAAAATTAAGAGAGGTACAGACAGAGTAAATCATGAGAATCTCTGTCCACATGGCAGACATGTTTAAAAGCTGAGGGGATGAGGTTAGGGTGAGGAGTAAATGGTTTAGACAAGATTTGGGGAAAGGTTTTTTTTCACCCAGTGGGTGGTAAATGTATTTTTTTAATTCATTCATGGGACAAAGATGCTGCTGGCAAGGTCAGCATTTATTGCCCAGTGGGCAATCACATTGCTATCAGTCTGGAGTCACATGTAGGCCAGACCAGGTAAGGATGGCAGTTTCCTTCTCTAAAGAGCATTTGTGAACCAGATGAGTTTTGCTGACAATTGACTCATAGTCATTATTGCACTCTTAATTCCAGATTTATATTGGATTCAAATTCTACTATCTGCAGTGACAGGATTCAAACCCAGGTCCCCAGAACATTACCTGGGTCTTTGGATTAACAGTCTAGCGACAATACCACTAGGCAACATTTTCAAATGTACTGAACATGCTGCCTGAGCAGATGGTGGAGGCAGGTATACTCGCAACATTTGAGAAGCGTGTGGATGACACGCTTTAGGCAATTGACCACGTGCAAGTAAATGGGATCAATGAAGTTTGATGTTTGTTGGTTGGCATAGACATGGTGGACCAAAGGTCTTGTTTCCATGCTGGAAGACTCTAAAATGCTGTATTCTGCATGACAGTGTAGTGCAGGTGGAATTTCAGTTATCAAATGAACAAGGCACAGGTGCACACAATCCTTGTTCAATTGTGATAACGATGAAGAGGACCCTTTTGTGGTACAAAGGTATTATCCCTGCCCCTGGACTTGAGAGAGTTGTGTTCAAATCCTATCTGCTGCAGAGGTGTGTAATAACATCTCTGAATAGGTTGATTTGATAAATAGGTTAAAAAGACAAAATAACCCTACTTTCCCTCATTTTTGTCAAGAATATCTTTATTTAAGTTGATTATTTTAGAGCACATGCAATGACCACTCATCTCACACAACCCACCTGTATTGGAGGAAGTTTCAAATGATAGCACAGGATAAAATCAGATAATTTTTTTCCTGTTCATCATTTGTGGAATGTGGGCATTGCTGACTGGCCAGCATTTCTTGGGTGTCCCTGGAAATTTGTGAATGTTATTCAAAGCGAAAAGGCTAGGTTGACTAAAGGAGTTTTATTCATTCGCTGCTTATTCATTTTGTACTGTCAACCTTTGAATCTGAATCTGAGAGAATCCTTATGCTGATTGCATACATGGTGGATTTTAAAAGTTAAAAGTTAATTTTTAATAGAAAGTAATTGTTTCTGGTGCTTAGGAGCATCTTAAGTTAGTCACTTAAATATTCAGGTACAATTGTATGACCAACAATATTATCAAACCATGTGATCAACTCTAAATGGAAATATGTGTCTAGGAGTGAACAAAGCTTTCATGTCATTTTGGTTGTTAATGAACCAATCAAGCACAATGCAAATGATAGAACGTAAGATTAAATCTAAAGACTTGGCATCGGAATGTTATCCCTGCACAATGTTGTTACTTTTTTGTGTATAAATAACTACTTGAAGGTTTGTACAATGCAAAACAATGTTCCATCAAGTTATATCTCAATTATCTGTTATGTCACTTGAACGGTAGAAATTAAAATAACAAAAGAGCTTTGGTTTAACTGTTATTTAATGAATTCCAGTTTTAGCTGTCATTAAAGGAGTCTTATCTTTCTGACCAGTGAAACCTTTCTCAGCTTCAAATATCACAGAAAAAGGAAAGAACTTGTGCCTTTAATGACTGGTTCAATGTGCCGGTAGGAGGTTTAACAGAGATATGTGAGGCAAGTTTTTCACTCAAGGGTTGGAGAATGTCTGGAATGCACTGCCAGAGGAGGTGATGGAAGCAAACATAACAGCAGCATTCAAGAAACACCTGGACAAATACTTGAATGGAGGGATACAAATCCTGTAAGTGAAGACAGTTTTCATGTAGAAGGGCAAAATGTGTCGGTGCAGGCTTGGAGGGTCGAAGGGCCTCTTCGTGTGTTGTATTGTTCTTTGTTCAAGACAGCTCAAAAAGAAAGACTTTTTGGACAGCGAACTACTTCAAATTATATAGTTTCTCCTGCAATTGAATACTTCATGATTGCAATTAGGGAATAAATTATTAAATTGTTGGAACAAATAATTGAGAAATAGGTATTAGTTAAAATCTAGTCCTTTATTGTTATTATAAGAAATCCTCCCAAATGCAGCCATTTATCACAATGTGTTTTTGCAACTCAAGTCCATCTTCCAACAACTACCATATTAGAATTCTAATCTCAATACTCCTGAATTCATTATGCTGCCTCTGTCTATCACCCCTTCCTCCAATCCTCTTTTGGTAACCTTCCTCAATCCTACAATTGCCCTTCCCATTAAGATCACATCTGGCACCTCTACTCTATCTTTTCTTTTCTCTGTAACTTTGCCAATTATGCTACACCACATTCACTCAAAGTCAGTACTATTCTTCAACATTACACAACACTCTGCTCTTCACTGTTGTAATGAACTTGGTGAGTTGTTACATTCATAAGAACATGCATATTAAGTGGATTTAGCTTATTCAGCCCCTCAAACCTGCTCTGTCATTCATTAAGATCACAGCTGGTCTGATCATTCCAAATTCTGGTCTATCCCTATCTTTATAAAGAACCTTTCTACCTATGCCTTAAACATATTCATAGACCGTGCTTGAATGTCTTTTGTGGAATATAGTTCCACAGACTCACAATTGCCAGAGATAAAAAAAACTCACCTCTTTTAAATGGGAACCCCTTACGTTTAAATATCTTCATTTTAAATTTTGCTGTGCTGCATTCTATTGCTTCTCGATTTCTCTCTTACTGAATTCAAAAATGCAGTATTTTTAGACAGAAGTAGAAATTGCTGGAAAAGCTCAGTGAGCTTTTCCAGCAATTTCTAATCCAGTCTCTGATTTACAGCACCTGAGTTCTTTTGGTTTTTAATGCAATAGTCTTATCTCACTCTCAAACTGAGCCTTATGATCTTTCTCTGAATCTTCTTCAGGTAGTACTTAATACATACTCCATGCTCCTTGCAGGTACAATATTATTCCTGTCGTACCCAGTGCCTACTTAGCAAATTGTCCTTTGTTTAAAAGTTCACAAAAAAAATGTGGAGCCATAAATATATTAATTAATATTTGGATCGCATCTTTCAAAATGTAAAAGAATAAATTTGTGATCTCAGTTGAGAGCAATAACGTCTTAAAAAAACTGAACTTTGAAATTTCAATTATTTACTATAAGAGTGAAGGGGGTGGGGGGGGTGGCGCTAGTGAAGGGCTTTCTGATGAAGGGCTTATGTCCAAAGCATCGCTTCTCCTGCTGTTCGGATGCTGCCTGACCTGCTGTGCTTTTACAGCACCACACTCCCGACTCTGGTCTCCAGCATCTGCAGTCCTCACTTTCTCCCCTAAGAATGAAGCCTCAAGGTTCCATGTTTAATCAAGAAAGAGATAATGATGTTTGAACAAAGCAAATGCTAAGTATGAAAATAAAACAAAGAACTGCAAATGCTGGAAATCTGAACAGAAACAGTAATTGCTGGAGAAACTCAGCAGGTCTGGCAGTTTCTGTGGAGAGAAAGCAGAGTTAACATTTTGAATCCGATGAGAAAGGTCACTGAACTTGAAACATTAACTCTGCTATCTCTCCACAAACACTGTCAGACTTGCTGAGTTTCTACAGCAATTCGTTTTTGTTTCAGAATACTAAATGCTACTGGGTACTTCCTATAATCTAAAATCCAGAATTAGCTTGAAATCAGATCAGAATGAGATAAAATTAATTAACAGATAAATTTGTGGTGGTTGATAAACTATACATTACACATTTAATGACATGCACAACTAAGATTGATCTTATGAATTGGTTCACCAGTCAACACCATGTATGACATCAATCTTGGTCACAAATTCCCTCAAAACATGAGTACAGTCTTCACTGCAAATAGCACATGTCTATAGAACTTTGTTTATGATTTCTAGATGATATAGATCTACCAATATTATCTTCAAGTTATGCACAGCTCCATCAACTATATTTTTGCTTATGCTCAGCTTCTGGAATCTATTCTGTTGTCTTCAATACTGCACTACAATAATAATTGGTTAAACACTGATGGCTCTACCTCTATTTGTACAGTTTTAACAAGAATTGGTTCAGAGACTAGGTTTTCTTAAAAATTGAGAGGGCCAGTGTTTGTTTTTCAATGTTCATTTTTCAATTAGGATCTATCTCAAAAATACAAGCTTTGTAAATACAGATCAGTATGAAGATTTTAATCTAACTCAAATTTAACAATATCCATTTGTAGCATAGAGAGAGATCTTTGTTCATATCTAAATACAACTTCTACAGATGCACAATTGAAAGCACACTGTCTGGATGCATAACAGTCTGGTATGGCAACTGCCCAGGACCATAAGAAACAACAGAAGGTGGAGTGCACAGCCCAGACCATCACGGAAGCCAACCTCCCATCCATGGACTCCATTTACACAGCTCACTGTCACATAAAGGATCCAATGCACCCCAGTACTGATTTCCTACAACTTCTGCTGTCAGGCAGAAGATACAGAAGCCTGAAAATACATACACCAGCAGGATCAGGAACAGCTTCTTCCCAGCCATTATTAGACTGATGAATGGACTCTCTAGTCTCAAATAATTCTGACCATGCTAACATTGCTCTCACCTAGTGAATACCCTGTACAATGTAGCCTGTGTGCCTCTATCGAAATCTTTCTGATCTGTACATCCCTGATTACTATGATCTGCCTGTACTGCTTGTAAACAAAGCTTTTCACTGTACTTTGGTACACATGACAATAAATAAATCAAACTAAATCAAATCACAAACTTCAGCTTTTCTTACAGCATATAAAGAGTTGTGTTAAATCGAATACCTGTCCTGTCAGGTTGGAGTCTACAAACTGTAAAATTATCGTTAACAGTTGAACCTCAAATACGACTTGCATGCAATGGATGAAAATTTGACATAATTCCTTGGTTGGCTCCTTTTCACATGGTGCTCTGGAGAATTATATTGCAGCTTCACTTGAGAATGATCAGACCAGCCATGATCTTATTGAATGGCAACATGGACTCAGGCTGAATGACCTACTTCTGCTTCTATGTCGTACGTTTGGCTTTATTGAATCTGAATTCATCCATTTCTGACAACATTCTACTTTGAATTGGTCAATGGTTTCATCTGGCTGTTGCTGGTATGACTTGAACACCAGTCTGTTTATCCTGAAGTTGACTCTGGATAATTGATTGGAGGATTTGATTCTTTGCAACCCTTTGTTTCCCAAAGCACTAAGACATTTGACTGCCTGTTTAGCTTTATTAGCTATCTGTTGAACACTAAAGTGAAGATGATTTTTAAAAAAAAATCAGGAGTAAGCCATTCACCCTTTTGAGACTGCTCTGCCAATCAGTAAGATCATGGCTGATCATCCAACTCTACTCTGTTCCTGCTCTCTCCCCTAATCCCCTAAGAACTACAGCTAACTCCTTCTTGAAAACATTGTGTTTTGGCCTCAGTGTTCTGACCAGGAAGCTTTTCTCCACACCTTTTGACACTGAGCTTGAGACTGGGTGATAGACATACTTAGATTATTATTAGTTTAGATCAGAGTGGTGCTGGAAAAGCACAGCAGGTCAGGCAGCATCCGAAGAGCAGGAAAATCGACGTTTCGGGCAAAAGCCCCCGATGAAGGGCTTTTGCCCGAAACGTTGATTTTCCTGCTCTTCGGATGCTGCCTGACCTGCTGTGCTTTTCCAGCATGACTCTGATCTAAACTCTGGTTTCCAGCATCTGCAGTCCTCTCTTTTGCCTTAGATTACTCTTACACTACAAGTATGTTTGACTGGCTGACATGATAACTCGTTGACTGCCTGCTGACTTATTGAATGTTTGGAAAGTATGATAGTAGCCACTTATATTAGAATGTCGAATACTGTGATGACATCTTGCTGTCTTAAAGTCGTAGTGCCTTTCTAAGCACTGTGCACTAATGCAGAAGCCAAAATATCAATACGCTTGGACTAGTTCAATTCTGAGACAGTGGTAACCTCCAAGGTGATGTTCATAGCAGATTCAGCATTTGTAATATCGTTAAACTAGCCCTATACTCTCTCAAATAATTACTCACAAATACATACACACACACACACACACACACACACACACCAATGGCACACTTTTAATCCCTTTTTTGTGGTCATGAAACATATTACAACTATTTTTCCTCTGCCTTGTTGTGAACAGGTTATCGAGAAAGCTACCTATAGTCTGCAAAATAATTTTAACTTGTGCGCACCTTAGTTATATTAAACAGAGGTTGGATGCAGAATTTTCCTGCAGCTTTACAATATACTTTCTGACTGTAAATATCTGAAACGTTAAAGAAGATTCCTTTACTGGACAAGGAGAAAATCTTTATTTTCTACTTTTGTGTATTTCTGATGAATAGGTAGCAATTTATAAACTATTTTTGTTGCATCTGTTATTTATTTCAGATCTACAATATCTCCTCCTTTTATCCATTTCCTGCAAGTGAAATGGATCATAATTAAGTCCTAAGATGGGGACATTGCTGGTCTGATCAACTGTCACACAAATTAAATTTAAATTTAGGACATTGATACTTCTGCTGTTTATCTGAACCTTCTGAGATTGAGTGTGTAGGGTAAGTGCAGTAATAGAAGCTATATTAATCCTTCAGGTGCTACTATGAAGAATCAGATTTGAACTCTAAGGAAATCCTGAAAAGACATAAATAGTTACTATAAAGGATTTAGAATAGATATACCAATATGGCATAGCCTAGCTGTTTGCATATTCCTGTCTATATTCTCACATGATCTTCCCTGTTCTGGCAGGAATATTGGATATCTACAACTTGTTGGGGCATACCTTCTTGGTTTTGGTAGGATGTAGAAAGCTCTGCACTCTTGGGCAATGACAGTTACTGCATACTGGTAGGTTACCCTATGCGGTGTTTAGCCATAATTCATCAATTAGCGCTAATCCACCAAATTTAATGCAGAAATATCAAGTGAAGGAAGTATATAGCCCAGAAGGGAACCTGCTGTTAAAAGATAATGCTGAGTTGAATATACCTTCAAATCCTCTACAAGGTTTAGCTGTAAAGTCCAAAAGCTCTTTTTTTTCGCAACAAACCATGTTAAACCACTAATGGGAAGTGCTTTTATGTCTTCCTTCACAAATTCATTCATAATTAGTTCCCAAGCTGCTACTTTTGCATATTGGTCACATTGTGCCTTTGATTAGTTGTATAATATCAGATTATACCTGTGTGTCTTTTTGAACAACGTGCTTCACTCCCTTTAATGCAAAACTGCAGTTCCGGTTCCCTTGGGTAAAGCGTCAATTTGTTTCTAGTTTTTAGCACTGGAGGTAATTGCTTCAGACCTCATTTTCTTTTCAGTTGCTGTTTTTCAGTGCAACATCCTCCTGATGGTGCATTTAGTGACATCTCCATGGAAACCTAATGAAATTGGTGACGTGCAGAAAAAAAGAATAGCAAAGAATTTCCAGTTACATCAGTAGTTCTCTAATTGTTTGTGATTATCCTTGTAATTTGCATATTTTCCAGAGAAGCAAGATTAATTTAAATCATGACCATTTGTCTCTTAAAGAAAAAAAGCTAGTCCCAAAAGCTAGAGGCAACAGCTGAACTTTGTCATCTCCTTAGGTAATATCTTTCCCAGCTCAGCCTGTGAAAAGTCCAATATGATCTAATTATCTACTTTATTTGAACACATCTCAACAATAGTTGGAGTTAAGTTATGAAATCATTACCAGTTAGAAATAATGTCATCAAAATTTTACATCCTTTTCCACTGTTGTAGTTTTCATGGGTTTCATCTTGATACATTTGAATCAGGTTAGAACTAGATGGTATTGTGATTTGAGATGGGTCAGATCACCAGAGCAAGATAGGAATGGAGCATTTTGTTAAAATTTCAGAACTGGGCACTGTTTTGTTTGTTTTAGATAAAGTCTGAGGTGAGTTGGCTTTCGTTATATCAGTACACTGTCTGTGGGGTGCCATTGCAACTGATTTGATTGTTCATATTTGTAATTGTTTATGGGGAGCCTGTGACATGGCTCAGCCAACTCTAAGTGTGCGTCACTAATTGCCCTTGAATAGGTGGTAGTAGACTGTCTTCTCAAATCACTACAATCCATGTTGTGTAGATATACCCATATTATTTTTTGGGATGGAGTTTCAGAATTGTGACCTAGTGACAGTGAAGGAAAAGCAATATTATTCTAAATTGGTATAGTGTGCCTTGGAGCGTGTCCCTTTTATTTGCTGCCCTTGTCCTTCCAGCTGTTGGATGTTCCAGGTTTGGAGCCTTGATGAGTTGCAGTGCATTTTGTAGGTGAGGCACACTGGTACTGTTGTATTGGTGGTGAAAGGAGTGAATGATGAAGGTGTTAGATTGGGTACCAATCAATGAACTGTTTTATCCTGGATGGCATTGAGCTTCTTGAGTGTTGTTGGAGCTGCAGTTATTCAGGCAAGTGGGGAGTATTCCATCACACACTTGATCAATGTTCAGTGCATGGAACAGACTTTGAAGAAACAAGAAGTGAGTTATTCACCACAAATATCCCAGTTTCTGACCTGCAGTTTTGACCACAGTGTTTATCTGCTGGTCCATTTCAATTTCTGTTCATTGATACCCTCAGCATATTGATAATGGTAATGCCATGTCAAGGGGGTTGACTTAGATCTTCTCTTGTGGGAGATCGTCATTGCCTGACACTTGCGTCACATGAATGTTCCTTGTCACTTACAAACCCAAGCCTAACTATTATTCAGGTCTAACTGAATATGGACATGGAAGGTCATTGATGAAGCAGTTGGTGATGGATGGTGGATAGTTGACAACTGAAGTTGGGTATTGGATCAGAGTGATGCTGGAAAAGCACAGCAGGTCAGGCAGCATCCGAGGAGCAGGAAAATCGACATTTCAGGCAAAAGCCCTTCATTAGGAATAGAGGCAGGAAGACTATCTCTCCACCCTGTACTATAAATGTCCTTCTCTGAAGGGCATTAATGAATCAGATGGTTCTTTTTAAAACAAAACCTGATGGTGTTAGGGCTGCCATTACTAAGACTAACTTTTCATTCCTGGTTAATTAATCAATTGGATTTTAAATTCCATCTGCTGCCATGGCGGGATTTGAAATTTTGTCTCTGGAAATTACTTGTCTGCTGACAAGGTAATGGAGATTTTCTCAATGAAGCTGGTCATAGGAGAAAAGCAAACTGACCATCATTGTGTTGGTGGCAAGAGGGAGGGGAGGAAGCAATACCGGTGCTCGCTGTTGTAGACATTGATACAGTAAAATCTAGCATTTTAGGTTTTCTGAGTAATGAGTTGGGGAAACCTATATTATTTAATTATGCTGTGTGTTTTATTTGAATAACTGGTATTTCCACTGGCTTTCCATGTATTATCTTTTCCAAAATGGTGTTCCTCTCCCTTTACTCCAACAATTGACTTTGGAACCTTCTGATCCTCTGTCTTTCTGGAGTATCAAAGCCATTTTCGAATTTAGTGGCCAGTTCGGGGCAATATCTCAGAATATTACTTTTGTCATTATGGTGGGTATTAGTGGTTCTTGGGCTTTAAGGTAGGATTTGGACCTTGGTTGAGCAAGCAGACATCACAAAAGGGTGAAAGATAGCAATGGTGGGAGAGGGAACCTTGTGGCCAGTTTTTAGGAGATTTTGAAATGGATAGTGGTGTAGATAGTGCCACCACTTTTTTGAAGGTGCAACAGTGCAGCCTGTCAAGTAGGTCATTGTCACTGGCTATGAGTTTATAGAGTCATAGAAATGTACAGCATGGAACAGACCTTTTGGTCCAACGTGTCCATGTCCACCAGATATCCTAAATTAATCTAGTCCCATTTGCCAGCACTTGGCCCATATCCCTCTAAATCCTTCCTATTCATATTTAAAGGCATCCAGATGCCTTTAAATGTTGTGATTGTACCAGCCTCAACTGCTTCCTCTGCCAGTTCATTCCATACACGCACCACCCTTTGCTTAAAAAAGTTGCCCCTTAGGTCCCTTTTCAGTCTTTCCCTTTTTTCCTTAAACCTATGCCCTCTAGTTTTGGACTCTCCTAACCTGGGAAAATGACCTTGACTATTCACCCTATCCATGCCCCTCATGATTTTACCAACTTCTACAAGGTCACCCCTCAGCCTCCAATGCTCCAGCCTATTCAGCCTCTCTCCATAGCTCAACCCCTTCAACCTGACAACATCCTAGTAAATCTTTTCTGAACCCTTTCAGATTTCACAACATTCTTCCTATGGCAGGAAGACTAGAACTGCATGCAGTATTCCAATAGTGGCCTAACCAATGTCCCACCATGACCTCCCAACTTCCATATTCAATGCTCTGACCAATAAAGGCAAGCATACTAAATGTCTTCTTCACTATCCAATCTACTTGTGACTCTACTTTCAAGCAAGTATAAACCTGCACTCCAAGGTCTCTTTGTTCAGCAACACTCCCCAGGACCTCACCATTAAGTGCATAAGTCCTGCCCTGATTTGCCTTTTCAAAATGCAATACCTCACATTTTTGCTAATTTAAACTCCATCTGCCCATTTGCCCATCTGAACAAGATCAGTTTGTACTCTGAAGTAACCTTCTTCGCTGACCACTACACCTCCAATGTTGGTGTCATTTGCAAACTTACTAAACATACCTCCTATGTTCACACACAAATCATTTATATAAAATGACAAAAAGCACACCATTGGTCGGAGACCTTCTGTCTGAAAAGCAGCCACCCACCACCATCCTCTGTCTTCTATGCATTAATTTTGGCAATGCAGTTAGAAGTAAGTAACATGAATAAAGACTTCTATTTATATAGTGCTTTAGTTCAACAGCTTCAGATAAGCTGTTGTTTAAACAAATGCACATAAACAACGATGTGACTATTCCCAGAAACTCTGTTTTTGTTTGCCTGAGGTTTATTGCGGGATAGCTATAGCCTAGGCCACTGGAGATAATTTGCTTGCTCTTCAAAATAGAACCATGTATGTTTCCATCCTCTGAAATAGACGGATGATGCTTTGGTTTAGTATCTCATCCGAAGGACAGCAACTGTAATAATGCAGCACTCCCTCAGTGTTACAGCTGAAGTACCTGAATAATGTGACACAACATGTTAGAGAAACTAAATATTACTTGACTGAATGTGAGTATATGAGAGGAAGAAGGGCTTATGCCCGAAACATCGATTCTCCTGCTCCTCGGATGCTGCCTGGCCTGCTGTGTTTTTCCAGCACTACATTTTTCAACTCTGGTACTTCAGCATCTGCAGTCCTCACTTTTTCCCTCCTGAATGTGAGTATATGTAAGACTAAAATAGATTGATATAGTTCCAGTTACCTTTATTCAGTAATTATACAAATGCTTTCATCTACATACAAAAGCACCATATTGTGCCAAAATGTCATAAAGCCCTTCACAGTTGGTTACAGTTGAAGTATGCTTGGTGACTGTTATGTAGGGCATTTTCTCAATATTTTCCAATCTTTTTCACTGATACAGCTTAATTAGGCCTCTGTCAACAGGATTTTGATTCCTCAGTGGGGAAGAACATTTCTTCATTTCTGACCTAGATGTTTCAAACGTCCATTTTAAGTAATAAGAAGCTAGGAACCGTGTTCTTCCTATGTTTATTGCTTTATAATCTTTGTGGAAGAAAGCATATTGTATCAATTAGAATTGCATCATTTATGATGCTTAATTTTTCTTGAGCTAAATTAAATCAATATTAATTAAATTAATCTGTTTCTTTTCCTATATTCACAAATTGGCATTTGATTGAGTATTTTGCTAATATTATTTGTGACAGTAAATACAATGAGACATATCAAATCAAAATGTTGCTGTGGTCTTTGCTAGAGTCTCCTGGTAATCATCAGTTGAATTAAAACTGTGGTTTTGGCAGATGCTTGTGCTTCACATTTGATTTGGAGTACATCTTCACTAGTTGTATGAAAAACTCAGCAGGTTTGGCAGCATCTATGGAGAGAAATGTTCTGAAGAAGGGGTCACTAGACCCAAAACGTTAACTCTGATTTCTCTCCACAGATGCTGCCAGACCTGCTGAGTTTTTTTTCAGTAATTTTTGTTTTTGTTTCCGATTTCCAGCATCTGCAGTTCTCTGGGTTTTTTAAAATCACTAAATTGATTTTGGAGTGTTTTCCTGACCGATTGAATTTTCACTTGCATAACTATTTAAATGTTTGCAAATTGTTTTATGTATGTATGACCCATTTATTTATAATATAATTTTACTTATTTATGTAAAATTTAGATATGTATGTAATGTTTCTGCACTGCTGAGGCTAATCTGTGCCTGTAGTGTTCTTCTGAATATAAGGCAGCAGAGTACAGATGGTTGGGTTTTGGATGAGTTGCTGGTTTGGGTTTTGGATGAGTTGCTGGTTTGTGATTTCATCTCATGCTTTCTCTCTGCCTCTGGTACAGGTTGCTTTCAAAGGAGACTGCATGAGAGTCATAGATTTTTACAGCACAGAAAGAAGCCCTTCAGACCATCATGTCTGTGAGGGTTGTCAAGTGCCTATCTACTCTAGTCCTATTTTCCAGTACTTGGCTATATGTTATGGCACTTCAAGTGATCATGTCAATACTTAAATATTGTAATGCTTCCTGCTTCTCTCCTATTTTAGGAAGAAAGTTCTTGGGTGAAAAGATACTTCTTTAAATTCCCTCTGAACCTCCAGCAGTTTACCTTAAATCTCTGCCCTCTGGTTATTGATCCGTTTACTAAGGAGAAAAGTTTCTCCCTGTCAACCCTATCTATGTAGCTCATAATTTTGTACTTCTCAGTCACACCCTCCCTTGGCCTTCTCTGCTGTAGGAAAAAGAACACCATTTTATCTGATCTTGCTTTATAGCTGAAAAACGCAATCCAGGCAACAACTTGGTGACTCTCTTCTCCACCCTCTCCAGTATACTTTTATCGTTTCAATGTGTGTCAACCAAAATGTACATTATTCCAGCAGTGGCCTAAATAACATCTTGTACAATTTCATTAAACGCTCCTTGTTCTTGTATTCAGTGCCTGACGATTAAAGGCAAGTATTCTGTATGCCTTACAAATGACCTTATCCACACAAATCTGTGGAGATGGAAACCAAGGTCTCTCTGTCTCTTTGTGCCTCCTAATGTCTGCCATTTATTCTGTACTTCCTTGCCTTTGTCATCCTCTAAAAATGCATCATCTCTCAATTTTCAGGAATAAATTCCATTTATGACTGTTCAGTCTATCTGACCAGCCCGTTTATATCGTTCTCTAGTCCACGGCTTTCCTCCTTGCTTTTTACCACACTGCCAATTTTTCTGTCACCTGCGAATTTACTGATCAAAGCTCCTATGTTCATATCTAGATCATTATAACATGCACCAAACAGCAAAGGTCCCAACACCTGCAGTACTCCACTGGACATAAAGTTTCCAAACTCAAAAATAACCTTCAATCATTACATTCTGTTTCTGCCACTACACTAGCTTTGTACCCAATTTGCCAAATTGTCCTGGATCCTAGGGGCTGTTTACTTCTTGACCCATGTCCCATTTAGGACCTTGACAAAAGTCTTACTGATGTTCATGTAGACTACATTCACTGCTCTCCCCTAACCCACATACCTAGTCACCTCCTCAAAAGAATTCACTCAAAGCCGTCAGACGTGATGTCCCCTGACACCCATGCTGACTATCCTTGATTAATCCTTGCCTTTCCAAGAGGAGTTTAATTCTGTCCTTCAGAAATTTTCCCAGTTATTTTCCTACCACTGATGTTAGACTCACTTGACTACTTTTGCCTGGTTTATAACTACTATCCATCTGAAATAATGGCATCAGATTAGCTGTCCTGCAGTCCTCTGACAGCTCTCCTATATCTCGAGAGGATTTGAAAATTCATGTCAGAGGCAGTATTAGCTCCATACTTGCCTTCAAAAGCAACCTGGGAAACATCTCACTGGGTCTGGGGACCTATCCAATTTTAAGCCTGCTTAAACCACTAGTACCTCCACTCTCTCAATTGTAATTTGTTCACGTTTATCACAGTATTTTTCCAATTTTTCTATATCTACACCATCCTTTTTACCATAAATATAGATGCAGAGTGTTATTTAGAGCCTCACCTGTCTTCCAGCTCAACCCACAACGTCGATTCTCCTGTTCCACTTTCCTCATTCCTGAAGAAGGGCTCATGCCCGAAACGTCGATTCTCCTGTTCCCTAGATGCTGCCTGACCTGCTGCGCTTTTTCAGCAACACATTTTCAGCAAAATAAAGCCATAGCAATGTCACACCACGAGTGTTCTGGAATTTTTCCTCCCACAGTTTACCTTTACAGGAACGTGTTAGCTCTACATTTCCACTACTTCTTGAAAGTCTCCCATGTCTTGGATATAGATTTTCCAAAACGTTGCTCCCAGTCCCTCAAATAAAAACCTTTATTTCTGGTTAATCTTTGTCCTTTTCCATGACTACCTTGTTCATACTGATTTACGGTCACTATCTACAAAATGCTCTTCCATTGATATTTCTGCCACTTGCCTGACCACAATCCCGAAAATTAGGAACAACATTGCCACTTCTTGTAGAACTTTCACACTTTGTCTATCCCAGTTAACATTTAGGAAGTTAAATCTTCTTTATTACCTTAATATTTTTATGCTTCTTTGAGGTTGCTCACATATTTGCTCTCTTACTATTGCTTCCCCTTATTATTACTCACCTCTCTTACTATTTGAGAGTAGGTGGAGGGAAATCTGGGAAAGCAGTTCCACGATTTATTCACAAGATCTGTTGGTTCTTTTTGATCTGAAGGTTTCTTCATGACTTGCATTTTGTGAATGCTTCCACTGCTTTGTAAGGGGCAAAACCCAACTTGTTTACTTATGAAAGGTCTCTCACTTATTCAATTCAAAGTCACAACTTCAGCACCAGCTGAGAGAAAGATAATCTCATTTTCTTCAGATTTAAAGTGTCTTACTGCAGACCTGGTTTCTCTTCTGGTCTGATTAGTTTCTCTCTGTATTCGCAGCCCAAGCTGGTTCACCTAAATGGCAACCAATCATGTTGTTGGCAGGCAATGGACCTTTGTCATTAGAATCATAAAATCCTGATAGTGACCATTCAGTTTATCAAGTCTGCACCAACCGTCTGAAGAGTATCACACCCAGACCCAAATCCACCTCCCATCCTATCCCCATAACCCCACAGTTACCATGGCTAACACACCAGTCTGCACATCCCTGGACATAATGGACAATTTTACCATAAACAATCCACCTAACATGCACCTCTTTGGACTGTGGGAGAAAACCAGAGTACCCAGAGGCAGATATGGAGAGAACGTGCAACCTCCCCACACAGTCAGCTAAAACTGGAATTGAATCAGGTCCCTCGTGCTGTGAGGCAGCAGTGGTAACTGAGCCACCAACAGTTATCAATCTGCTTCACATGTAAACAACCCCTTTATTCCAGTTTGTCAATAGATGTCAAATTGCTTGCTTGCAAAGCATGCAGCCATTCATGCAAATCCTTAGTTTAAACAGTTTCTTTCATTTAAGTCCACAGTTTTAAGAAACTACAGAAATAAAAATATACATAACTGGTTGTTGTGTTTTTTTTATTTGTATGCATCAAATGCAGCAATCCTGGATGAATTTTCTCCAAGACTCAGTCAATACCAAAATTTATAAAAGAAGCCTTCAGCATGTCCTTGTAGCATTTACTTTGACTACCATCAGAGTGCACGTCACACTAAAACTTTCCACAGGAATTTACTTTGTAAACCAATGTCAGTCTTTCTGACTACATGACCAGCCCAATTCAGTTACGATAGTTTCAATACAGTGTGGACGCTTGACAGGCCAGCTGAAGTGAGCATCTCAGTGTATGGTATTCTGTCCTGCCAGCTAATCTTCAGAGGCTTTGAGAGGAAGCTCAAGTGAATTTAGTTGAGCTTCTTGATATGATGATTGTACACAGTCCAAGTCTTGCTTGCTCAGAGCAGAGTAAACTGACTGGTACAGTTTTCTTTGTACTTATCGAAAGGCTGAGGTGGCCACATGCACTGAAGATAAATTCATGCTATGTTGAGTCCTGGCTGCTGATTCATGTACAGGCAGTCATCAGCAAACAGGAAATTGCAAAGTGTGTCCTGGGAATCCTTGGCCTTTGCTTGGAGTATTCTCAGATTGAACTGCTTCCTGTCACTATAATATCTGATTTCGATGACAGCGTCAGAGAGCATACAGAGAAAAACGTACTGAAGAAAGTTAATGTGGCATGCAGCTGTGTTTAAGTTCTTCAGTAACTGAAGCGTGGATCAGAAAAGCCACCAACATCCAGGACATGCATGATCAAGCTGTCATGGGACTGCCAAATTGTTATGATGAATTTCTCAATGTTGCCAATTTTTTCATAGCTTCCACAGTTCCTCATGGTGACCATGTGAAATATTTTGGTTAAGTCAACCCACGTGGTGCAGAGGATTGTGTTCTGCAATTGGCATTTTTCATGGAGCTGTGTAACTTCGAACATGTTAGTGGTTTCTCAACCTTTTGAAAATCTACACTCTCTGGCAACACATCTTGGTTGTGGAGTTACCATGGCTAACACACCAGTCTCCACATCCCTGGACATAATGGACAATTTTACCATAAATAATCCACCTAACATGCATCTCTTTGGACTGTGGGAGAAAACCAGAGTACCCATAGGCAACACATCTCGGATCTGCCCTCTTGAACTGTCCTACTTGTCCATCTTGCTTCCCACCTGTCCACTGTACCCTCCGCTCCACCCTATCACCATTAACCCTCCCCACCTGAATCCACCTATTGCCTTCCCAGCTACTTTCCCCAAGCTCACCCCCCCCCCTACTATTTATCTCTCAGCCCCCCTTCCCTCCCACCACAAAACATCAGAAAAATGATCAAAATGATAGAAAAGATGTGGCACAGAAAGAGGCCATTCAGCTCATCATCTGTGCTGTCTGAAAAACATCTAGCCGCCCATTCCAATCCCATCTACCTCGTCTGTGGTTTTGCATATGATAACACTTTGGGTGCAGATCCTGGGATTTATTTTAATGAACTGAGTTTCTGCCTCTCTCACCAAACCATGTAGTGAATTCCAGACACATACTACCCTGGGGTAAAAAGCTTCTTCCTTGATTCCCCTTTAATTCTTCTACCAATGCTCCTAATGATTGATCTCTCAACTTGGAGTCTTTATTGCCTACTTTTTCTTGCCTGCTCATTGTTTTGTATATCCCAACTAGTCATCCCTCATCCTCCACTGTTCTAATGAAAACAGCCCCAGCTTTAAAAATCTTTTCTCATTTTCCTCATTTGCAATCTTCATTCCATGGCATCAGTTTTTGTTTGGACATCAGAGTCAATTTCACCAGTTCCCTCATCTCCCCTCTCCCACCTCATCCCAGATCCAACCCTCCAACTCGGCACTGCCCTCTTGAACTGTCCTACCTGTCCATCTTGCTTCCCACCTGTCCACTCTATCCTCTGCTCCGCCCTATCACCATCAACCCCCCCCCCCACCTGCATCCACCTATTGCCTACCCAGCTACTTTCCCCCAAGCCCACCCCCCTACTATTTATCTCTCAGCCCCCTTCCCTCCCATCACATTTCCCCTGATGAAGGGTTTATGCTCGAAATCTCAATTCTCCTGCTATTCGAATGCTACCTGACCTGCTGTGCTTTTCTAGTGCCACACTTTTCGACTTTGATCTCCAGCAGCTGCAGTCCTCACTTTCTCCTTTGTTCCTTTTCAGTAGAGCCTCAGTTTTATATCTCAACTGACAGACACACTTCCAACAGTGCTTTACTTTCTCATTACTGCCTGCAGTGTGGACCTGGATTGAATTAAACCTGAACTTTCAAGTCTCGACTCAAAGATCTGAGTGTCCCTCCTGAAACAATGGCTTTTCTAAATAAAATGGTAGGCAAGCTCTTATCTTAGAAAATAGAAAACAATATAAGTAATTAATAAGTAGCTGCACTATTGAGAGGAATGTTTCCGACTTGCAGAACCCATTGCCATATGGAGGCACGGTGGCTCAATGGTTAGCACTACTGCCTCACGGTGCCAGAGACCCAGTTTCAATTCCAGCCTCGGGCGACTGTCTGTGTGGAGTTTGCACATTCTCCCTGTGTCTGTGTGGGTTTCCTCTGAGTGCTCCGGTTTCCTCCCACAGTCCAAAGATGTGCAGGTTAGGTGAATTGGCCATGCTAAATTGCCCATAGTGTTAGGTGCATTAGTCAGAGGGAAATGGGTCTGGGTGGGTTACTGTTCGGAGGGTCAGTATGGACTTTTTGGGCCGAAGGGCCTGTTTCCATACTGTAGAGAATATAATCAGTCTCTCAACAATGCTTCCCCTTTCTAAACAAATTTGCCTTACATCTAAACTCGCACCTTTTTTTATGTTTTCTTTACCTAACCATATGGCTTCTCTGAATTCATTTTGTTTCTGAATCAGACTTGTTACCTGCTTAACCCTATTCACATTAAATTGTTGAACACTAACTTCCCTTCCTCATCCCATGCTAGGTGTCATTGTATATCTATGAAAGTACAATTCTCTTCCTTTCATCACTCATCATATAAAGCAAAACATTCTTGACTTCACCTCTTTTCCATTCTCTCTTGTTTCATGCCTTCACATGTTGGTTTGGGCTTCAATTTTAATGCCTTTGCAAAGTGCTTTACAACTTGGGTTCACCATGCTATATAAATGTAACTTCAGGTAATAGAACCCTTTGCTACAGGGAATGGTTGAGGTTGAGAGTATACAATTTTAGAGAAAGTTTCCTACTTATTTTAAGTAGTTGCCTCTAATTGGAAACTGTAAGCAGTGCCTGTTGCATTGAGTTTTTGGAAGGCTTATTGCTGTGTGGACAAATGAGATTTTTGGCTGTATCTTACAAAATCCACCTCATTAAGTAACTTACTCAGCCCTATAGCATCCCTCATATCTGATTCTATCCCCACTTTACCACCTGCTGTTCCTCGATATCCGCTGAAAACCCAGCATTCGTTAAATTTAAAAGGTCACTGTGCACATGGAGAGACAAATATGGGCAGTCAGCTGTTGCCCATCACTAGCAACATAGAGTCATACAGATGTACAGCACGGAAATAGACCCTTCAGTCCAACTTGTCTATGCTGACCAGATATCCTAACCTAATTCAGTCCCATTTGCCAGCACTTGGCCCACATTGCTCTAAACCCTTCCTATTTATATACCCATCCAGATGCTTTTTAAATGTTGTAATTGCACCAGTCTCCACCACTTCTTCTGGCAGCTCGTTCCATTGATGCACCACCCTCTGTGTGAAAAGGTTACCCATTAGGTCCCTTTTATATCTTTCCCCTCTCATCCTAAACCTATGCCCTCTAGTTCTGGACTTGCCCACCACATGAAAAAGACCTTGTCTCTTTACCCTATCCATGCCCCTCACAATTTTCTAAACCTCTTTTAGATCACCCCTCAGCCTCCAACCCTCCAGGGAAAACAGCCCCAGCCTATTCAGCCTCTCCCTATAGCTCAAATCCTCCAACCCTGGCAACATCCTTGTAAATCTTTTCTGAACCCTTTCAAGTTTCACATCTTTCCGATAGGAAAGAGACCAGAATTGTACGCAATATTCCAAAAGTGGCCTAACCAATGTCCTGTAGAGCCACAACATGACTTCCCAACTCGTCTACTCAATGCTCTGACCAATAAAGGAAAATGTACCAAAAGCCTTCTTCACTATCCAATCTACCTGTGACTCCACTTTCAAGGAACTATGAGCTTGCACTCCAAGGTTTCTTGTTTCGTAACATTCCCTAGGACCTGACCATTAAGTGTATAGGTCCTGTTCTGATTTGATTTTCCAAAATGCAGCACCTTGCATTTATCTAAATTAAATTCCATCTGCCACTCCTCAGTCCATTGGCCAATTGATCAAGATCCCATTGTGCTGAGGTAACCTTCTTTGCTGTCCACTACACTTCCAATTTTGGTGTCGTCTGCAAACCTACTAACTATACCTCCTGTGTTCATATCCAAGTCATTCATAGAGAAACAATGGACCCAGGGCCAATTCTTGTGGCAATCCACTGGTCACAGGCCTCCAGTCTGAAAAACAACCCTCCACTGCCAGCCTCTGTCTTCTACCTTCAATCCAGTTCTGTATCCAAATGGCCAGTTCTCCCTGTATTCTCTGAGATCTAACCTTGCTAACCACTCTACCATGAAGAACCTGTCAAATGCATTACTGAAGTCCATATAGATCATAGTCTATATTAGAGTGGTGCTGGAAAAGCACAGCAGGTCAGGCAGCATCCGAGGAGCAGGAAAATTGACATTTCAGGCAAAAGCCTCCATATAGATCATATCTACTGCTCTGCCTTCATCAATCCTCTTTGTTACTTCTTCAAAAAACTCAATCAAATTTATGAGACATGATTTTCCACGCACAAGCTACGTTGACTATCCCTTGCCTTTCCAAATACATGTACATCCTGTCCCTCAGGATTCCCTCCAACAACGTGTCCACCACTGATGTCAGGCTTACCAGTCTATAGTCCCTGGCTCGTCCTTACTACCTTTCTTAAATAGTGGCACCACGTTTGCTAACCTCCAGTCTTCTGACACCTCATCTGAGACAATTGAGAATACAAATATCTCAGCAAGGAGTCCTGCAATCACTTCCCTAGCTTCCCACAGAGTTTGAGGGTACACCTGATCAGGTCCTGGGGATTTTTCCATTTTTATGTGTTTCAAGACATCCTGCATCTCCTCCTCTGTAATATGAACATTTCTCAAGATGTAACCATCTATTTCCTCACATTCTATATCTTCCTTATCCTTCTCCACAGTATCATATACTGATGCAAAATACTCATTTAGTATCTCCCCCATCTCCTGCGGCTTCACACATGGGGAGCCCTGCTGATCTTTGAGGGACCCTATTGTCTCCCTAGTTACCCTTTTGTCCTTAACATATTCATAAAAACCTTTGGATTTTCCTTGACCCGATTTGCCAAAGCTATCTCATGTCCTCTTTTTGCCCTCCTGATTTCCCTCTTAAGTATACTCCTACTGCCTTTATACTCGGAGGATTGACTCAATCTATCATGTGTGTACGTGACATATACATCCTTCTTTTTCTTAACCAAACCCTCAATTTCTTTAGTCATTCAGCATTCCCCACACCTACCAGCCTTTCCTTTCACCCGAACAGGAATATACTGTCTCTGGACTCTCATTATCTCATTTCTGAAAGCTTCCCATTTTCCAGCTATCCCTTTACCTGTGAACATCTGCCCTCAATCAGCTTTTGAAAGTTCTTGCCTAATACCGTCAATATTAGCCTTCCTCCAATCTAGAAGGTCGGTGAAGTAGTAGACAGTTTGGAAGAATGTTACAGGTTACAGGGGGACTTGGATAAACTGCAGACTTGGGGCTAAGAGGTGGCAAATGGAGTTCAATACAGCTAAATGTGAGGTGATGCACTTTGGGAAGAATAACAGAAAGGCAGAGTACTGGGTTAATGGAAAGATTCTTGGTAGTGTGGATGTGCAGAGGGATCTTGGAGTCCATGTACATGTATCCCTGAAAGTTGCTACCCAAGTTGATAGTGCTGTCAAGAAGGCATACGGTGTGTTAGGTTTCATTCGTAGAGGGATTGAGTTGCGGAGCCGCAATATCATGCTGCAACTATACAGAACGCTAGTGCGGCCACACTTGGAATATTGGGTACAGTTCTGGTTGCCATATTTCGGGAAGGATGTGGAAGCATTGGAAAAAATGCAGTGGAGATTTACCAGAATGTTGCCTGGTCTGGAGGGAAGGTCTTATGAGGAAAGGCTGAGAGATTGGGTCTGTTCTCATTGGAAAGAAGAAGGCTAAGAGGGAATTTGATGGAGACAAAGAAGATTATCAGAGGACTAGATAGGGTAGACAGTGAAAGTCTTTTTCCTAGGATGATGACGTCAGCTTGTTGAGGGGACATAACTAAAAATTGAGGGATGACAGATTTAAGACAGATATCAGAGGCAGGTTCTTTATGCAGAGAGTGGTAAGTGCGTGGAATGCCCTAATGTAGTCAGCACTGCCACATTAGGGAGATTTAAACAATCCTTAGATAAGCACATGGATGATGATGGGATAGTGTAGAGGGACGAGCTGAGAATAGTTCTCAGGTCAGTGCAACATTGAGGGCCGAAGGGCCTATTCAGCGCTGCACTGTTCTCTGTTCTATGTCTTACCTCACTATTTCCCTAGGTCCGCACCCCCCACAACCTCACTAGTTTAAATCCTCCCGAGCAGCTCTAGCAAATTTTCCTTTAGTTCCCTTCCAATTCAGGTGCAATCTGTCTTTCTTGTACAGGTCACTTCTACCCCAGAAGAGTTTCCAATGATCCAAAAATATGAAACCTTTTCCCCTACACCAGCTCCTCAGCCACACATTCAGCTCTATCCTCCTATTCCTACCCTGACTAGCTCATAGCACTGGGAGTAATGCAGATATTACTACCCTTGAGGACCTCCTTTTTAAATTCCTGCCTAACTTTATATTCTCCCTTCAGAATCTCATCCTTTTCCCTTCCTATGTCATTAGTTCCAATGTGTACAGTGACCTCCTGCTGGTCCCTCTCCCCTTTGAGAACATTCTGCACCCTCTCTGAGATATCCTTGATCCTGGCACCAGGGAGACAACACACCATTCTAATTTTTTGCTGCTGGCCACAGAAACGTCTGTCTGAGCCTCTGACTAGAGAGTCCCCTATCGTAATCGATCGGTTGGAATCTGACGTACTCCTCATTATGTTATAGCCAGTCTCGATACCAGAAACTTGGCTGTTCATGCTACATTCCCCTGAGAGTCCATCAACCCCTACATTTTCCAAAACAGCAGACTTGTTTGAAATGGAGATATCCCAGAAGACTCCTGCCTTACCTGTCTACCCCTCCTACCTTCCCTGGAGTTAACCTATCTACCTGACTGTATCTATAGCTTTTCTCTTCCTAAAACTGCTATCCATCACACCCCCTAGCTCTTGTAAAATTCCTCATTGCCTCTAACTGCTGCTCCAAGCAATTCATGTGATAGGATTCACAACTAAAGACACTTCCTGCAGACATAATCATCACTGACATGGAAACTCTCCCTCAACTTCCATGACCGACAGGAAGGGCATATCACTCGACTAAAGGCCACCTTTGCTCCTTTACAATCCACAAACCCAGAAAATAGCACCATCGTTTTGCTGTAAAAGACAGTACTTCAGGCTAACTTAGTACTCATGGTTTATATTTTAAAAATTTAATCAAGAGACAGATCTCAATAAAACATACAATGAAGAAAGAACCCACTCTACTTACTATTAGATTAGGTTCCCTACAATGTGGAAACAGGCCCTTCGGCCCAACTAGTCCACACCGACCTTCCAAAGAGTAACCCACCCAGACCATTCCCCCCCTGATTAATGCACCTAACTCTATGAGCAATTTAGCATGACCAATTCACCTAATCTGCACATCTTTGGACTGTGGGAGGAAAATGGAGCACCTGGAGGAAACCCATGCAGACATAGGGAGAATGTGCAAACTCCACACAGACAGATGCCTGAGGTTGGAATCGAACCTGGGACCTGGCAGCAGTGCTAACCACTGAGCCACCGTGCCGCCCAAAAGTCCTAGTGTGGGGTTTGGGGTAAGAACATGGGAGAAGATAACACAAAATACGAGGGAAAGTTTTAATACGGTAGAGTGGTAGTCATTGACCACCCTTGCTTTAATGGAGAGGGACAGTGCACGACTATGCCTGGCATGACAACATGGTATGCTAGGGCTCAAGGGTAAAGTGGGGAGATGGGTAGTTGACAAGTTGACCTGGAATGTGGGGGAGTGCAAAACCAATAGGTCTGGCAGGGAATGCTCCCAAGAAGCAAATGGAGGTTCTCTAAGTGTTAAGAAGTTGATCCTGAGACTCTCAGTGTGAAACGTGACAGTGTGCAATGGAGCTCCAAATGGCTGCGACTATACCCAAGTGGGTCAGCTGTTTCATTCTAACACTGTGAAGGAGTGTGCCATACTTTGGAGCAACATGAGGCCCTTCAAATGGCAATAGAATTAAACATATGGTCATATAGTACAGGTAAAAGTCATTAAATAAGAGAACCTTAGATGTTAAACTACTGTGCGGACTACAAATCCTGGTTCAATGTATGCTTGACCGAGGGCACTGTCCTGTAGTTGTTGAACACCAATGACCAGGGTGATGAAGTGTAGGTTCATGTGTGTATCTAGCAGGCACTGAATGGGCTGTACCTGGAAACCATTGAGGAGGTGATGGTCCAGTATTAACACTAGACTAATAATCCAGAGACTGGATTATGTTCTGGGGCCGTGGGTTCAAATGCTGCAAAGTCAAATGGTGGAAATTGAATTCAATAAAAATCTGGAATCAAGAGTCTAATGACCATTATTGATTATCAGGAAAAAGGCTCGTCTGTTTCAGTATTGTGCTTTTGGGAAGGAAATTGCCATCCTTACCTGGTCTGGGTTACATATTCTCCAGTTCTAGACTCCCCCAAAAGAGGAAACATCCTCCCAGGATCAACTGCATTAAGACTATTCAGGATAGAAACATTTTTGCAGTGGCAGACTATCTGGCCCTTTGCACCTGATCCAACATTCAATATGTACATGGCTGATCATTGAACTCGGTACCTTGTTCCTTCTTTCTTCCCATACTCTTTGATCCCTTTTATCCTAAAAACTATATCTAACATCCTCTTCAAAACACTCCATGTTTTGGCCTTCTGTTGCAGAGAATTCCACAAGCTCACTGTGGATGAAGGGATTTCACTTTATCTCAGTCCTAAACTACCTACCCCATATTCTTAGATTATGACGATAGATTGAGAACTGAGGACTTGTGTTCCCGAGAGTTCATAATAAGAATGAGAGGTGATCTTATTGAACAGTAAAGATTTTTACAGGATCAGATAGGGTATAGATCAGATATTTCCCTTGGCTGTGTTGAGAATCAGAGATATAACCTCAGAACAAGTGGTAGACGATTTAACACTGAAATGAGGAAGAATTTCTTCATTTGGAGGGTGAATACTATTTGAATTCTCTATCCAACAAGATTGTGGAGTCTCAAATATTTAGATTTAGATTAGATTACTTAGTGTGGAAACAGGCCCTTTGGCCCAACAAGTCCACACCGACCCGCCGAAGCGCAACCCACCCAGCCCCATTCTCCTACATTTACCCCTTCACCTAATACTACGGGCAATTCAGCATGGCCAATTCACCTAACCTGCACATTTTTGGACTGTGTGAGGAAACTGGAGCACCTGGAGGAAACCCACGCAGACACGGGGAGAATGTGCAAACTCCACACAGTCAGTCGCCTGAGGCTGGAATTGAACCCGGGTCTCTGGCGCTGTGAGGCAGCAGTGCTAACCATTGTGCCACTGTGCCACCCACAAAGTATGTGTAATGACATCACTGGATGCAGAGAGTCCTGGAAAATGGCCTTGAGGTAGATAGAATCACAGAATGATAGAGCATGGATAGATGGGAATGCTGTAATGTTAAGGGCTTGGATGGTAAGGAATTTCTTATATGTGTTAAAGAAAATTTTCTTTATGAATATGTTGCTAGAGAAGGAGAAAAACATGCCCTTGGGACTCCTCCATCGCCAGACCATAGCAACACGACGGTTGGAGGAAGAGCACCTTATCTTCTGCCTAGGAACCCTCCAACCACAAGGGATGAACTCAGATTTTTCCAGTTTCCTCATTTCCCCTCCCCCCACCTTGTCTCAGTCAAATCCCTTGAACTCAGCACCGCCTTCCTAACCTGCAATCTTCTTCCTGACCTCTCCGCCCCCACCCCCACCCCGGCCTATCACCCTCACCTTGACCTCCTTTCACCTATCGCATTTCCAATGCCCCTCCCCCAAGTCCCTCCTCCCTACCTTTTATCTTAGCCTGCTGGGCATACTTTCCCCATTCCTGAAGAAGGGCTCATGCCCGAAACATTGATTCTCCTGCTCCTTGGATGCTGCCTGACCTGCTGCGCTTTTCCAGCAACACATTTTCAGCCTTGGGAAATAAGGCAAGGCAAGTGACTGACTTGTTTGTGGGAGAGCACTTTGGGGCTAGTGATCATAATTTTATTAGTTTAAAATAGTTATGAAAAAGGATAGGCCTTGTATAAAAGTTAAAGCTCTTAATTGGAGTAAGGCAAATTTTGTTTGTATGAGACAAGAACTTTCAAGAGTTGATTGGAATGGACTGTTCACAGGTAAAGGGATGACTGGCAAGCAGTCTGGCTTTCAAAAGTGAGATAATGGGAGTTCAGAGACATTATGTTCCTGTTAGAGTGATGGATAAGGCTGGTACAAGTAGGGAACAATGTATGACTACAGATTTTGAGATAGAATACAGGAAAGAGAGTGCTTGGTGATGTGGTGTAGAGGTAACAATCTCTCCCTCAATGTCAGCAAAACTAAAGAACTCATCATTGACTTCACGAAGCAAAGAGGAGGGCATGGCCCTATTGACATCAATGGAGTTGAGGTGGAGATGGTCAACAGCATCAGGTTCCGAGGTATGATGTTCTGTCCTGGACCACCAATGTAGATACAACAGTCAAGAAGGCACAGCAATGTCTCTTCTTCCTCAGGAGGCTAAGAAAATTCAGCACGTCCATAAGGTCTCTCACCAACCTCTACAGATGCACCATTGAAAGCATTCTGTCTGGATGCATCATGGCATGGTACAGTAACTGCTCTGCCCAGGTCTGTAAGAAACTATAGAAAGTTGTGAACATTGCCCCAGTCCCTCACGCAAGCCAAACTTCCATCCACTGACTCCATCTATACTTCTTGCTGCCTTGGAAAGGCAGCCAGCATCATCAAAGACCCCTCCCACCCTGGTTATAATCTCTTTGAGCTTTTCTGTCAGGCAGAAGATACAAAAGCTTAAACACATGTACCAACAGTTTCAAGAACAGCTTCTTGCCCACTGTTATTAGGCTGCTGAATGGTCCTCTCTTGGTCTTTGTGCATGTCTTTTGCAGCAGTAACTTTGTATTCTTCGGTCTGTTCAACCACCTGTGATCTTTGTATGTTATGATCTGCTTGTACTGTACGCAAAACATTTCACAGAACCTAGGTACATGTGACAATAATAAACCAAATCAAAATATTGAGGCAAAAATCTGGTTAAGAATAAGAAGGAGCCATGCATTCGGTATAGACAACTGGGATCAAGTGAATCTCTTGAAGAGTGTAAGGTTATAGGGGATTCTTAAGATGGAAATCAGAAAGACAAATGGGAATTTGAGATAGCCTTGGCAGATAAGGTTAAGGATAATCCAAAGAGATTCTACAAGTTCCTTAAGTGCAAAAGAGAGAAAAGGGCACTTTAAAGATCAAGTCCATCAATGTGTGGAACCACAGGAGGTGGGAGAGATACTAAACAAATATTTCACATCATTTTTTACTGTGGAGAAAGAAATGGAGGCAAGGGAACTCAGGGAAATACATTTGATGTCTTCAAAACAGTCCACATTACAGAAGAGGAAGTGCTGGAGGTTGTAAAAAAAACATAAAGGTGGATAAATCTCCAGGAACTGATCAAGTTTATTGAAGCATTTGATATATGGAGTAGGCTTGATGTTATGAAATTGTCTCAAATGTGCTCTGTGAACTCATTTTTCAGGCTACATTTACCAATCTGATTTATCCAATGTACAACTTTATTAATGTAACCCAGGATTATTATAGAACCCGTGGATGCTGCCTGACCTGCTGCGCTTTTCCAGCAACACATTTTCAGCTCTGATCTCCAGCATCTGCAGTCCTCACTTTCTCCTTATTATAGAACCCTTCTTACATACTATATTTATTTCTTCATGAACAATTCTCTGAATGAAGGAAGTCCTCTTCATCCATGTCTTGAATAAGAAACACCTTACTTTAAACTGTATCTTTTTGTTCTGGATTCCCTTATGAGAGAAAACATCCTCTCCGCATCTACCTTGTTTAGCCATTTCAGTACCATATATGGTTCAATGAAGTCTCATTATTTCTTTATTTAAATTTAAATCAGTATAGATCCAACCTGCTCAATCATTTCTCATGAAACAATCCCTTCATCCCAGGACACTTAATGAACTTTATCTGAGTTGTTTCAAATGTAACTATCTCCCTCAAGTAAGAAGCCAAAATTGTATACATTGTTCCAGGTGCCTTCTCAATGGCTAAATGCATTTTTTTAGTTCACATGTTAGAGTGTGGGCATCACTGATTCTGTCAGCATTTATTGCCTGTCCCTAGTTGCCCTTAAGAAGGTGGTGGTGAGTTGCCTTCTGGAACTTGCAATTCATATGCTGTAGGTGGATCCACACCTGTAGGGAGGACATTCCAGGATTTTGACTCAGAATATTTTAAAATTGTTCACCTAAATGTTTAGCTAAACACTCAAATTCTGACCACTAAAGTACCAGTCAATCATTAAAAATACAAAACCAATGAATGCAATACTTTGGTGATGGTAAGCACTGAATATCAGGTTGTACGTTCGCTCGCTGAGCTGGTAGATTTGTTCTCAGAAGTTTCATCACCATGCAAGGTAACATCATCAGTGAGCCTCCGATGAAGCCCTGGTGTTCTGTCCTGCTTTCTATTTATGTGTCTTGGTCTGGTGTGGTGGGTGATATCATTTCCAGTTCTTTTTCTGAGAGGTTGGTAAATGTGCACCAACTAGCCACCAAAAGACATCACTGATGATGTTACCTAGCATGGTGAGCAAACACACAACCTGAGCTACAAACCTTCTCTAAAATCGCAAACTAAATGCTTATCCTGAATTACATGTAAATAATCATTAGGTTCTGTTCTCTAGGCTGGTTGTGACTTTGCATCTTCAAGATTTCTCTTTAAGTTTTGTCATGTGCTTATCACAATTGTACTGTATACATGCTCCTTGGGTCTCTGATTAATTACTGTAGTTCGTTTATTTATGTAATGTACCATTTCCTTTCCCCATCTGCAACTAATTCCCATACTGATTAAACTCCTGTTGCTACTTTGTTTTGAAGATACCACCCTTAGAATATATATTCTTGTCAGCTATTGACTTGAGTTCCCCATATACAGGAATGCACTTCTTTTGACATTCAAGGTAGTCTCTTGTAATACTGGTTTGCCTTTGTCAACGCTCGGTTATGTTATCTGATGCTGCCTGGTTTGCTTTGTTCTTCCAGCCTCCTGCTTGTCCTGATTCCGGTTGTGTTAAGCAAAGACTCTACAGCTCACTTGCTGGTGTCTGCGCTGCTTCCCCCAACCCCCTTCATCTAACACTGCAGTTTGACCTATTGTCTTAGACATGTCTTCCTGTGTCACTAGCAGTGGTTTGTTCTAGAATAAAATATTTTCACTTTTCGTTGTGGTCTAATAATTCATATTAACAGAGGCTTGGAATAGAAAATGTGTTAGCAAGTTCTAAAGAAATTCATGATGTCTCAAAAATTACAACTTTCCTGCCAAAATAACTTAAGATGTGTTTGTGTATTAAAGGTTGGTTCACGTAGCTGAATTTGTATGAACTTCAGGAGTTATTTGAGATTTGTATGAATGACAAATTGCTTGTAACATCAGTAAAGAATGGGAAATATTCGTGAAATCATCATCACCCTTTTTTACAATAACAGCTTCAATACAGATTTATGTAAACCTATGAATATATTTGTTTTGTTTCAAATGCTACAGTATAGAAACTCTAGTCTAAATACATTGCTGTATTTTAAACTCCAACAAGACAAAAATAACCTGTCTGAACTGCTCCCCTGTGGCTTGCCTGGTGCCTCTTTAATGAGTCACCCACTAGAGTCTGACTCAAATAGAGTTTCAAACTTCAACCTCAAAGCCAAAGTAACAATAGATGCCTTCAACCTGCTTCCTGTCAGATTTGTAGTCTCAAGAGTAAATCTTTGATCAGCAATTGTTTCATGGTGGATGTGATCAGTAGATTGGAAAACATTAATGAGCCTATTCATCTGTAGCGGGTCCTCCTTTTTGAGTTGTTTACAACCAGTGGACTTAGGAACTTAACACACAGATTTCACCTATTCCAATTTATGCCTTCATGGGAAAGCACTGAGTGAAATCCTCCGTGATCCTTCCAACCTGAGTTCCCAAGGACATTTTATGTTCCTTTAAAGTTTCTTTATTTGCTGTGAATTAATATTATCTGGATAATAATGCATCTTGTCAGAAGGAAGAGTTTCAAAGGGGCATGGTGACCTTGTTCAATGAAGTTTGGTTTAACCAACTGCGTAACAACGTTGATTGTAATAGTAGCCTCAGACGAAAAGAAATCTGTAATCTTTTGCCCCTGTGGTCCTTTCAAAGTGCAGAGAAAATCTGTCTTTGGGGATCATTTCCAGATTGCTGTGGAAGTTAAACGCTGTCAGCTTGTCTGCTACATTCTTAAACTATTCCAGGAATGTGGGTATGTAATTAACCTATTTAGCCTTTTATATTCTTGCCGATGACCTGACTAAAACTTGCATTCTTTCTTCCGCTGAAATATTTATACAATGATTGAACAGGCATAGTGTATTTATTTTTCTCTGTGATGCTCGCAAAGGCCTTCAGTTATGCACATCATCTGGATTTACTCAGACTTTTAAATGAGACAGCTTTTCTTCCACAGACTGCATTGCCAGAAACACCCCCCCAAAAAATCTTGCTTCCTGTCTGATTTGTCCAGGGCTTTTAAACAGAGCTCCCTGGTATTAGCTTTGCCAGGAATGTTTTCAGAACTACTGACATCCTTTACGTGGAATGGAAACTAAAGCAGCCTGTGAAAGTGAGACATAAGGCATGCTTCCATCGGCTTACTTATTTGAAGACTTGCCTCATCAACCTAGTTGTTAGCTATTTGTGAAGAGGAGTGTCTTGACTGTTTTGGGCTTAACCTATAATTACATTCTGTATGTAATTATTTTCAGCTGGTGTAAATGCAAAGGAATAAATATAACTAAAGTTAGCGGCCAAATTAATGTGGCTTAAAGGCTTTATAATAAAGTTTCAAAATGCAGACAATGAAGACTCCGTTGCCAGTTAAAGATAGAAAAGCAGTATACTGAGGTAGAAATTCACCTTCCTGAAATTTGCTTTTACTGGCACTTACATGTGACTTTCACAGCAACGGCATAAAAACTGCTAGTAATCCTGCAGTGACTGGAGCTTGACTGCAAGTCGAAGCATAAAGCAAATTCTGCAAAAATGATGAGTAAGTAATCCGATTACATTACTGATATAGGCTGGGGAAAAAAAAGTATCTTTCTAAACTGCTGTTCCAGGAACTCTTTGAGAGGGCATATGTGTAATGATTCTGTTATTTATCTACTGCCTTACAGATCTTTTAAGCTGATAGAGTAACAAACTGGAATTTGAGAGTCTGAATGTACCATTCCATCCTACTATCCATAAAGGATGTAGCACATTAAATTATGTTTGAATGCACTGTAGGAAATCTTTTTGTTCTGCAGCCTTTTGTGTCACAAATCAAATGTAAATGAAGTGCTGGGCTTGAATTGTTTTTTTCAGGAAATATGTATAATTCTAGCACATTTCTTTATGTTTGCTGACAGGGGACACAGCCTTGGAATGCTGTGCCTAATGAGTGCTAAATCTCTTGAGGAAATCTCTTGAGTAGAATGTTCTGTCTTTGAGGATGTAAAACAGGGAACAGTGCAGTGTGTGTTGTGGGATGGGGGAGGAGCTCTCAGCATGCTAAAGGGGAACAGGAAGAAGTTGTTCACATTAGGGATACATTCCCAGCATATTTATTGCATGCATGGAATGTGCAATTAACTATCAAACATTAGTCAAGACTGGGCACAAGCACTGAAAATTGGCTCCAGTCAAGCAATTTGTAATTGATGCAAATATTGTCATTGTGCATGTTGTCGACTAGTTAACAGAAATATTTAGAATTGCATGCCCCTTTGAGCACATTAAGATTCTTAGCTTTGATTATTTGCAAATTGTCCAACTGTGCTAATGTTTAACTTTTTGATGGAACCAGAACATTTAATTACAAACCTTTTCAGCTTCAGCAGTGAGGAGCACATTTGTTTTATTATTTTAGTGTTTGACTTTGCAAGTAGTAGGATTGTCATAAACTCTTTAAATTATTGTTTTGCTTTGAATGAAAGTGTTTTAAGAACTGATGTTCTGAGGGGAGAGTTACAGTATACTTTCTCCTAACTCCATCATCTTTCCAAGGCTTCTGCCACTTTAACTAATGGTTTGCATTTCTCCAAATAGATTATGCTACCCAATAGAACGTGAAGCTGTTGTTGGTGCATTTGAGTGCTGTGTTCATGTTTTAAACACTGCCAAAACTTGTCAGTTCTTCTAGTTGGTAAAATGGTCAGTTAATATTATATTAATTTGTCAGCTGTCCCGTAATTTGAGAATCTTATCTCCTCAGGATCAAGAGTTTCTACCTGGGTTTTCACTTAAAGAAACAGACTGATTCTTGACTCAAGGGAACAAGGACAGGGTAGCCCACAGGATACAGGGATCTGAGCTGTCAGATTTCCTTCCTTTCCGGTCGTTGCCTTCTCTGTCATCACTTTTGTCTCATCAATAGGGCTACGCAACTCAATGTTTGATACAATTTGTTGGACAAGCTGCCATTTTTGTTGGTAGCCATTTCCTCCTGGTCATTAAACTCCATACCATTGTCTTTCAAAGAGAGTTCAAGAGAGTCTTTGAAGCATTTTCTTTGTCCTCCCTGTGATATTGGACTTTTGAGAGAATGCACCTAGTGGAGTAGATGGTTTTCAGATTTTCAATCACAGTTTCTAGTCCACTAAATTTTACTCTGGAGGATTTTTGTTTGAATGCTTATGGACCTATCTTCAGAAAGAAAAATAGCATTCAAGAGAGAATTTAATCATATTGTGGAAACTATTAAGGTATATCCTTCTTGTTCATAGCAGTGAAAATCCTAACGCACGTTCTCCTGAATATATATTTCCTGTTGCTTCAGAATGCAGTTTTAGACCTTCCAAAGGACCTTCTGACTCGGTGTTTGTTGTCAGTAAAATCCAAGCAAAATGTCAAGAAACACACCAGAAACTCTTAGTTAAATTTATTAACCTTAATAAGTAAATTGAGGCCTTGATGATTGTGTTCCAAAGATTTAGATGTGCAACAAACTTCATGGCAAATTTATGATTGTTTCTTGATATGACTGCAGCTGCATTAAAATAGAACATAGAACATAGAAGAATACAGCGCAGTACAGGCCCTTCGGCCCTCGATGTTGCGCCGATCCAAGCCCACCTAACCTACACTAGCCCACTATCCTCCATATGCCTATCCAATGCCCGCTTAAATGCCCATAATGAGGGAGAGTCCACCACTGCTACTGGCAGGGCATTCCATGAACTCTCGACTCGCTGAGTAAAGAACCTACCCCTAACATCTGTCCTATACCTACCCCCCCTTAATTTAAAGCTATGCTCCCTTGTAATAGCTGACTCCATACGTGGAAAAAGATTCTCACTGTCGACCCTATCTAAACCCCTAATCATCTTGTACACTTCTATCAAGTCACCCCTAAACCTTCTTTTCTCCAATGAAAACAACCCCAAGTGCCTCAGCCTTTCCTCATACGATCTTTCTACCATACCAGGCAACATCCTGGTAAACCTCCTCTGCACCCGTTCCAATGCCGCCACATCCTTCCTATAGTATGGCGACCAAAACTGCTCACAATACTCCAGATGCGGCTGCACCAGAGTCTTATACAACTGCAACATGACCTCAGTACTCCTGAACTCAATTCCTCTACCAATAAAAGCCAGTACGCCATATGCCTTCTTCACCGCACTATTTACCTGGGTGGCAACTTTCAAAGATCTGTTTACATGGACACCAAGATCCCTCTGCTCATCCACACTACCAAGTATCCGACCATTAGCCCAGTACCCCATCTTTGAGTTACTGTTACCAAAGTGAATCACCTCACACTTAGCTACATTGAACTCCATTTGCCACCTTTCTGCCCAGTTCCTCAGCTTATGTATATCCCGCTGTAACCTGCCACATCCTTCCTCACTATCTACAACTCCTCCGACTTTCGTATCATCTGTAAACTTGCTCACCCAACCTTCTAACCCCTCCTCCAGGTCATTTATAAAAATGACAAACAGCAATGGTCCCAAAACAGATCCTTGCGGAACACCGCTAGTGACGGCACTCCAAGATGAACCTTTGCCATCAACTACTACCCTCTGTCTTCTTCCAGCCAGCCAACTCCTAATCCAAACCTCCAACTCACCCTCAATGCCATACCTCTGTATTTTTTGCAGTAGTCTACCATGGGGACCTTATTAAACGCCTTACTAAAATCCATATACACCACATCTACTACTTTCCCCTTGTCCACCTCCTTAGTCACCTTCTCAAAGAATTCAATAAGGTTTGTGAGGCACAACCTGCCCTTCACAAAACCATGCTGACTATCCTTGATCACATTATTCCTATTCAGATGTTCATAAATCCTATCCCTTACAATTCTCTCTAAGATTTTGCCCACAACAGAAGTGAGACTCACTGGCCTATAGTTACTAGGGTTATCCCTACTCCACTTCTTGAACAAGGGAACCACATTTGCTAACCTCCAATCTTCTGGCACTACTCCTGTAGACAACGAGGACATAAAAATCAAGGCCAATGGCTCTGCAATCTCCTCCCTTGCTTCCCAGAGAATCCTAGGATAAATGCCATCAGGCCCAGGGGACTTATCTATTTTCACCCTTTCCAACAGAATTTCCAACACCTCTTCTCTACATACCTCAAAGCCATCCATTCTACTTAATTGTGACTCAGTATTCACATTGACAACAATGTCCTGTTCCTGATTGAATACTGATGAAAAGTATTCATTCAGTGTCTCCCCAGTCTCTTCAGCCTCCACACGCAACTTCCCACTACTATCCTTGACTGGACCTATTCCTACCCTAGTCATTCTTTTATTCCTGACATACCTATAGAAAGCCTTAGGGTTTTCCCTAATCCTGCCAACTAAGGACCTTTCATGTCCCCTCCTTGCTGCTCTTAGCTCTCTCTTCAGGTCCTTTCTGGCTACCTTATAACTCTCAATCGCCCCAAATGAACCTTCACCCTCATCTTTACATATGCCGCCCTCTTCCATTTAACAAGGGATTCCAATTCCTTATTAAACCACGGCTCCCTCACACGACCCTTTCCTCCCTGCCTGACGGGTACATACTTATCAAGGACACTCAATAGTTGCTCCTTGAACAAGCTCCACATATCAATTACGCCCTTGCCTTGAAGCTTACTTTTCCAAGCCACACATCCTAAGTCATGCCTCACTGCATCATAATTTCCCTGCCCCCAGCTATAACTCTTGCCCTGTAGTGCACACTTATCCCTCTCCATCACTAGAGTAAAAGTCACCGAATTGTGGTCACTGTCCCCAAAGTGCTCACCTACCTCTAATTTTAACACCTGGCCTGGTTCATTACCCAGAACCAAATCCAGTATGGCCTCACTCTTGTTGGCCTATCTACATATTGTGTCAGGAAACCCTCCTGCACACATTGGACAAACACTGACCCATCTAACGAACTTGAGCAATAGCTTTCCCAATCAATATCAGGAAAGTTAAAATCCCCCATAACAACCACCCTATTACTTTCACTCTTCTCTTGAATCATCTTCGCAATCCTTTCTTCTACGTTTCTAGGACTATTAGGAGGCCTGTAAAAAACTCCTAACAGGGTGAGCTCACCTTTCCTATTCCTAACCTCAGCCCAAACTACCTCAGATGGCGAGTCTTCATCCATCGTCCTTTCCACAGCTGTAATACTATCTTTGACAAGCAATGCCACACCTCCCCCTCTTTTACCCCCACCTCTGACCCTACTAAAACATTTAAACCCTGGGACCTGCAACAGCCAATCCTGTCCCTGTTCTACCCATGTCTCCGTAATAGCCACAACATCGAAGTCCCAGGTACCAACCCACGCTGCAAGTTCACCTACCTTATTTCGTATACTTCTTGCATTGAAGTATACACACTTCAAGCCACTTTCCTGTTTACAGGCACCCTCCTTTGAAATTGATGCCATGTTCCTAACCTCTCTACACTCCAGGTCCTGCACCCTAAAGCTACAGTCTGGGTTCCCATGCCCCTGCAGAGTTAGTTTAAACCCCCCCCAAGAGCACTAGCAAACCTCCCACCAAGGATACTGGTGCCCCTCAGGTTCGGGTGCAGACCATCCTGTTTATAGAGGTCCCACCTTCCCCAGAAAGAACCACAGTTATCCAAATATCGGAATCCCTCCCTCCTGCACCATCCCTGTAGCCACGCATTTAACTGTTCCCTCTCCCTATTCCTCGATTCTCTATCACGTGGCACGGGTAACAAACCAGAGACAACAACTCTGTTCGTTCTAACTTTGAGTTTCCAACCTAGCTCCCTGAAAGCCTGCCTAACATCCTCAGCGCTCCTTCTACCTATGTCATTGGTGCCAATGTGGACCACGACTTCGGGCTGCTCCCCCTCCCCCTTAAGGACCCGGAAAACACGATCAGAGACATCACGTACCCTTGCACCTGGGAGGCAATATACCAAACGTGAGTCTCTCTCGTTCCCACAAAACCGCCTATCTGTGCCCCGAACTATCGAGTCCCCGATTACTATTGCTCTGCTCTTCTCCACCCAAGTGGAGTTCTGAAACAAATTTAGATGTAACACTCTTTAATCTTTGTCTTCTTTCTGCCAGAACACAATTGCTCACAATAGACTCTCATGATCCACAGTATACAGATGACTGCAGTTTCATAGCTGACTCTGCACCAGATTTACAAGCCATTCTCAAATAGTATTGCTGAACAAAGAGACCTTGGAGTGTCGGTTCATAGCTCCCTGAAAGTGGAGTTGCAGGTGGATAGGATAATGAAGAAGGCGTTTGCCATGCTTTCCTTTATTGGTGAGAGTATTGAGTACAGGAGTTGAGAGGTCATGTTGTAGCTGTACAGGACATTGGTTAGGCCACTGTTGGAATATTGCGTGCAATTCTGGTCTCCTTCCTATCAGAAAGATGTTGTGAAATTTGAAAGGGTTCAGAAAAGATTTACAAGGATATTGCCAGGGTTGGATGATTTGAGCTATAGGGAGAGGTTGAATAGGCTGGGGCTGTTTTCCCTGGAGCGTCGGAGGCTGAGGAGTGAACTTATAGAGGTTTATAAAATCATGAGGGACATGGATAGGATATGATTTGGGGAAACTGAGCAAAGGCTATGACAACAGATGAATGGGCACCGCACAACAATAAACAGACAGGAGGGTTCCCTCTCAGTTGGGGAACACTTCAGTGGTCCAGGACATTCAGCCTTGGACCTTCAGATGACCATCCTGGGACAGACAGCAGAGAAAAGTGGCCAAGCAGAGGCTGAAAGCTAAGTTCGGTACCCATAGGGAGGGCCTCAACCGGGACCTTGGGTTCATGTCACATTACAGGTGATCACCATTGCACTATACACATACACACAGATATTCCTACACACACACACTCACATACACACGAACACAGGTACACACAGACGCGCATACAGACACCCACACCCACCTTTATAGACACACACACTCCCACACTCACACATGCACCCCCTCACAGACTTAACACACTGTGCACTCACTACACACACACACACTTTCTCACACTCACAACCCCCACCCCAGACAGACACACACACACACAGACAGACAAAGACCCACATGCACACATATATTTTGTGGGGTGTATTTGGACTTGCAGAGTTACATTGTACTTTGCTCAAAAACTGCATGCATTCATGTAGAACTCTGAGCGCAAAAACTGCATGAATTTATGTAAAACTCTGTTATCTCACTTTTTAGATTAGAATCAATCTAAACATCATGGCACAGACAGAGAACACAGGGGGCCAACACCTTCAACATATTGTCTAGCTATCACCATTGTTAACAGCTAACCCGAGAATGCAACTTTTAAAAAAGGTTTTGTGATTTACACATGAAAGAACTGAAACTATCACTGTATTTTAACAGATGAAAGGCTTAACAGACAATCAATTTTTCAATGTATAATTTCAGTTACATCACACTGTAAATTTTTGCTATAAATTCTGTGTTACAATCGAGCCCTCCACTATCACCTGATGAAAGAGCGTCGCTCCGAAAGCTAGTGTGCTTCCAATTAAACCTGTTGGACTACAACCTGGTGTTGTGTGATTTTTAACCATGGATAGGATAAATAGACAAAGTCTCTTCTCTGGGTGGTGGAGGGCAGCTACTTCAGTCTTTTACAAACTGTGACAGTAAAGACCTCTGCAAGTTAGAAAACTCTAGGTATGCTGAGAAGATGTTGTCATCATACTCTTGCACTGTACAGGGATCTGAGCTGTGTCAGCAACACACAGACCATAAGAAAAAGAAACAGAAGTAGCCCTTTGAATCTGCTGTACATTCAGTGACATCATGGCTGATCTGATGATCCTAAATTCCACTTTCCAGCCTTTTCCTCGTAACCCTTGATTTCCTTACTGATTAAAAATCTATCAATTCCAGATAGACATTTACATAACAACACAGTCTCAACAGACCTTTATGGTAAAAAATTCCACAGATTCGTCACCCTTTAGGAGAAGAAATTCCTCCTTATCTCTGTCATGAATGTGTGATCCCTTATTCTGAGATCATGCCCTCTGGTGCTCGAGTTTCCCTCAAGGGAGAAACAGCCTTTCCGCACCTATTCTGTCAAGCTCCATACGAATCTTCTTTGTTTCAGTGAGGTCACACTTGTTCTCCTATAATCCAATGAGTACAGACCCAGTCTACTCAACCTCTCCCCATAAAATAGCCCCTCCAATCTCTGATATCAGCAGCCTTTTGAACCTACTCTGGACTTCCACCAATATCTGTACATCTTTCCTTCGATAAGGACACCAAAACCATTCACAGTATTTCAGCGGTCATCCAAGTAGTGCCTCGTAAAATTTTAGAAAAACCTCCCTGCTCTCAGACTCCCATTTCCTTTGAAATACATGCCAACATTCCATTTGCTTTCCCTTTTACGTGAAGCACAGGGATGTTATCTTTTTGTGATTCATGGACAAGGGCTCCCAAATCCTACTGTTCCATGCATTTCTGCAGTCCATCTCTATTTAAAATTCAGTGCTTCTATTCTTCCTACCAAAGTGAATAACCCTCACATTTCCCATTATATTGCATCTGTCACATTTTTGCCCACTTGTGTAATCTGTTTATAACACTCTGTCAACTGTTTGTGTCACCCTCACCGCTTGCCTTCTCACTACTTTTGGCTATAGTACATTCACTTTTGTCATCCAACTCATGAATACGTATTGTAAATAATTGTGGCCACATGATGGAACCCTGTGGCACACTACTAGTTACAGGTTACTATGCTGAAAATTCGTCCCTCCCTCCTTTATCCAACTCCCTCTCTCCCATTAGTTAACCAACCCTGTATTCATACAAATGCACTATCTACAACTCACTGTGCTCTTGTTTATAAAGTAGCTTGATGTGTGGCATCTTATCAAATGCCTTCTGAGAATCCAAATATATTATAGTCCCTGTTGCTTCCATATCTATCCTCCTTATTACCTGCTCAAGGAATTAGAGTAAATTTGTCAGTCATAATCTCCTCTTCATGAAGCCATGCTTGATTATATATCTGAATGCCCTGCTATTTATGTCCTTCATAATAGATTATAACAAATGTTACCTGTTTTTGACTTCTTCCCTTTTTAAATAAAGGTGTTTCATTGGCTGTTTTCCAATCCTCTTGGACTTTTTCAGAATCTAAGGAGACCTGGAAGATTCCTGCTATTGTATTCAGTTGAAACTTTATTGCTGGAACAGCACAGCAGGTCAGGCAGCATCCAGGGAACAGGAGATTCGACGTTTCGGGCACAGGCCCTTCTTCAGGAATGAAGGCCCTTCTTCAGGCCCTTCTTCTGCTATTGTATTCACCATCTCTGTAGCTACCTTTTCATGCTGCAACTATACACAACCCTGGTGCGGCCACACTTGGAATATTGTGTACAGTTCTGGTCGCCCCTTTACAGAAAGGATGTGGAAGCATTGGAAAAGGTGCAGAGGAGATTTACCAGGATGTTGCCTGGTCTTATGAGGAAAGGCTGAGAGACTTGGGTCTGTTCTCATTGGAAAGAAGAAAGCTAAGGGGGGATTTGATAGATACATACAAGATGATCAGAGGATTAGATAGGGTAGACGTTTTCCTAGGATGATGCCATCAGCTTGTACAAGAGGGCATAACTATAAATTGAGGGGTGATAGATTTAAGACAGATGTCAGAGGCAAGTTCTTTACACAGAGAGTGGTAAGGGTGTGGAATGCCCTACCTGCTAAGGTAGTCAACTCAGCCACATTAGCGAGATTTAAATAATCCTTAGATAAGCACATGGATGATGATGATGATAGGATAGTGTAGGGGGACGAGCTGAGAATAGTTCACAAGTCGGCACAACATCCAGGGCCGAAGGGTCTGTTCTGCGCTGTATTGTTCTATATTCTATGTTCTACCTTGTTTAATATCCTAATGGTCTTTAACCTCATTGGTTTCCCTAGCATTTTTCTACTGGTAATAGATATTGTATTGATTTCCTGTCCTTTTGCCCTTTAATATTTAACAATTTTGGAATGCCAATAGTATCTTCTACTGCCAAGAACGATGCAAAGTATTTATTCTATTTCTCATTTTGGAATGCCAATAGTATCTTCTACTGCCAAGAACGATGCAAAGTATTTATTCTATTTCTCAGCCATTTCCTGGATCCCCATTATATTTTTTCGAGCCTTAATCTCAAAATGGCGTATGTCTACTTTGGCTTCTTTCTTCCTTTTTATAAATATTCAAGTTTTATACATCTAAGAAACTCTTTTGAATATCCTGATATTACTTGCAAGTTTACCCTCAAAGTGTTTTTTCTCTCTCTATTAATGTCTTTGTCTTTTGGCTTTCAAAACTCTCCCAAATCCTCTGGCTTACTAATTTTTGTCACATTGTATGTTTCCTTTTCTTTGAATCTGATGCTACCTTTAACTTCCCTGTTTAACCATGGTTGACTTATCTTCTGAGAATCCTTTCTCCTTAGGGGAGTATGTCTTTACTATGAGCCAGGAACTGTTTTCATAACATTTGCTGTTATTTCTCAATTATCTTTGCTGCTCAGTCCACTCCAGCCACCACTGGCATCATTTTTTTCAAGCTGAGCACAGTTGTTCCCAACTTAAGTTCCTCCCTCTCAAATTAAATGCTAAGTACCCACCATCTTATGATCACCATTTCCAAGGGAATCTTTTGTATTATTTATTAAACCTCTCTCATTACACATCACCAGATCCAAGCTGGTGTCATCCCTGGTTGGATCCACAACGTATTACACTTGCAGGAAGTGCACCCATCTCCAGCTCCTCCAAGACCGTGTTAGGGAACTGGAGCTGGAGTTGGATGAACTTAGGATCATTCGGGAGGCAGAGGGGGTCATAGATCGGAGCTTTAGGGAAGTAGTAACTCCAAAGATGGCCGATAGATGGGTGACAGTGAGGGGGACTGGGAGGAAGCAGCCAGTGCAGGGACCCCCTGCGGCCGTTCCCCTCAAGAACAAGTATACCGTTTTGGATACTTGTGGGGGGGACGACGCACCAGGGGTAAGTAACGGGGCTCAGGCCTCTGGCATGGAGCCTGACTCCGTTACTCAGAAGGGAAGGGTGGAGAAGAGCAGAGCAATAGTAATTGGGGACTCGATAGTTCGGGGCACAGATAGGCGGTTTTGTGGGAACGAGAGAGACTCACGTTTGGTATGTTGCCTCCCAGGTGCAAAGGTACGTGATGTCTCTGATCGTGTTTTCCGGGTCCTTAAGGGGGAGGGGGAGCAGCCCGAAGTCGTGGTCCACATTGGCACCAATGACATAGGTAGGAGGAGCGCTGAGAATGTTAGGCAGGCTTTCAGGGAGCTCGGTTGGAAGCTCAAAGTTAGAACGAACAGAGTTGTTGTCTCTGGTTTGTTACCCGTGCCACGTGATAGAGAGTCGAGGAATAGGAAGAGAGAACAGTTAAATGCATGGCTACAGGGATGGTGCAGGAGGGAGGGATTCCGGTATTTGGATAACTGTGGTTCTTTCTGGGGAAGGTGGGACCTCTATAAACAGGATGGTCTGCATCTGAACCTGAGGGGCACCAGTATCCTTGGTGGGAGGTTTGCTAGTGCTCTTGGGGGTGGTTTAAACTAATTCTGCAGGGGCATGGGAACCCAGACTGTAGCTTTAGGGTGCAGGACCTGGAGTGTAGGGAGGTTAGGAACATGGCATCAATTTCAAAGGAGGGTGCCTGTAAACAGGAAAGTGGCTTGAAGTGTGTATACTTCAATGCAAGAAGTATACGAAATAAGGTAGGTGAACTTGCAGCGTGGGTTGGTACCTGGGACTTCGATGTTGTGGCTATTACGGAGACATGGGTAGAACAGGGACAGGATTGGCTGTTGCAGGTCCCAGGGTTTAAATGTTTTAGTAGGGTCAGAGGTGGGGGTAAAAGAGGGGGAGGTGTGGCATTGCTTGTCAAAGATAGTATTACAGCTGTGGAAAGGACGATGGATGAAGACTCGCCATCTGAGGTAGTTTGGGCTGAGGTTAGGAATAGGAAAGGTGAGCTCACCCTGTCAGAAGTTTTTTACAGGCCTCCTAATAGTCCTAGAAATGTAGAAGAAAGGATTGCGAGGATGATTCAAGAGAAGAGTGAAAGTAATAGGGTGGTTGTTATGGGGGACTTTAACTTTCCTGATATTGATTGGGAAAGCTATTGCTCAAGTTCGTTAGATGGGTCAGTGTTTGTCCAATGTGTGCAGGAGGGTTTCCTGACACAATATGTAGATAGGCCAACAAGAGGTGAGGCCATACTGGATTTGGTTCTGGGTAATGAACCAGGCCAGGTGTTAAAATTAGAGGTAGGTGAGCACTTTGGGGACAGTGACCACAATTCGGTGACTTTTACTCTAGTGATGGAGAGGGATAAGTGTGCACTACAGGGCAAGAGTTATAGCTGGGGGCAGGGAAATTATGATGCGGTGAGGCATGACTTAGGATGTGTGGCTTGGAAAAGTAAGCTTCAAGGCAAGGACGTAATTGATATGTGGAGCTTGTTCAAGGAGCAACTATTGAGTGTCCTTGATAAGTATGTACCCGTCAGGCAGGGAGGAAAGGGTCGTGTGAGGGAGCCGTGGTTTAATAAGGAATTGGAATCCCTTGTTAAATGGAAGAGGGCAGCCTATGTAAAGATGAGGCGTGAAGGTTCAATTGGGGCGATTGAGAGTTATAAGGTAGCCAGGAAGGACCTGAAGAGAGAGCTAAGAGCAGCAAGGAGGGGACATGAAAGGTCCTTAGTTGGCAGGATTAGGGAAAACCCTAAGGCTTTCTATAGGTATGTCAGGAATAAAAGAATGACTAGGGTAGGAATAGGTCCAGTCAAGGATAGTAGTGGGAAGTTGCGTGTGGAGGCTGAAGAAATTGGGGAGACACTGAATGAATACTTTTCGTCAGTATTCAATCAGGAACAGGACATTGTTGTCAATGTGAATACTGAGTCACAATTAAGTAGAATGGATGGCTTTGAGGTATGTAGAGAAGAGGTGTTGGAAATTCTGGAAAGGGTGAAAATAGATAAGTCCCCTGGGCCTGATGGCATTTATCCTAGGATTCTCTGGGAAGCAAGGGAGGAGATTGCAGAGCCATTGGCCTTGATTTTTATGTCCTCGTTGTCTACAGGAGTAGTGCCAGAAGATTGGAGGTTAGCAAATGTGGTTCCCTTGTTCAAGAAGGGGAGTAGGGATAACCCTAGTAACTATAGGCCGGTGAGTCTCACTTCTGTTGTGGGCAAAATCTTAGAGAGAATTGTAAGGGATAGGATTTATGAACATCTGGATAGGAATAATGTGATCAAGGATAGTCAGCATGGTTTTGTGAAGGGCAGGTCGTGCCTCACAAACCTTATTGAATTCTTTGAGAAGGTGACTAAGGAGGTGGACAAGGGGAAAGCGGTAGATGTGGTGTATATGGATTTTAAAGTAAGGCGTTTAATAAGGTTGCCCATGGTAGACTACTGCAAAAAAATACGGAGGTATGGCATTGAGGGTGAGTTGGAGGTTTGAATTCGGAGTTGGCTGGCCGGAAGAAGACAGAGGGTAGTAGTTGATGGCAAAGGTTCATCTTGGAGTGCCGTCACTAGCGGTGTTCCGCAAGGATCTGTTTTGGGAGCATTGCTGTTTGTCATTTTTATAAATGACCTGGAGGAGGGGTTAGAAGGTTGGGTGAGCAAGTTTGTGGATGATACGAAAGTCGGAGGAGTTGTAGACAGAGAGGAAGGATGTGGCAGGTTACAGCGGGATATAGATAAGCTGCAGAACTGGGCAGAAAGGTGGCAAATGGAGTTCAATGTAGCTAAGAGTGAGGTGATTCACTTTGGTAACAGTAACCAAAAGATGGGGTACTGGGCTAATGGACGGATACTTGGTAGTGTGGATGAGCAGAGGGATCTTGGTGTCCATGTACACAGATCTTTGAAAGTTGCCACCCAGGTAAATAGTGCGGTGAAGAAGGCATATGGCGTACTGGCTTTTATTGGTAGAGGAATTGAGTTCAGAAGTACTGAGGTCATGTTGCAGTTGTATAAGACTCTGGTGCGGCCGCATCTGGAGTATTGTGTGCAGTTTTGGTCGCCATACTATAGGAAGGTCGTGGAGGCATTGGAACGGGTGCAGAGGAGGTTTACCAGGATGTTGCCTGGTATGGTAGAAAGATCGTATGAGGAAAGGCTGAGGCACTTGGGGTTGTTTTCATTGGAGAAAAGAAGGTTTAGGGGTGACTTGATAGAGGTGTACAAGATGATTAGGGGTTTAGATAGGGTCGACAGTGAGAATCTTTTTCCACGTATGGAGTCAGCTATTATAAGGGGGCATAGCTTTAAGTTAAGAGGGGGTAGGTATAGGACAGATGTTAGGGGTAGGTTCTTTACTCAGCGAGTCGTGAGTTCATGGAATGCCCTGCCAGTAGCAGTGGTGGACTCTCCCTCATTATGGGCATTTAAGCGGGCATTGGATAGGCATATGGAGGATAGTGGGCTAGTGTAGGTTAGGTGGGCTTGGATCGGCGCAACATCGAGGGCCGAAGGGCCTGTACTGCGCTGTATTCTTCTATGTTCTATGTTCTATATTGTTCCAGGAAATTGTCCTGAATACAGTCTATGAATTCTTTTTCATGGCTTCCTTTCCCAACTGATTATCTCAATCTACATGCGGATTAACTTCACAAATGATTAATGTACTGCCTTTGTTACGTTCCCACATTATCTCTTGACTTATTCTCTGTCCTATTATACAGCTGCTGTAATGGGGTCTGTGGACGACCCCCAACAGTCTTTTTCCCCTTTTTTATTTCTTGCCTCCATCCACATAGACTCTACATCTTCTGATTCAAGATCATTTCTTAATATCGTATTACTTCATCCTGTACCAACAATGCTATCTCACTACCCTTTTCTTCCTACTTGTCCTTTTGAAAAATCACATATCCCTTAATATTTAGCTTTTCTGGCTTTGATCTACTTGTAGCCATACTTGTGTAATGACTCCAGGATTGTACCCATTAACCTGCATTTACATTCTTGGGTGTAAGAAGGATATGGCAATATTACATTACAACTGTTTGGATGATATTTAGAGTGCTACAGGGAGGGACAGAGCATACAAACATAGAAAAATACCAATAAATGGGGTCTAAAGGGGGAGGAATTGTGAAAAGGCAAAATTATTTGCTCTTTATTTGAATGAGCCTAGATTCAGATAAAAATAAATGAATTAAGGGAACAAGTACAAAAAAAGCTAAATATTCAGGACTATGTAGTTCTTTGAAAGGACAGGTCAGAAAGGAAAGGTTGATTGAGTAGCAGTGTTTATATGCATTTGAATAAATACGATAGCAAGGAATGGATATCATGAGAGAAATTCGGTCCGTCCTCACGTCCTCTCTGCCCCCCATGTCAATGAATTCTGTAAGCGCCGCGATGTTGAATTCATTTTTCTGTTGCCTCAGCCTCCATGCCTACTTTTCCGGTGGCAACCCCCCCCCCTCCAAGGACTCTTTCTCTTGCTTCCAATATACTCCAGCCTCTTGGACACCCTGCTTCAGCATCCTACCTGCCCTCAATCATTTCATCTCCAACTGCCGTCACGACATGAACTGCCTCAATCTCTCCACCCCCTCACTCACTCCAACCTCCCGCCCTTGCAATGTGTAGCCCTCCACTCCCTCTGCTCCACCCCAACCTTACCATTAAACCAGCCAACAATGGAGATGTGGTGGTAGTATGGTGCACCAACCTCTACATTGCTGAAGCCAGGTGCCAACTCACTGACACCTCCTCCTATCCTTCAACCACAACCTCCCATCCCATCACCAAACCATCATCATTTTAGGGATCTCCCATCCACAGCCTCCAATCTCTTAGTCCCCCAATCCCACAATGCCTGGTTCTATCTCTTGCCAAAAATCCACAAACCTGACTGCCCCAGTTGACCAATTGTCTCCGCCTGCTCCTGCCCTACTGAACTCCTCTCCACTTATCTCGACACCGTCTTGTCCTCCTTGGTCCACGAACTTCCCATATACATTCAAGGCAACATCCATACCCTCCATTTCCTGCATGACTTCCGATTCTCTGGCTGCCAACATCTCATCTTCACCATGGACATCCAGTCCCTCTACACCTGCATCTCCCATGAGGAAGACCTAAAAGCCCTCCATTTCTTCCTCTTCCACCGACCCAACTAAACCCTCTCCACCTACTCACTCATTCAATGGGCAGAACTGGTCCTTACCCTTAACAACTTCTCCATTCAATTGTCCCACTTTCTATAAACCAGAGCGATGGCTATGGTAGCTGTATGGGTCCCAGCTATGCCTGCCTTTTCATTATACACGTGGAACAGTCCCTCTTCCATAGATGCACTGGCACCATCCCCCACCTTTTTCCTCCTCTACATTGATGACTGTATCTTGGAGTCCACGAGGAGCTTGAACAGTTCATTCACTTCACCCACACCATCCACCCTGACCTCAAATTTACCTGGTCCATCTCCGACACCTCCCTCCCCTTCCTGGACCTCTCTGTCTCCATCTCTAGCGACCAACCCCACCATTAATAGTGACATCTACTACAAACCCACCGACTCCTACAGCTACCTTGACTACAACTCCTCCCTCTCCACTTTTGTAAAAATGTGATCCCCTACTACAAATTCCTCTGCGTCCAATGTATCTGCTCTCAGGATAAGCAATTCAACTCCAGGGCATCCCAGATGTCCTCTTACTTCAAGAACCATAATTTTCCTCCCATTTGATCAATAGTGCCATCAACTGTGTCTTCTCTATTTCCCGCACCTCTGCCTGCGATCCCCATCCCCCACCCTAACTATGACAAGGATAGAATCCCCCCTCATCCTCACATTCCACCCAACCAATCTCCAAATCCAGTGCATCATCCTCCACCATCTTCACCACCTACATTCAGACTCCCACCACCAAAACTAGATTTACCTCCCCACCCCTAACGGCATTCTGTAGGGACCAGTTCCTCACAACTACCTCATGAGGTCCATATTCCCCACCAACCCCCTCTCCACACCTGGCACCTTTCCCTGCTGCCATAAGAGGAGCAGAACCTGTGCTCACACCTTCCCGTTCACCTCTGTCCAAGGTCCCAAAGGATCATTGCAAATCTGGCAGGGATTTATTTGTACATCCTCCAACCTCATTTATTGCAATGATGCTCTCAATGTGGTCTCCTCTAGATCAGAGAGACGAAGCACAAATTCGTGGAATGGTTCAGGGAACATCTCTGATCTGTATGCACCAACCAACCTCACCTTCCTGTGGCCATCCACTTCAACTTCCCTGATGACATGTCCATTCTGGGCCTCCTCCACCACTTTCACAAGGCCACCTGTAAGCTGGAGGATGAACACCTTATCTTCCATCTCTGGAGCCTACAAAAACATGGCATGAACATTGAATTCACCACTTTCCCCTCTCTCACCCCATCCCAGATCCCACCCTCTGACTCATATCTGCCCTCTTGACATGACCTACCTGTCCACCTTTCTTCCCATTTAGCTGCTCCACCCTTCTCACCCACCTATCATAATCACCTCCTACCTTTGCCCACCTATCACTATCCCACCTACCTTTTCCCCTAGCCCCACACCCCATTTATTTTTTAGTCCCAGTCCTGAAGAAGAGTTATTGCTCTGTCTTGCTCCTCGGATGCTGCCTGACCTGCTGTGCCTTTTCCAGCGTCATGCTTTTTTAACTCTGACTCTCCAGCATCTGCCATCCTCACTTTCCCCTAGAAATTCCATCAGCAATGGTTTCTCCTAGCATAATGTGAGGACTATTGATTCAATAGTATTTGGTTGGTCCCTTTATAAATGTGGTGTAATTGTAAAACATTTTGTTTTACTGAAGAATTAAGTGTATTCAGCTCTTTTTTTTAAACCTGACACACCTAGACAGATCTGTCTCAAATTATCTTTCCCGGCTTTTACTACTGAACAGAACAGCAAGACCTTCAGTGCAGTGTACACTTTGATTACCAAATCTGTGTTGAAAGTCTTCCTCTGGGAAAATATACAGAAAACATTTTTTTTCAGCTTTTGTTATGCCAAGATCTAATTAAGATGAGAAAAGACATGGTATCACTATTCTGAACAATGTGTGCAATCTATAAATCAGATTGTCTAAGCTAGATAGGGATATTAGCAACAGATGCTGCATATAAATTCAGTCTTGTTTTCGAAAAATTGTTTGGGAATGTGCTAGTGTAGCTGAAATATAACAATGCAAATTTATAGTAACTGCTGCAACAGGGCTAGAATTTATAAACGATTGCAGTTTTTAAAAGTGACTGGTAATCTGATTATTGAAATGAGTGAGCTTTCCGCAAAGTATAGTATTTTGTGTGGAAACCTAGTCGCCTCCAGCACTGTTAACTCGTTCAATTTTCTGGCGATGTGTTAATGGATATTCAATCTTTCTGTTACCTTCCACAAGTATTACACAACCTTTGTTTTCATTAACACGTTGCTCATATGATAAAAATGAACAGGAAGACCTTCACTGGCTATATAAGGGGCATAGCTAAAGTGAGTGTGGGGCCCTTGGAGGATACGACTGGGGAATTAATAATGGCAGATAATTTAAACCAATGTTCTACATTGGCATTCATGGTAGAAAACACTGTAAACATCCCAAAGGTATCAGATGAGCAAGGTGCTAATGAAAACCAAGGTTGTGTAATAGCCTCTATCATAAGGCACAAAGTAATTTTCAAATTAATGAGACTGAAGTCAGGCAAGTTGCTAGGATTTGTTGGCCTGCATCCAAGGGTTTTTAAAGGAAACTGCTCCTGTTTCTCGTGCTCTTATTTATAGAACTATAAAAATATTTCTGTATGAAAGGAGGCTATTTACAAGAGCACTCACCTAATTCCATTCCCCCATCTTCTCCCTGTAGCCCTACAAATTTGTATCCATCAGATAATTATTCAATTTGCTTTTGAAGGTGTTCATTGAGTGTGCCTCCACCACACACTGGGAAAATCCTAACCACATGCTTATGTCACTGTTTCTTCTTTTGCCAATTGTCTTAAGCCATTAGTGACCCTTCTGTAGTGACGCTTTGCCAATCGGGGCTGTTTCTTTATACCGCATGTCTCCAGACTCCTCATGATTTTGAAAGCATCAATGAAATACCCTACTAATCTTTAGGAGAAAATTACTGCAGATGCTAGAATCTGTACAGCATGCCAGACAGCACCCACTGAGAGAGAGCAAGCTAATGTTTCGAGTCTAGATGACTTCATCAGAGCTGAAATGTCGTATGGAAGGGGAAGCATTTCTGCTATAGGTTGGGGATGAGGGTGTGGGGGTAGTTGGCAAGAAACAGAGCTAGATTAGTTATATAAATCTTGTGGCTACAATAGCAGATCAGAGGCTAGGAATTCTGCAGTGAGTAACTCCCCTCCTGACATTCCAATGCCTGTTTATCAACTTCAAGGCATAAGTCAGGTGTGTGATGGAATACACCACATTTGCACAAGCGAACAACATCTCACCTTCAGACGAGGCTCTTTACAGCATACTGGACATAATATTGAGTTCAACGTCTTCAAATTATGAACTATTTCTTTCCTTTCTTTTAGCTAGTTACATTTTATTATCATGCCCTCTCTCCCCTCCCCCCATCCCAGTGGGACTGTGTCTCCTTTCAATCTGGCAGGAGACACACCACGGTTCTGTCATTCTCACATTCCAGTCACTTAATCTGAAACTATCGATATCATTTCTCCACCAGCACCCAACATCCACTACGCCCACACCCCTCCCCCACCAAACCATATCATAAATACTGTCCTCTCCACACTTCAGATTAGCTCTGATGAAGAGTCATCTAGACTCGACACATTAGCTTGCTCTCTCTCTGTGTGGATGCTGTCTGACCCGCTGTGATCTCCAGTGTTTGTTGTTTTCACCCTACTAATCTTCTGTTGTGAGCATAGCTCCAGCTTCTTTAAAGTATCCATGTAAATGAAGCTCCTTATCCCTAGAGCCATTATAATGACACCTTTCTCCATCCTGTCTCTAATACTTTCGTACCATAGCTGAAATGTGGTGCCTAAAATTGCAAGCAATCCTCATGATGAGGGAAGAGCGGTGGACATGATCTAAATGGACTTCAGTAGGGTGGTCAACAAGGTATCTCATGGTCAACTGGTTCACAAGTTAGATCACATGAAATACAGGGAAATCTAGCCATGGCGGTTTCCACGATCTTTGCTTTCATAGTCATGCTGTGGCAATGCATAATTGGGCTTTCAGACTTGGAAATCAAGACACCAAAGGTGTTCTAAAAAGCTCTTGTTGGTAACTAGCGAAAACTTGGTGTGAACAATGGAATTGTGAATAGCCCCAGTAATTAATATATATTGTGTTGTACTATTGTGACTGCTAACTTGGCTCAGTGTTCATTATAACTCTAGTGTTGTTTAACATTTCCTGTTTAAAATAACATTACTAGCAGGTTTGTACCAGATTGTCGATGTAGATATGAGTCTTATTTCATTTCATTTCCACCACCTCGTCTCCTTCTGTGGCATTGACTATTCTCCCAAGGTACAGTTCTATAGAGGTAGTCTACCAGTGATGTCTCATCCAACTGGTCCATTGACTGTGGGGGATATTCCAGGTGTGCATCACCCTTGTCCACACTCGAGGGTCCATAAACATTGCACGGTGGCTTAGTGGTTAGCACTGCTGCCTCATAGCGCCAGGGACCCGCGTTTAATTCCAGCCTCAGGCGACTGTCTGTGTGGAGTTTGTACATTCTCCCTGTGTCTATATGTGTTTCCTCCGGGTGATCTGGTTTCCTCCCATAGTCCAAAGATGTTCAGTTTAGGTGAATCGGCCAAGCTAAATTGCACTTAGTGTTCAGGGATGTAAAGGTTAGGTGTGTTAGTCAGGGGTAAATATGGGATAATAGTGTTTGCGAATGAGTGTGGATGAATTACTTTTCAGAGGGTTGGTGTTAACTTGTTCGGCTGAAGGGCCTGTTTCTACACTGTAGGGATTTTATGATTCTATTTGGATACAGAGTTGGCTCGAAGATAGAAGATAGTAGTGGTGAAGGATTACTTTTCAGACTGGAGGCCTGAGACCAGTGCTGTGCTACAAGGGATTGGTGCTGGGTCCACTGTTTTTCATCATTTACGTAGATGATTTGGAGATTAACATAGGAGGTATACTTAGTAAGTTTGCACATGACACCAAAATTGGAGGTGTAGTGGACAGCGAATAGGATCTTGATCAGATGGGCCAATGGGCCGAGGAGTGACAGATGAAGTTCAGTTTAGATAAATGCGAGGTGTTACATTTTTGGAAAGGCAAATCAGAGCAGGACTTAGACACTTAATGGTAAGGTCCTAGGGAGTGTTGCTGAACAAAGAGACCTTGAAGTGCAGGTTCATAGCTCCTTGAAAGTGAAGTGGCAGTTAGACAGGATAGTGAAGAACAGTTAGATAGTCCTTTTTTGGTCAGAACGTTGGGTACAGGAGTTGGCAGGCCATGTTGCAGCTGTACAGAACATTGGTTAGGTCACTTTTGGAATATTGCATGCCTCACAATATTCCAGAAGTGAATTTTGGAAGGATGTTGTGAAGCTTGAAAGGGTTCAGAAAAGCTTTACAAAGATGTTGACAGAGATGGAGGATTTGAGCTCTGGGGAGAGGCTGAATAGAGTGGGGCCGTTTTCCCTGGAGCATTTGACACTGAGGGGTGACCTTAAAGAAGTTTATAAAATCATGAGGGCCATTGATATGGTAAACAGACAGGATGCTTTTCCTGGGTAGGGGGAGTCCAGAACTAGACGGCATAGGTTTAGGGTGAGAGGGGCAAGATTTAAAAGGAACCTAAGGGGCAACCTTTTCATGCAGAGGGTGGTGCATGTCTGGAATGAGCTGCCAGAGGCAGTGTTGGCGGCTAGTACAATTGAAACATTTAAAAGGCATCTGGATGGATATATAAATAGGAAGGATTTAGAGTGATATGGGCCAAGTGCTGGCAAATGTGACTAAGTTAATTTAGGATATCTGGTCTGCATGGAAGAGTTGGTCTGTTTCCATGCTGTACATCTTTATGACTCTTTGACTCTTAAGTTGTGGTCCAAGCAGTGTTTTACTTAGGTTCATTGTAACTTTTCTTTTCCATCCTACACCCTAATTTACAGTACAGCAATTTTTATGTTTTATTAACTGCTTTGTCTACCTGCCCTGCTATCTTCAATGACTCCTGCACTTGATTCCCTGTTTCCCCCATTTTAAATTGTACCCTTCATATTACTTCCTCTCATTCTTCACATCATCTTTTACCATTTCACACTTTTCTGCATTAAATTTTATTTGTCACCTGACTACTGCTTCCAGCCCCCATTATCTTTTTGAAGATTATTACTATCCTTGTCACAGAAACATGAAAAATTGATTAATATTCACTATTTTTAAAAGGAATATTTGAAGTCAGCAAAATATGTTGCTCTTCTAGAATGTTATATCCATTTGGACTATCCGCTCCCCAGAAACTAATAAAAAGGACAAATATTATCTTACAGAAATGAAACAGAATTATTTTGAAATTCAAATAAGAATTCACCATAATGTTAATAACTTTATATGCAGCTATTGGAAGCTGAGTTTAGTCTTCCCTTAAGAAAATGTCATCATTGTGCAGGGCAAATATTAACATTTAACTAATAAAGACAAAATGTAATGATATCTTTTAGAAGCAAGATGGTTCAAATAAAATCATTTCTTGAAGTCCCCAGTAATTTTTTGTTTCTTGCATAATTTTGAAATATCAATGTGAATATTAGTTTTGATTGCCTAGATGGCAATCAACCAACTTTTGAACCAAAGACATTGGTAACATTGTCCATATTTAGTAAATAACATAGTTCACTTTTGAAAGTGAGTTAAATTGCTGTAAATTTGTTCAGATTTTTTCACCACGATGACTTCGCCTTATATTAAATGTGTTTACTTTTTTATTCATTTAGGGATTTGCATGTTGCTGGCTGGGCCAGCATTTATTGCCCATCCCTAGTTGGCCTTGTGAAGGTGTGGTGAACTGCTGCTCCTGAACATCGGTGATGAAGGGCATGAGTATTTGTGATGTCAGTGCGAGTTAAGTAGGCAGCTTTGTGCTGGATAGTGTAATGCTTTGAATATTGTTGGAGGTACAAATCATTCTAGCAAGTGTGGAGTATTCCATCACACACCTAACTTGTTATTTGAACTTGGTAGACAGGCACTGGTAAGTTAGGAAGTGAGTTACTCACTGGAGAATTCCTAGCCTTTGATCTGCTGTTACAGCCAAAATATTTATATGACTAATCTAGTTCTGTTTCTTGCCAATCATAACCTCCAGAATGTTGATAGTGGAGATTCAGCCGTAGTAATGCCACTGAATGTTCAGGGGTGATGATTACGTTCTCACTTGTCGGAGATGGTCATTGTCTGATACTTCTGTGGCACAAATATAACTTGTCTGTCCAAACCTGAATATTGTCCAGGTGTTGTTGGATTTGGCATAGACTGCTTCAGCATCTGAGAAGCTGTGAAGGGGCTGAACATTGTACAATCAGCAAAGATCCCCACTTCTGACTTTGTGATGGAAGGAAGGTCATTGATGAGGTAGCTGAAGATGAGTACTGTCCTGAGGAATTGCTGTACAGATGTCCTGGAAATGAGTAGATTGACCTCCAACAGTCTCAAAAAATTTCCATTGCATCAGGTAAGACTCCAGGAGTGAAGAGTTTTCTCCCAGACTTCCAATGGCACTAGTTTTGATGGATCTGCTTGATGCCATACTAGGTCAAGTGCAGTTGTGATATCTGGGACAATTGCTGTCGCCACCTAAACTTCAGTCCAATTATCCATCTATGAACCAAAGCTGTAATGATCTCATTTGTTAAGCCAAGTATCAGTGAACAAGTTATCAAGTTAACAAGTGAACAATGATCCCTTCACCACTTTATTAAGGATTGAGAGTACTCTTTGGACAATGTTTTATTAGGTCTTTACAAAGACTGTTTTATTTATCCTGCTTTTTGTGTCTAAGACATACCAAGTTAATTTTCCACATTGTTGAGTTCATGTTAGTGTTGTACTGGAATAGTTTGATGGGAAAATCCAGTGACTAACCCTAAGAAATATTCCTGGAATTAAACAATTGCATCTGCTTACACCCTTTCAACAATATTGAAATGTACGATTTTAAACTGGAAAAGAGCCCTTTGTATGTTGAAAATATACTCCCACTGTTTGCATATGCTGCCCTCATGATTTTTCCCTTTCTCTTTGAAGGTATCTTGCCAATTACAGCTCTATTTTGTTACTGAAAAATTGAATGCAACGCATATGGTTTGCTGAATATGTGGACTCGCTTTCAACTTAGCAGCATGACAAATCAAACAGTGTTAGCATTAATAGCAATTAGAAAAATGGCTTGGTATGCATTGAAATCTGAGAAATAGATTTAACAATTCCAAACACAGCTGTCCCTTTGTTTATACTTCTATAAAACCATTTTGGTTTTAGATGAAACTATGGCACTTGGTTTAAAAAGGGAGTTGTTGGATTATACACTGGATTCTAAACTTTTGAAGATAGAGTTGTATGAAGATCGTCATATAATCAATCTCACTCTGGTGCAAGGGAAGTATCACTGTCAGAGGGTAAGAATGGAAACCATGTCATTTCAATTGAGTCATTTTTAGTTGCTTATATCAACCTCAGTGATCTGTGGAAAGTTTCTTAGTTTCCTGATTGATACTGAAGAGTTTAACACTTTTGCTTTAAGTTCAAAGGCTTTCTTTGATATTACAATAGATTGGTTTGTAAACTTAAATTAGAAATGGTCTCCTTGATTTAGGTAAAGTTTTCCTTTAACAGAAGCTGGCTTCTTCTATTGTGAAGACTTTAATTCAACGAATTAAATCTCATTTGACATGTACATCTGAAATGGCTTTTTGTAGTTGTTAGAATCAGATATTGTTGGTTGTTTCTCAAAATCTGGTTAATGTATTCAAATATGTTTAAAGGCAAGTGATTGATATGAGCTATTATATTATCTTAAAGTTGTGTGAAATACTAATTGATGAGAAGTAAATAATCTAAAAATGTTGGTTTTGACATCAATGCTGTTAGGTAGGAAAATACATTCTGAAAAATTATGGTCTTGAATAATATTGAGGAGATGCTGGAGTAAAAGTGACCAGAATTAATTGTGCAATGTTTAAGAATATTGTCAAGAAAAGAATGAATGCAATAACTTGAACTAAATCATAAGTTGTATTTAGAGTCATAGAGTCATAGAGATGTACAGCACAGAAACAGATCCTTCAGTCCAACTCATCCAGGCCGACCAGATATCCCAACCTAATCTAGTCCCATTTGCCAGCACTTGGCCCATATCCGTCTAAACCATTCGTATTCATATACCCATTCGTATGCCTTTTAAATGCTGTAATTGTACCAGCGTCCACCACTTCCCCTGACAGCTCATTCCACACAAAGGTTGCCCTTTAGGTCCCATTTATATCTTTCCCCTCTCAACTGAAACCTATGCCCTCTAGTTCTGAACTTCCCCACCCAGGGAAAAGACCTTGTCTATTTATCCTATCGATGCTCCTCATGATTTTATAAACCTCTATAAACCTGTGGAACACCACTCACCACTGACTTCCAGGCAGAATACTTTCCTTCCAGTAAGGGTGACTGCTCCCTTACTGTTCCTAATTTCCACCCATACTGACTCAGTAGGCAGACCCTCCTCGACAATGGTAACTTCTGTAGCTGTGATACCCTCTCTAATTAGTAATGCTACACCCCCTCCTCTTTTTCCCCCCTCCCTATTCTTTTTAAATGTTCTAAACCCTGGAACATCCAGCAACCATTCCTGCCCCTGAGAAACCCATGTCTCTGTTATGGCCACAACATCATAGCACCAGGTACTGATCCATGCTCTAAGCTCATCACTTTTATTCCTGACACTCGTTACATTAAAGCAAACACACTTTAACCGATCCCTTAGTTCTTTCCCAGGAAATTCCTTCCCACTGGCTGCGCTACCTCTTGTTATTGCCTCATCTCCATCAACTCTCACCATCGGTATATAGCTCAGGTTCCCACCCCCCTGCCATACTAGTTTAAACCCTCCTGAACCACTCGAGCAAACTTTCCGCCCAGGACTTTGGTCCCCTTCCAGTTCAGGTGCAACCTGTCCTTCATGTACAGGTCCCACCTTCCCCAGAAGGCATCCCAATTATCTACATATCTGAAGCCCTCCCTCCTATACTAGCTGCGCAACCACGTGTTAAGCTGCGCCCGCTCCCTGTTCCTCGTCTCGCTATCTCGTGGCACCGGTAGTAAACTAGAGAACACTACTCTGTCCGTCCTGCTCTGCAGCTTCCACCCGAACTCCCTGGAATCACTTTTTATATCCTCAATCCTTTCCCTGGCTATATCATTGGTGCCAATATGTAACATGATTTCTGGCTGTTCGCCCTCCCCTTTCAGAATCCTATACACCCGATCAGAGACATCCCAGACCCTGGCACCAGGGAGGCAACATACCTTCCAGGAATCCCGATCCTGACCACAAAATCTCCTGTCAATTCTCCTAACCATCGAGTCTCCTACCACTAGCGCTTTTCTATTCTGCCCACTTCCCTTCTGGGCCACAGTGTCAGCCTCAGTGCCAGAGAACTGACCACTATGGCTTTCCTCTGGTAGGTCATTCCCCCCAGCAGTATCCAAAACGATATACCTATTGCTGAGGGGAATGTCCACAGGGGATTTCTGCACTGTCTATCTCTCCCCTTTCCTCCCCCTGACTGTAATCCATCTATCCTTATCCTGAGCCTCAGGAGTGACCAACTGCCGGTAACTTCTCTCAATTACCCACTCAGCCTCCCGAATGATCCGCAGTTCATCCAGCTCCAGCTCAAATTCCCTAACACGGTTTCCAAGGAGCTGGAGTTGGGTGCACTTCCCGCAGATGTAGCCAGTGGAGACATGTGTCATGTCTCTCACCTGCCACATTCTGCAGGAGGAGCAAGCAACTGCCCTAGCATCCATATCCCACTTATTTGAACGCCCGCACAATACTAAACAAGAAACCTTAATTCAATTGCTGTAAAATCAAGCAATAAAATTATATTCAATATAACTATTCAAAAATAGTTAGCTTATTAATTAATAAATGCTAGTAGAAGTAATAATGCAACATCTCACACATACACACAAGAAATAAGAGGTGAATCAAAAAAAAGTTTAAAAATATATACAGCTCAGTCTTTGAAATGCCCATGAAGCTGAAGATAGTCAAACAGTGTACCCAGTGGAATGAATGTAACTGGTCATATTGAAGTTGGTAAATGAACAGTCAATTTTGAGATTCTTGGTTTTATAGATTGATTAAAACTCTTTTATCCTGCTTCTCTTAGCTAACAGCCAGTGAGATGGAGGTGTTTCCTTTTCTTCACCTGCAGTGCAGGCTGTTTAAATGGCTCATCTCAGAGCTGTGATTCTTATAGCACGTTATCCCACACAGTAGGATGCAGCCCACTAACACGGGTTAGGAATTTTAGCATCACTGGAAATTTATTTTGCAAGGATCATACTCAAAAGAATCACTCTTAAAAGAACAAGTATATTTGGAAGCACACTACAGAGTTCATGCCAGCAGATTTACTGTTGACACGATCTTCACCATAAGCCAACTTCTCTAAAGAGAAGTGCAGATAACTAGCTATACTACTTTAGCTAACTTTTATATCTCAATAAAGCATTCAACATCATCAGAGTAGGACTCTACAAGATTTTGGGGAGAATTGGCTGTCCAACCCCTTTCAGTACAGAAGAAAAGTCACATTTGACTTGAAAGGAACAAAGCTGCCAAATGATATGAATCATGACTTGGAGGTTAAAAATCGCACAACACCAAGTTATAGTCCAACAGGTTTATTTGATTCATAGAGTCATAGAGATGTACAGCATGGAAACAGACCCTTTGGTCCAACCTGCCCATGCCGACCAGATATCCTAACCCAATCTACCAGCACCCAGCCCATATCCCTCCAAACCCTTCCTATTCATATACCCATCCAAATGCCTCTTAAATGTTGCAATTGTACCAGCCTTCACCACTTCCTCTGGCAGCTCATTCCTCACACGTATCACCCTCTGTGTGAAAATGTTGCCCCTTAGGTCTCTTCTATATCTTTCCCCTCTCACCCTAAACCTATGCCCTCTAGTTCTGGGCTCCCCCACCCCAGGGAAAAGACTTTGTCTATTTACCCTATCCATGCCCCTCATAATTTTGTAAACCTCTATAAGGTCACCCCTCAGCCTCTGACACTCCAAGGAAAACAGCCTCAGCCTGTTCAGCCTCTCCCTGTAGCTCAGATCCTCCAACCCTGGCAACATCCTTGTAAATCTTTTCTGAACCCTTTCAAGTTTCACAACATCTTTCCGATAGGAAGGACACCAGAATTGCACGAAATATTCCAACATTGGTCTAACCAATGTCTTGTACAGCCGCAACATTACCTCCCAACTCCTGTACTCAGACCTCTGACCAATAAAAGAAAGTATACCAAATGGCTTCTTCGCTATCCTATCTTCCTGCGACTCCACTTTCAAGGAGCTATGAACCTGCACTCCAAGGTCTCTTTGTTCAGCAACACTCCCTAGGACCTTACCATTAAGTGTATAAGCCCTGCTAAGATTTGCTTTCCCAAAATGCAGCACCTCGCATTTATCTGAATTAAACTCCATCTGCCATTTCTCAGCCCAGTGGCCCATCTGGTCAAGATCCTCTTGTAATCTGAGGTAACCCTCTTCACTGTCCACTACACCTCCAATTTTGGTGTCATCTGCAAACTTACTAACTGTACCTCTTATGCTCGCATCCAAATCATTTATGTAAATGACAAAAAAGTAGAGGACCCAGCACCGATCCTTGTGGCACTCCCTGGTCACAGGCCTCCAGTCTGAAAAACAACTCTCCACCACCACCCTCTGTCTTCTACCTTTGAGCCAGTTCTGTATCCAAATGGCAGGTTCTCCCTGTATTCCATGAGATCTAACCTTGCTAATCAGTCTCCCATGAGGAACCTTGTCGAACGCCTTACTGAAGTCCATATAGATCACATCTACCACTCTGCCCTCATTAATCCTCTTTATTACTTCTTCAAAAAACTCAGTTAAGTTTGTGAGACATGATTTCCCACACACAAAGTCATGTTGACTATCCCTAATCAGTTCTTGCCTTTCCAAATACATGTACATCCTGTCCCTCAGGATTCCCTCCAACAACTTGCCTACCACCGACGGCAGGCTCACTGGTCTGCAGTTCCCTGACTTGTCCTTACCACCCTTCTTAAGCAGTGGCACCACGTTAGTGAACCCCCAGTCTCCCAGCACCTCACCTGTGACTATCAATGATACAAATATCTTAGCAAGAGGCCCAGCAATCACTTCTCTAGCTTCCCACAGAGTTCTAGGGTACACCTGATCAAGTCCTGGGGATTTATCCACTTTTATGCATTTCAAGACATCCAGCACATCCTTCTCTGTAATCTGGACATTTTTGCAAGGTGTCACCATCTATTTCCCTGCAGTCTATATCTTCCATATTCTTTTCCACAGTAAATACTGATGCAAAATACTCATGTAGTATCTCCCCCATTTTCTACAGCTCCCCACAAAGGCTGCCTTGCTGATCTTTGAGGGGCCCTATTTTCTCCCTACTTACCCTTTTGTCTGAATTTATAGCACAAGTTTACAGTGCGATGTGATGCAGTTTTTGAGCAAAGTAAAATGTAATTCTGCATGTACAAATTCACCCCACACCCTTATATGTGTGTGTGTGTGTGTGTGTGTGTGTGTGTATGGGGGGGCGGGGTTGGGGGGGGGGGGCGTTGGTGGTGACAGTGGCGGTTATGAGTGTCTGTGAGAGATTGTGTGTTTTAGGAGTGTAAAGGGGTATAAGTCTGTGAGAGGGTGTCTGTGGGAGTGTATGTGTGAGCATATGAGAGACGGTCTGCGTGAGTGTGTGTGCCTCTAAGTATGTGTGTGTGTGTGTGTGTGTCTGTCTGTCTGTCTGTGTGTGTGTCCGTCTGTCTGTGTGTGTCTGTCAGTGTGTGGGTATAGTGCAATGGGGTCACCTGTAGTGTGACATGAACCCAAGGTCCCGGTTGAGGCCATCCTCATGGGTACCGAACTTGGTTATACATTTGCTCGGCCACTCTTTGTTGTTGCCTGTCTCAAAGTCCACCTTGGAGGACAGTCACCCGAAGGTCCGAGGTCAAATATCCCAGACTGCTGAAGTGTTCTCCGAATGGGAGGGAACACTCCTGTCTGTTGATTGTTCTGCGATGTCCGTTCATCCGTTGCCATAGCTTCTGCTTGGTCTCGTCAATGTACCATGCCTCAGGGCATCCTTGCCTGCAGCATATGGGATAGACACCATTAGCTGAGTTGCATGAGTACCTGCCACGTACATGGTGGGAGGTATCAATGCTCTGACACGTCTTGCAGCATCTACCATGACATGGTTGTATTGTATCATCCTGAAAGCCAGGCAGTTTGCTACGAACAATGATCTGTTTGAGGTTTGGTGGTTGTTTAAAGGCGAGAAGTGGAGGTGTGCAGAAGGTCTTGGCAAGGTGCTCATCCTCATTGACAATGTGTTGCAGGCTGCAAAGACCATGGCGTAGTTTTTCAGCTCCTGGGAAGTACTGGACAATGAAGGGACCCGGTTGGTTACAGTTCGTGTCTGTCTCCTGAGGAGGTCATTACAGTTCCTCGCTGTGGCACGTCAGAAATGCCGTTGATGAGTTGAGCATTGTATCCCGTTCTTATGAGGGCATCCCTGAGTACGTCCAAGTGCCCGTCATGTTCCTCCTCATCTGAACAGATCCTGTGTATGCGTAGGGCTTGTCCATAGGGGATGGCTGTTTTAATATGTTTCGGGTGGAAGCTGGAGAAGTATAACATCATGAGGTTACCTGTGGGTTTGCGGTAGAATGAGTTGCTGAGGTGCCCATCCTTGATGGAAATACATGTATCCAAGAATGAGACAGATAATACAGAGTAGTCCATGGTGAGTTTGATGGTGGAATGAAATTTGTTGGTACCACTGTGTAGTTTTTTTAGTGACTCCTCACCATGGGTCCAGAGAAAGAAAATGTCATCAATGTACCTGGTGTACAGTGTTGGTTGGAGGTCCTGTGTAGAGAAGAAGTCTTGTTCGAACCTTTGCATGAAAATGTTGGCATACTGGGGTGCAAATGTGGTTCCCATGGCTGTTCCATGTGTCTGGATGAAAAATTGGTTGTCAAAGTGAAGATGTTGTGATCGAGGGTAAAGCAGATGAGCTGTATGATGGTGCTCGGAGATTGGCAGTTGTTGGTGTTGAGTACTGAAGCTGGTGCCGCAATGCCGTCATTGTGGAGGATGCTGGTGTAGACTGCTCTATGCCAGAATCCCCCACCTCGCCAAGACCTTCCCACACCTCCACTTCTCACCTTTAAACAACCATCAAAACTCATACAGATCATTGTTCATAGCAAACAGCCCGGCTTTCAGGACGATACAATACAACCTTGTCACGGTAGACGCTGCAAGACATGTCAGAATGTCGATATGAATACCACCATTATGTGGGGAGACACTTCCCATCGTGTACGTGGCATGTAATCAGGCAACTCAGCTCACGTTGTCTATCTCATGCGCTGCAGGCAAGGATGTCCTGAGGCATGGTACATTGACGAGACCCAGCAGAGGCTACGGCAACGGATGAACGGACACCGCAGAACAATCAACAGACAGGAATGTTCCCTCCCAGTCGGAGAACACTTCAGTGGTCTGAGACACTCGACCCTCAGTACTTCGAGTGACTGACCTCCAAGGTGGACTTTGGGACAGGCAGCAACGAAAAGTGGCTGAGCAGAGGCTGATAGCCAAGTTCGGTACCCATGGAGATGGCCTCAACTGGGACCTTGGGTTCATGTCACACTACAGGTGACCCCACTGTATTATACAGACACACAAGCACACACAGACACACACCTATACACACACTCATGCAGACGGTCTCTTATACACTCACACATACACTCCCACACACACCCTCTCACAGACTTATACCTCTTTGCACTCACATACACACTCTCTTACAGACACTCAACTCCTCCCCCCACCCATCCGCACGCACACACACACACACACAGCCACATGCACACAAACACATATAAGTTTGTGGGGTGAATTTGTGCTTGCAGAATTACATTTTACTTTGCTCAAAAAATACATGAATCCATGTGATTTTGTAAATCCGTTTTTTAGATTAGAATTAATCTGACCATTGTGGCACAGACAATCTCACAGGGAAGCTCACACCTTAAATACATTATCTGGGCCGACATGACACCAATTGTTATAGTTCACTTGAGAATGTAACTTTTAAAAAAAAACGTTTTGCGATTTACATATGAAAGAACTGAAACCAACACGGTCATTCTAAAAGATGAGAGACTTAACAAACAATCCAGGTCTTTTTCAATATATAATTTCAGTTACATCACACTGTAAACTTTTGCTATAAATTCTGTGTCTTGCAATCTTATTCTCCACAACCACCTGATGAAGAAGCAGTGCTCCGAAAGCAAGTGCTTCCAAATAAACCTGCAAGACTATAACCTGGTATTGTGTGATTTTTAACTTTGTACACCCCAGTCCAAAACCAGCATCTCCAAATCATGACTTGGAGGTGACTTGGTATGAATCATGTAAGTATTCTCTCAGTGCAATTTGAAGTGGCGAAAGGGTGAAATGTAACCCTGTTTAATGAGGGTTGTTTTTTCGCCAACCATTGCATTAAAACAAGTCATGTAAATTAAAGTGAATGGCTTAATCTAACAGCCCATGACAATAATGGCTCCAAAGGGTGAAGATTGTAATTTTGCACATATTTGAGTGAATTGAAGTATCCAACTTAACTATCAATTTGATGTGATTTTATGGAGGTTCCAAACTTTCAAATCCAAGTCGGTAGGAGACTATATGCTGGGATGTCTTGTCAGTTGGAAATATTGGGAAGGAGGTGGAAAAGTGAAGATATTTATCTGTGGTTAATGGCATCTCTTAAAGTATAAGGACATATCACTTTCTGATTTCCAGCATTGCCCAGCACTCAAGTTTTAGTAATTCTTAGCTCTCAGCCAGTGTTTTAATTCCCATTCAAGAAATTTTAAGCACATGAGCTCTGGTGACGTTTTAGCACTGAGAGTGCCGCATTTTAAGCATGCAGTCATTTCAACAAGATGTAAAAGATTAATTGTAAAACGGTTGTAAAAGATCCCTTAGTAGTACTCAATGGAAAGTAAGGCTTTACTCCTGGTGTTCGTACTAGCATTTATTCCTGAACCCAATTTTACAAGAAAGTAAAACAAAGAACTGCGGATGCTAAAGATCTGAAACAAAAGCAGAAATTGCTGGAAAAACTCAGCAGGTCTGTCAGCATCTGTGAAGAGAAAGCAGAGTTAATGTTTTGAGTTCAGTGACCCTCCTTCAAACTGATAATGGTGAGGAAAAGGTGGTATTTATGCTGATGATGGGGGTGAAGGTGAAAAGGAGTGACGAAATAGGGAGCCCAGAGAGCAAGGAGGTTAGGTGGATTAAAAGGATGGTTTATAGTGAGTCAGCAAAGGAGAAAAGCTGATTATGGAGACTCTTTGATAACTCTGAAACTCCTTCCCTAATGGTGTCAATATTGAAAATAAGTTTGTTGTGCTGAAAGCAGCCCATGTCATGATAGGTTGTGGGGATGGGTAATAGATATGGAAGGAGATGTTCAGGCCCAAAGTTATTGAATTGAATCATGAGTTTTTAAGGCTACAGGGTCCCCAAGTGGAAAATGAAATGCTGTTCTTCCAGCTTGTGCTGAGCCTTACTGGAGCACTGCAGCAGCCTGAGACAGAAATGTTCGTCAGGGAATACAGTGCTGTGTGGTGTGTTGAGTTGGCAGCTCAGGGTCTTTTCTTGTGGACAAGCCCTGGGCTGCTTTCACCACAGCCAACCCCTTTTCACCCACTTACTGTCACCATTATCATCTTATCTACTTCCCTGGCTAACTATCCCTTTGTTTGCCTCACTTACTTTCTGTCTCTCTCTGGGCTCCATCTCCACTGATCCTCTCACTCCTTTTCCACCTCCACCCTCTGTTTTCAGCATTAATACCATTTTGTCTATCAATAATCAGTTTTGAAGAAGGTCATTGGAGTCAAAATGTTAACTCTACTTTCTCTGCGCAGATGCTGATAGATGTGCTGAATTTCTCCAGCAATATTTGTTTTTGTTACAAGAATATAATTCTTTTGGCTGGAACATTGCTGTTCTTGGGCTCTTGAGTGCTGAATCTCTCCACAACAGTGACTAATTTATAAAAGCGCATGAAGCTCTTTGGGACACCTGGAGGTTATGCAAAAGTTATATAAATGCAAGTACTTTTTAATTGTGGGATGCAGATATTTAAGTGATAGCTTTAATATTTGCACTCTTATAGTTTTATAATGAGCTTCTTAGTTTTATTGGGAATTGCAAATGACATGACTGCATTTTTTTCTAATCAAAAACACTTCTCTTCAGCCTTCCAGGGCAATCCTTGAAATAGATGTTGGAATTCAGTTCATTTATGATTATTCCTTCCCTCAAGATTGCTCTGGTAATGATTATGTTCATCAAATCAGACAAGACTTTCAAACAGCAGATGAGTCAGCAAGTCCCATGAGTTCTGGTGCTTGCCTTGTAAATTCTGATAGCATTCTCTGATCCAAAATGTTCCAATGATAGTTGCAGTTCACTGGCTTGAGGTTACAAGTGAATGTTAGAATTATTAGGTGTTTCTTTGGTTGCTTTGTTTCAACCGTTTCTGGTATGGATATTAAGGCTGTAATGTGTAGTTGCACTCACGTTGGTAGATTTGTCGGACTTCATGCTGTTTTATGCAATTGAATAGCATGGATTCCTCAATGGTACCTGATTACTGAATGGCATGAATCTTCTAAGCAGCAGAAATGACAAGTAGATTGCCATGTATTCTTAAATTCTCCCCACTCAACACTGCTGTGCATTTCGTGCAGGGTCTTCCAATCTTGATTTTCACAGAAATAACCAGCATAACGTCCCTCAGGAAACTCTGCTGGAGCATAGCAGAGTCAAGAAGAAGACAGAACATGCCCGCTTTTTATGGCATCAGTTGCTCTATGGTATGTTTAAAGTTGCAGTGTTTGAATGGTAATGAATGAGTGATGGGTGAGTGGAGGTTTGGGTTAGTGTGGGATAGATGAGCTAGTTACTATGGTGAGTAGTTGGTCAGGTGGAGTAGTAAGTTCAGGGTGTGGTGGAGATAAAAGGAGGATTGTGGGTTTGACTGGGGACTCAGTTGTGAAGTTGCCTAGGCGTTGGACTAGATTTAAATCTAACATATCCTGGGTAGCTATCTATTAAGTATTATTGAAGTGTCCGATGACTCTAATTTAGATGACGATATATGTGAAGGGAAGCAGGAGAATTGCCCGGTAATTATTTTAAAAATATATGCTTTGTTGATGCATTATATCCATTGTATTTTGTGCAATTATAGCACTGTTTTCTTTTGGATAGTGTTTTTTTGTTGATATTAGGATAGGGAAGTGTTTTCAATGTTGGCATGGCCTCCTGGAAGAACTTTAACATTTTTCTATATATCTACGCTACACCATATTAATGGGTGAATATCTGAGTAATTATATTCTTGAGACAATACGTAATGTATACTTATTAAACAATTAAACTAATTCTGCTTTCAGACCTGTTATTGGTCAATGTCATTTTGTTTTGGGAGATCGCTGTGGGGACATTAACTACTATATTTTCTACTTTATAATGTCAACAACACTTCAGAGTACTTCAACAGCTGGAAGCATTTTGGACATGTTGAGGTCATGAAGAGTACTGCATAAATACCTATTTCTAATGAAATTAACTGCACACAAGTTATCACATTCATGTATCTCATTCTTTCTTCTTATGAGAGGCTGAGAAGGTTTTGGTTAGATGAGTTACTGCTTTTAAAATTGCTGCAGAAACTTAGCAGGTTTGGTAGCGTTTGTGGAGAGAAAGCAGAGTTAACATTTTGAATCCAGTGACCTTTCTTTAGAATTTTTAGAGTTACTGTTTGTGATCAGATAAATTACAGTACCCCTCTGTTCTTGAAATAATTTCCTTGCATGGGTGGATTTGAATCATTGTAATAGTTTCTTCAGAAAGTTATGAATAGAGTAAACAGAAACAGAATCTTGCAACAACTTATTTGGCCGTAGGTAGATTGGTTTTTCTTTTCCTCCTTTTATAAGCCGTGCTTTTATATGTAGCAAATTTCTGATAGTTTAATCATCTTCTAGACGTTTCAAAATAATGAAGTGTTTTTAAGCAGACTGAAAACTGCCATTTGTCTAATAAGACTGTATCTGAAGATTATCTCCTGTAGAGATAAGGAATAGATTAATCTACTGAAGATGGAGAAAGAGGGAAAATGTGCAATAAGCAATGGAATGGATAAACTGTAAAGTGGATTTGTGGAGGTTTAGGATGGAGTAGTGTACAGGAATTGGAGGCATTGAAGAGAGGGGCTCCCTTCATCTAAAACTAGCACTACCATTGGATAGCAGTGTGTTGCAGGAAGACGGGAAAGATAAGAGACTGCAAGAGAACTTCAATCCTGGGGTGCAGGCAGACTATATCAACTTATATTTGTATAGCACCTCGAAAAAACTTTATTATTTTAAACCAATCTTAAACAAAGCATCTTTCATTGAAATGTCAAGCAGCCTTTACTTTATATCAGTGGATAGGCAACCTCTGCTCGTAAACCAGGATCCTTCTTCAACAGTCCAGGATTTCAAGCAGTTTTAAATACTGTTCTAATTGTGTTACAATAACAGTAGGGCCTCCAACAGGATTGGTACTATTAAGAATGACTGATTGGAATTTAGCGCATAACAACAATGGCATGGGATAACCACCACCATGTAATCTAAGTAAGAAATAGAGGATGCCATTGTCACAACCAAACACTCCAGGCAACATCCATTCACTTCAGTCACAAGAAGGAGAAAGAATATTTTATTTTAAGGGGGTCGGGGAGTCCAGAACTAGAGGGCATAGGTTTAGGGTGAGAGGGGAAAGATATAAAAAAGACCTAGGGGGCAACGTTTTCACGCAGAGGGTAGTACGTGTATGGAATGAGCTGCCAGAGGATGTGGTGGAGGCTGGTACAATTGCAACATTTAAGAGGCATTTGGATGGGTATATGAATAGGAAGGGTTTGGAGGGATATGGGCTGGGTCTGGCAGGTGGGACTAGATTGGGTTGGGATATCTGGTCGGCATGTACGAGTTGGACCGAAGGGTCTGTTTCCATGCTGTACATCTCTATGACTCTAAGATCAGCTGTGCGCCAGGGATACCTCACCTTACTGTTTCAGTTCTAGAAACAACATCAGTACTGAGTGTCTGTCCAGAACAGATTTTCAAGATCAAAGCAAGTGCTAAAAGCCAAATAATTTGCAGGATGTCCACAGGAGATGTTTGTGATTTTTGTTATTGGAACAAATCATGTGATTCATGTCTGCAATAAAATCGCTTTGTTGCTTTTGCACTTTGCAAGCTTAGTGTCCAAGGATCGTGTTAACCGCATAATTACTTCAAGGTGAGTAGCAGAACAGAGGCTTCCAATGGTTGTAAGATTGAGAGAGATTACAAAGAGGAAGGAGTGAAGTCATGGGATTTGTAGACCAGGGTGAGAGGTTTTAAAATTGGGACATTGGTTTTTGGATGACAGTGTGAGCCCAGGATGATGGATGAGTCAATTTGGTTCAACTTAAGATGAAGGCAACACAGTCATGGGTGTGCTGTAATTTGTGAACATTGGAAAATGTATGTTTGACCAAGCGAACATTGGAATGATCAAACTGATGAATGAAAGGATGAGAATTTCAGCAGCAGAAGAATTGACTTTAGATAGAAAAGTGCCATGTTAAGAAGGTTGAAGAATGTGGTTTCGGTCTTGAAGCAGATATAGAACCTATCTTGGGCCAAATAGGACAGCAGGGTTGTGAATGATCTAGGTTAGCCACAAGACGGTGGCTAGGATACAGTATAGAGCTGGTGCCTGGGGAAAGGCAGTTGTGACTGAGGCATAGTCAAATGAGCAGTGTTAGTTATGTAAGGACACTGAGTCATCGGGTTATAGAAAATGGAAGCAAACCCTTTGGTCCAACTTATCCATATTGACCAAATATCCTAACTTAATCTAATCCCAATGCAAGCATTTGGCCTATATCCTTTCTATTCATGTACTCATCCAGCCACCATTTAAATGTAATTAAAACTGCCTCCACCACTTTCTCTGGCAGCTCATTCCATACAAGTACTACCTTCTGCATGAAAAAGTTGCCCTTAGGTCCCTTTCCCCTTTGTACTTAAATCTATGCCCTCTAGTTTTGGACTCCCTTCCTCTGGGAAAAACACCTTAGGTATTCACCCTATTCTTGAGTAGTTATCATTAATGTGTTCTCAGAGCTGATTTAGAGTAGTGCATTTTCTATATTAGACAAAGCTGGGGTTGAGTAGTGCTAACTGTCATCAGCAAGGGCTACCCATGATACAAAGCAGGATTTCATTATCTCAATAAAAGGTGAATTTATTAACATCTATCTCCTGTAGCTTTTAATTTAACCATGCCTGCAAAGTTCTCACGCAAAAATGGAACATTGCACCTTTGCAGCAGATGCTTGCTGTACCTTTTTTGTGTTTATTGGAGAAACTGATGGTGGTTGGCATCTGATTCCATTTCCCATAACACCTGAATGGAGAAATAATCTTCCTTCTCTTTTAAGTGCAATCAAAGAACCATTAGCAAGATATATGATTGAATTTAGAGTCAGCATAATGTGTTATGATAATGGGGGCTAAGTAGATGTTGACTGTGGAGGCATAAATGTACAAGTTTTTTGTTTAAACTTTTATTTGCCCTTGAGTTATGTAATCTATTTAGGCACACATTTTGCATTAAAGAATTCCTAGATTAGATACAGCAGTGGGAGATGCAGATTGTAGCGATTGTAACGAGATCAGTCAGGTTGGACCTTGTAGAATATGAGTTCCCTGATTGGGGCTGTTAATCTGGTCCAAACAGGGAGTCCTGGCTGATAGATATAAACAGGAGTGTCGGGGTTTCTGCTCACTGTAGGAGCCGGTTCTGAACTAGCTGGGTCAGTGTCACATACTATGCACATGTAAATACAGGGTAACGGGACACCAGCCTTTGTGGAGTTATTCTACAAACCAAGGTTCTTTTATTTTCTACCCCAGAAAATTACCTCAAATCCAACCTAACAGTGCACTCACTTCAACATCCCCGCTCCTATCCCCTACCTCCCATGTCACACTTGATACTTTTCCCACACCAGTCAATTGGTCTTTCTGAACTCCTTTACAAGTGACATGACAAACATTTATAACATCACTTTGTACTGGTTTTGGACCCAAATCCCAAAGCTATTCCCAGAGGATCATTGCTCAATCTGTAAGGTCTCCTTGATCCAGGGTTTTCCTTACTTACACACTGCTGCTCAATGACATGATATCCATTTTCTATATAAATGCTAAGGACACCAACCTCTACCAAGTCTCAGTTCCTACAACAGTATGTCCATTGTCATTATGTGTGTGACACTGAAAGGGACACAAGGGAGCCACTCTGAAGACAGTGAAGCTCTCCTCTAAGTATATTGCCCATTGTATCATCTCCATTTACCCAAGGTTATGTTACAGCTCTTGGTCACTTCAAATAGACAAATCACTGGGGTGTGTGCAGGGAATTAAAATCAGTCAGCTTTCATGCTACTGAGGTCAATGTTTCTTTTTTCTTGGGATATGAGCTGGCTGGGCTAGCATTTATTGTCAATCCATAGTTGCACTAGACAAGGTGATAGTGAGCTGTCTTCTTGATTCCTTGCAGACTTTGAGTTGTAGTTACACCTACAGTGTTGTTAGGAAGGACAAACAGGACATGCCTGCTTCAGTATCTGAGGAATCACAAATGATGCTGAACATGGTGTAATAATTGACCAAGTCCCCACTTCTGACCTTATGATAGAGGGAGAAACAAATGAAAAAACTGTGGGTGCTGGAAAACTGAAACAAAAAACCGAAATTGCTGGAAATTTCAACAGATTTGGCAGCATCTGTGGAGAGAAATCAGCAAATGTTTAGGGTCCAGTGACCCTTCTTCAGAACTTATGATAGAGGGAAGGTCAATGATGAACCAGTTGAACGTGGTTGGATCAAATACACTTCTCTGATGAACATCTGCAATGATATCCTGAGGCTGAGATGATTGACCCCCAACAACCATAACCACCTTTTCTTTTTGGCAGGTATGATTCCAATCAGCAGCAAGTTTTCCCCTTAATACCCATCAGTTTTGCTAGGTTTATTGATGCCACACTTGTTCAAATGCTGTCTGGATATCAATGGCAAACACTCATATCACCTCTGAATTTCAGCTGTTTTGTCCACATTTGAACAATGGCTAAAATGAGTTCAAAAGCTGAGTGGTCCTGACGGAACCAGGACTGTCAGTGATTCCCTTTGCTCATACCACTTGAAAGCAGTGTTGACAATCTGTTCCATCACTTTGACCGCTGATAGGGTGGTAATTGGCTGGGTTCGATTTATCCTGCATTTTGTGCACAGGAAACAGCTCTTCAATTTTCCACATTGTTAGGTAGATGCTAGTGTTGTAACTGTACTGGAACAAGTTGGCTGAGGGCATCGGTAGTTCTGAAGTGCAAATCTTCAGTACTATTTGCAGTATCCAGTGCCTTGGGCTTTTCCGATATCAGATGGAGTGAATCAAATTGGTAAAAGACTGGTATCTGTAAAGCTAGTGACCTCTGTAGGAGGCTAAGATGGACCACTCATTTGCCATTTTTGGCTGAAGATGAATAGAAATACTGTAGCCTTGTCTTTTACACTGATGTGCTGGACTCCATTATTGGTGAGGACAAGACTATCTATGGAAGCTGATTCTTGGACTCTCAAATTCTTAGCATTCACCTGTACTTGTGTTTTTGTTTTGCTGCTGTTTATCTATTATTTACTCTCTATGCTATTTAACTATGTGATCTGCCTATATTGCTCGCAAGACAAAGCTTTTCACTGTGCCTCAGTACACATGACAATACATTCAATTCAATTCAATTCAATTCCTGTTATTTGTTTAATTGACCACCACCATTGAATACTAGATGTGGCAATACTACAGAGCTTAGATCTGATCTATTGATTGTGGAATTTCTTAACCATGTCCATTACTGATTCCACTGCTTATGCAAGTAATTCCATGTTGTAGCTCGATCAGATTGATACCCTACTTTTAGGTATGCCTGTGGTGTCCCTGGCAAGCTCTCTTGTATGCTTCACTGAACCAGGATTGATTTTTCAGCTTGGTAATACAGCTATTGTGGTGAGTACAATGCTGCTGTTGGCACACAACATCTCATGAATGTACAATTTTGAGTTGCTAGATCAGTTTTAAGTCTTTCCATTCACAACAGTGGTAGTGCAAGACAACATGATCATAGAATTCTAGAATCTTTACAATGTGGGTGCAGGCCATTCGGCTCATTGAGTTCATATCAACCCTCTGAAGAGCTTCCCATCCAGGCCCACCCTCCTACCCTATCCCTCTAACCCTGTATTTTCCATGGCTAACCTACCAAGCTTGCACATTATTGGATTGTGGGAGGAAACCCACACAGACACGGGGAGAACATGAAAACTCCACACAGACAGTCACTCAAGGGTGGAATCAAACTCGGCACTCTTGCGCTGTAAGGTAGCACGGCTAACCACTGAGCCACTGTGTCGCCCATGATGGAGGCTATTCCCACATTGTCTATGCTGTGGTCACTCTTACTGATGTTGTCCTAGATAGATGGTGATGGCCTCTTTGTATTATCCCTAGATTATTAATCCTGTGACCCAGGTTTGAGACCCACCAATGGAGATGGTGGAATTTGAATTTGATAATAAAAATCTGAAATTCAAATTTTAAATCCATTGTCAATTGTTTGGAAAAGCCCATCTGATTCACTAAAGTTCCCTTTACCAGATTTGACTTAAATGTGACTCCAGATTCACAGCAATGTGGCTGACTCATAGCTGCCCTTTGGGCAATTAGGAATGGGCAATAATTGCTGACTATCCAGTGACACCCACATCCCATAAAAATAAACATGATCTATAACAGATAAATTATGAAGGCAAGTGAGTTTTCTTTTGTTCCCTCACCACCTGCTGCAGTTACAGTTTAGCAGCTATGTCCTTTAGTTCATTAATCATGCTTCTAAGTCACTCTTGCTGATGGATATTGAAATCCTCACCTAGAGTAAATTTATGTTTTGCACTCAATGCAGCCATTGCTTGCCCCTTCCCATTCCTCATTAAAAATCAAATCTTCAATTTCATGATATCCCTTGCTGTTTACTCAGGCTGAATCAGAGTGCATTATCTCAGCATGCTGTTTTAATCAATCTGAATTCATGCTAGAAAGGAAAAATAATGAATTGTGCAAAAATGCAAAGGCAATGACTATAGTACTTAAGTGCGCAGCTCGAGCCCAAGATGAATTGGGAGGCAAATTGACGTCATGGAGGTATTTCAAAAGTTTAAACAGACGTGCAGATTGCCATTGAATAGTTCTCTAAAATGCAATAATAATGAGGAAAGGGTCAGATATATTTTGTATACAAGAGAGAAACATTTAGATATTTTCAATAGCTGAGAGATTAATGAGGACTGCAGTAAAGATTCATAAACAGTGTGACAGCACCAGAGACTGTATTCCCCGTTGTAGCCTTCAAAATAGGGTCTTCTAACTCGTTTCGTGTTTGGGGAAAGGAGGGTGCAACTACAAATGAACCAGTTAAGAGGGTTATTTATGTCAGAATGGAGCAACATTTGACTCTGCATTTGACCATCAGGTTTGAAGTAATCTTGTTGCCTTCATGGATGATAGCAGTGGAAGGGGGTGGATACAGTGATCATAGTACAATATAGTATGAATAATATAGTATGAATAGTATAGTAAATGGTCATTGTACCAGTGAGATGGCTAGATCTAGGAACAAGGTCCTAGAGAGAGAACATGAGCAGCTAGGAGTACATTAAAAAGCAGAATTTTAAGGTGAATAATACTTGCTTTATTATCTGCGTCACGTGCAAAATGGCTTACAGTATATACGTTAAGAGAGCATGCGTGGCTCAGCACTAGTGTGGCAGCAATAGTTTTCAATCAGAGAGGCTATGGCCTAGCAGTGTTATCACTAGACCATTGATCAAGAAACTCAGCTAATGTTCTAGAGCCCAAGGTTTGAAACCCAATACAGCAGATGGTGGAATTTAAATTCAATAAACAAATTCTGGAATTAAGAATTTGTTTTTGTTCTCTCATGGCATGGGCACAGCTGGCTGGCCAGCATTTATTGCTGGTCCCTTGCTGCCCTTGAGAAGGTCGTGCCTTGAACCACTGCAGTCTGTATGCTGTAAATTGAGCCACAAAGCCATTAAGGAGGCAATTCCAGAATTTTGACCCATTACTATTGGGAATGTTGTCAAGGTCCATGGTCTTTGCAGCATTCTGTGCATCCAATCTTGAAATCACATGGAGTGAATCGAATTGAGTGAAGACTGGTGTTTATGATGCTGTGATGGATCATCCACTCAGCGCTTCTGGCTGAAGATTGCAGCAAATGCTTCAACTTCATCTTTTGTGTTGGACACTTCATCATTGAGGATGGGGATATTTGTGCAGTCTCATCCTCTGGTTAGTTGTTTATTTGTCCAACTTCATTCATGATTGAATGTGGCAGGACTAAAAATCCTAGATCTGATGGATGGGTTGTGGGATCGCTCAGCTCTGTCTATCACTTGGTGTGTATGCTGTTTGGCACAGAAGTAGTCTTGTTTGGTAGGTTAACCAGTTTGACACCTTTTTTAGGTACACTTGGTGCTGCTCCTGGCACGCCATCCTGCACTGTCCATTGAATGAGGATTTATCTGTGGTAGAGTGGGAGATATGATAGTCCATGAGGTTGCAGAATGTGCTGGCGAACAATCTTAATGGCCCACTGCACTTCATGGATACCCAGTCTTGTGTTGCTAGCTCTGTTTAAAATCTGTCTCATTTAGCATAGTGGGAGTGTTGCTGAACAAAGAGACCTTGGAATGCAGGTTCATAGCTCCTTGAAAGTAGAGTGGCAGGTAGATAGGATAGTGCAGAAGATGTTTGGTATGCTTTCCTTTATCGGTCAGTGTTGTTCACAGGAGTTGGGAGGTCATGTTGCGGTTGTACAGGACATTGGTTAGGCCACTGTTGGAATATTGTGTGCAATTCTGGTCTTCTTCCTATCGGAAAGATGTTGTGAAACTTGAAAGGGTTCAGAAAAGATTTACAAGGATGATGCCAGGGTTAGAAGTTGTTTTCCCTGGAGCGCAGAGGTTGAGGGGTGTCCAAAGATGTGCAGGTCAGGTGAATTGGCCATGCTAAATTGCCCGTAGTGTTAGGTAAGGGGTAAATGTAGGGGTATGGGTGGGTTGCGCTTCGGCGGGTCGGTGTGGACTTGTTGGGCCGATGGGCCTGTTTCCACACTGTAATGTAATGTAATCTAATCTAATCTTATAGAGGCTTATAAAATCATGAAGCGCATGGATAGGTTAACTAGACAAAGTCTTTTCCCTGGGGTGGAGGAGTCCAGAACTAGAGGGCATACATTTAGGGTGAGAGGGGAAAGATATAAAAGAGACCTAAGGGGCAACTTTTTCACACGGAGGATGGTGTATGGAATAAGCTGCCAGAGGAAGTGATACAATTGCAATATTTAAAAGGCATCTGGATGGGCATATGAATAAGAATAGCTTGGAGAGATATGGGCTGGGTGCTGGCAGGTGGGACTGGATTGGATTGGGATATCTGGTTGGCATGGACAAGTTGGACCGACAGGTCTGTTTCCATGCTGTACATCTCTATGACTCTATGACAGTGCTATACGACACATGCTGTTAATGTGAGGATGGGATTTTGTCTCCACGGCAACTATGCAGTGGACATTCTTACTGATCCTGTTATGGATAGGTGTGTCTGCAGCCGGCAGTTTGTCAAGGATGGGATCAAGTATATTTTTCCCTCTTGTTGGTTCCCTCAACATCTGCCACAGTCTAGCAGCTGTGTCCTTTAGGACCTAACCAGCTTAATCAGTCATGCTACTGCTGGGCCACTCTTGGTGGTAGATCTTGATATCCCTCACCTAGAATATGTTCTGCGCACTTACCACCCTCAGTGCTTCCTCCAAGTGTTGTTCAACATGGAGATGCACTGATTCATCAACTGAGGGCGGACAGTACGTGGTAATCAGCAGGAAGTTTCCTTGTCCATGTTTGGCCTGAAGCCATGAGAGTTCATGGGCTTCAGAGTCAATGTTGAGGATTCCCAGGACAACTCCCTCTTGATTGTGTAGCACTGTGCCATCACCCCTACTGGTCTGTCCTGCTGTTGGGACAGGACATATCCAGGGATGGCGGTCCTGGTGTTGACATTGTCTGTCAGGCCTAACCAGCTTAATCAGTCATGCTACTGCTGGGCCACTCTTGGTGGTAGATCTTGATATCCCTCACCTAGAATATGTTCTGCGCACTTACCACCCTCAGTGCTTCCTCCAAGTGTTGTTCAACATGGAGATGCACTGATTCATCAACTGAGGGCGGACAGTACGTGGTAATCAGCAGGAAGTTTCCTTGTCCATGTTTGGCCTGAAGCCATGAGAGTTCATGGGCTTCAGAGTCAATGTTGAGGATTCCCAGGACAACTCCCTCTTGATTGTGTAGCACTGTGCCATCACCCCTACTGGTCTGTCCTGCTGTTGGGACAGGACATATCCAGGGATGGCGGTCCTGGTGTTGACATTGTCTGTCAGGTATGATTTTGAGAGTGTGACTATGTCAGGCTTTATCTTGACAAGTCTATGGAACAGCTCTCTCAAATTTGATGTTTGTTCCCAGATGTCATAAGGAGGACACCGCAGGGTCGATAGGGCTGTTTCCACCATTGTCTTTACTGGTGCCTAGTTTGTTGAGACCTCACAGTGATTGAAACAACTAAATGGCTTGCTAGGCTATTTCAGAGGGCAGTTGAGAGTCAACCACATTGCTGTTGGTCTGGAATAACATGGATAAGACCAGGTGAGGATGGTAGATTTCCTTCCTCAAAGGACATCAGTGAGCTTAATGCGAATTTCCTGATGACCATGAAACCATTGTCAATTTTCGGGCAAAAAAAACAACGTTCACTAAGGATTCTCTTCCAGAGAAGGAATCTGTCATCCATATCTAGTCTGGCCTACATTTGACACCAGGGCCATTACAATATGGCAGACTCTCAAATACTCTCTGAAGACTCAACAAGATGGTGGCATTTCTGTAGAACTGCTGTGGACAGCAGTGGACAGCTCTGCCTAACAGCCAAAGCATACTGGTATTTTTTACCATCCCTGGCCAACATATGTGGTGGAATTATTAGTTTAAAAACTTACAGAACACGTATTTGTTAATATTTGGGAGTGGGAAGGATGCCAAAGGGAAAAGGAGCGAGCAAACAGCAGCAGGGAGGACACTCCCCTGCAGCACCAGGCATACCAGAGACTGCAGCAGCAGTAGCCTCTCCTGAACCCCCCCCCAGGACCTGACAGACTCACAGGAATTGGCTGCGGCGATGGAGAGACTAACCTTGAAAGTTGCGGCTGCGATTGAGGAAATCCGTGGGGAGATTCGTGCCCAGGTCCAACCTATTGCATCCATGCTGCAAAAGCATGAGCAGGAGATCCAGGGCCTCGGGGAGAGGTTGGAGGAGGTGAAAGATCGAACTAAGGCTTCGGAAGCTGCAATGGAGTCCTCATCCAGTTGGATCCAGGTGATGGAGCGAGAGGTGCAGGCCTTGCGAAACCATATCGACGACCTCGAAAATTGAGGTCGGAGGTTAAATCTCTGAATTGTCGGGCTCCCTGAAGGTGAGGAAGGTGAGCAGCCATTCAGCTTCTTTAAAAACTGGCTGCCCAAAACACTACAAAGAAAACTACAAACTTTTTGGGCCTTCACATCGAGTCCAGCAGGCTGCAGATTGAAAGGGCGTATCAGGTTAGAGTGCACAAGTCAGGGCCAGTGCAGCACCCTGTAGTGCACTTCCACTCATATAAGGACAAGCAAAAAGTCATAGAAGCTTCCAGATCCCTGGCAAAAGATCCACAGGCACTGCTGTACAAGGGGTCAAAAATCATGTTTTTCCAGGATTTTTCAGCAGCTGTAATTCGAAAGAGGAAGTCCTTCGATGAAGTTAAAAAGAGGCTGAGGAACCTGGGCATCCAGTACTCCATAAGATACCCCGCAGTGCTTCGTTTCAGTTTATACATTTGATTCGGCGGATAAGGCTAAAAACTTTGTGGACACTTTAAGATAGACAGACTGGCCTGAAGAATATGGTTAATGTTTGTTCTCTTTTCTATCTTTCCCCATGTTTTCCCTTCCTTTTTTTTATTCCTTTCTTTCTCCCTAATAATTTCCTTTTTGGAAAAGGGGAAAAAGACTTTGGAATAAGTTGTTCCTATTTTTTTTAATAACTGGATTTTCTGATAGGAAATTTTGTGGATGTTCTTTGTTGTCTCTCCCTTTTTTTTTGTCTGTTCTGCTTCTCTTTTAGTCACAAGTAGGTGACATGAAGCCAGGGATGGGTGGAGTGCTCATCTGACTTTGTCTTTTTTTCTGTTGATTTAAGGATCATCTCCTTATTTTTTTTCTGGCCTAAGGCTGGGACACAGTCTGGGGTTGAAGGAGCTGTGAAGGAGGGGATGGGTAGGGTGAGTGCCCCCTATGGGCAGAGGGAAGAGTCTTCCATTCAAGGTTTTCTAGTTGGTTTTCTTTGTAGTTTTTTTGGGTAGTAATAGTTGTTTGTAGTTATCATAGAGTAGTTTTTGTATATATAGTTTTTTGATTCTATGAGTCTTTATTTACTTATGTTCGGCGCTTTGTAAGCAGGATTCTCCCTCCGAGGGGTTCAAGGTTCTCTGAAAGGGGATATGGCTTAGTGTCTTATTAAATGGTGCACCTGGAACATTAAGGGAAGTCATTCGCCTTTTAAAAGGAAACAAATGCTTTCTAGCCTTAAGAGGGAAAGGGTTGATATCACTTTATTGCAGGAAACCCATCTTGATGATGGGGAACACCTGAAATTACAACAGGGGGGTTATGACTAGGTATTCTTTTCATCCTTTACTACTAAAATTAGGGGAGTGGCGGTACTTATCCAGAAAAATCTTCCGTTCACATTATTAGATCAGGTGAAAGATGTGCAGGAACGGTTTGTGATACCTAAAGCCCTGATACATGGGGAGGAATATGGCATTTTAAATGCCTACTGTCCTCTGGCGCATCCCCTCAAATTTTTGATTAGTACTTTCTCTAAGTTGAGTGCTTTTGGAACACGGCACATTATTATGGGGGGCGGATTTTAATTGTCTTTTGGATCTGACAGTAGACAGGTTGCCTTGTGGGCCCCCAACTATTTTTTCGCAGGTCAAGCAGGTGGTTGACTTATGCGAGGAGTTGGGGCTGGTCAATATTTGGAGATGTCTTCACCCTACCGGCAGGACTTCACCTTTTTTTTCAAACCCACATAAATGTCACACGAGGATTGACCTCTTTCTGACTCCCTCGGCCCTTCTGGATTTGATTATGAGTTGTAAAGTTGGGAATATAGCTATCTCTGATCGCACAGCAATATATTTGGAGGTTAAGGCCAAGAGTGAAGGGCTAGGTTTGCGGCACTGGCATTTGGACCTTTTTCTCCTTAAGGATTCCAAATTTGTGGAATACTTTTTGAAGGAGTTTCAGAAATTCTTGACTATCAACTCAGGCACGGTTAGTAGACCGTCCATGCTATGGGAGACTGCTAAGGCCTTTGCTAGGGGATTAGCTATTTCCTATTTGGCTAGTCGGAAACGACAGAGGGAGGAACATCAGCGTCTACTTGAGACTAAGCTACTGCGGATCACAGCCCTCCGGGCTGCCTTGAATTCAATACTGACACAAAACGCAAAGAAAGAACTTGCTTTTGCTACAGAGGCTGTTCGAATATGGGATAGGCCAGGGAAGTATTTAGCGTACCTGACTAGGAAAAAACGTGTTCCCCAATCCATTACTGCAATCAGAGACAGTGCCGGGGTCCTTACATATGATGCTAAAAAGATTAATGAGGCTTTTTGGAGCTTTTACTCTGAATTGTATCAGTCTGAAGGTTGCAAAGACAGGAGGGCTAAAATGGAGACCCTTTTTAAGAACCTGGACCTCCCAGGGGTAACCTTAGAACAGGCCTCTCTCCTTAATGCCCCCTTGACAGTTCAGAAAATACAGGACGCAGCTAGGCAACTCCAAAGTGGGAAAGCGCCTGGCCCTGATGGTCTTCCGGGTGAGTTTTATAAGGAGTTTATAGGGATTCTGTCAGGGCCGATGTTGGAAATGTACAATCACTCCTATATGCATGAATGCCTACCACTATCTTTGAGAGAAGCTAATATTTCCTTAATTCTTAAGAAGGGGAAGGTTCCTGAGGATTGTGCCTCATACAGGCCCATCTCTCTATTAAATTCAGATTTCAAGATTCTGTCCAAGATCCTGGCGCTGAGATTGGAAAGGGTGTTGCCCCATATTATTAAAGAGGATCAGACAGCTTTTATAAGGGGCCGTAGGTCCTCTAATAATATTAGAAGGTTGCTGAATGCTGTTCAGGTTTGTCAGCAACGATCGATTCAGGGTTTGGTGATTTCCTTAGATGCAGAGAAAGCATTTGACCAGGTGGGATGGCCATATCTTTTTATGTCTTAGAACAGTTTGGGTTGGGTGGAGTCTTTGCTTGGTGGGTTTTATATTACCACTCTCTGCCGCAGTCATCACCAATGGGGTGAAGTCTGGGAATTTTAGAATTGGTAGGGGTAGTCGGCAAGGCTGCCCCCTCTCACTGTTGTTGTTTATGTTGGTGATAGAGCCGCTGGCAGAGGCCATTCGTCAGAATAGCCACATAACCGCTCCGGAAGTGGGATCGAGGGCACACAAGATTTCACTTTATGCGGGTGATGTTCTTCTGTTTTTATTGAACCCGATGACCTCTGTACCCCATTTGGTGCAATGTATCAATTCATTTGGGGCTATTTCAGGATATAAGATTAACTTGGCAAAATCAGAGGCTATGCCTTTGGGGAACCTTAAGGATGTGACAGAAGTTGAAGGTGGCTCTAAATTCCCTTTTCAGTGGTCACGGGCAGGGTTCTGGGACCTAGGCATTTTTATTATCCCCAAGTTTGATCTGTTATTTTGGATTAACTTTGCTCACTTGCTCGACAATATTAGGTGAGATCTCCAGAGGTGGGAGGCTCTTCCAATTTCATGGCTGGGCCGAATATCTCTCATTAAGATGAATGTTCTTCCTCTTTTGCTTTATCCCATGCGTATGCTCCCTATAATGTTTCCCCCAGGTCAGTGCTGCGGAAGCTTAAGGATGGTTTGGTTCCTTTGTCCGGCATCATGGGCGGGCCCTCATCAAACTTACTAAATTGCAGTTGCCTCAAGGAGGGGGAGGAGTTGATTTCCCAGACATCAGAAGGTATCAATTGAGTTACCTGCTGTCCTTGGATAGGTAATGATCCAAACTCAATATGGCTGGATATTGAGGCCTCCCAAGCAAAATGCCCTCTTATTAACCTGTTGTTCATGGATAAGATGAGGACAGTTATGGACCACTGCCGGAACCCCATTGACATTAGTACAGTCAAGGCATGGAGGGCGATGCGTCAGAGTGAGGGTTGTCTATCCAAGACATCGCTATTTACACCTATAGTTGGCATGCCAGGGTTCCGACCAGGTATGATGGACTCAGGGTTCAAACTATGGGCGGCGAGAGGAGTTTCTAGTTTGGGAGAGTTGTTTGAGGGGGAGGTTATGATGTCTTTTGAGCAACTGAGCCGCAAATACGGGTTACCCAGCAGAGATCTTTTCCAATTTTTCCAGGTTATGGATTTCATCCAGAAGAAGACTACGCTTCTCACTAAGCCCTATAAGCCCAATACAGAGAGGTTGTTGCTATGCTCCACAAGCACCCTTTTGGTTAGTGCCCTCTATCGCCTGCTGGGTAGCCGAGCCTGGCAGGATATTATCCAGTTATGTGAGGTCTGGGAGCAAGAGCTAGGAGTGGAGATCTCTTCTGAAACATGGGAGAACATATTGGAGAATACTTGGAAGATCTCAATCTGTAATAGGACATGTGCTACACAGTTAAAGGTTCTGCACAGGGCTCATCTGGCACCAGACCGTTTGGCGAAGTTTAAAAAAGGGGCATCTTCAGTGTGCCACAAATGTAAATAAGTGTAGGTACTCTTACCTATTGCTTCTGGACATGCCACTGGCTCCGTGTTTACTGGAGCACTGTGAGAGGAGAGATAGGGAGGGTATTGAGGACTGAAGTCAAAGTAGACCCGATATCTCTCCTCTTGGGTCTACCAAATTTACTATCTTTAGACGGGCATGGGAATAAACTATTTAATATTCTTGCATACTGTGCACGGAAGAATATTCTGATGAACTGGGTGTCTGAGAACTGGGCTTGCTGGGATGGCAGAAATTAATTATGGAGCACATTCCCTTGGACTGTTTTACAACATGGTGCACCACACAAGAGACCATTTTTATAAGACATGGCAGCTCTACTTGAGTTATTTTGTAACAGATTTGTCAGTTGTCGTAACTAGGGCGTTTGTTTAACCAGGATGGTTAGATTTTTTATAGATTAGATTACTTACAGCGTGGAAACAGGCCTTTCGGCCCAACAAGTCCATACTGACCCTCCAAAGAGCAACCCACCCAGACCCATTCCCCTACATTTACTCCTTCACCTAACACTACGAGCAATTTAGCATGGCCAATTCACCTAACCTGCACAGTTTTGGACTGTGGGAGGAAACCGGAGCACCCGGAGGAAGCCCATGCAGACACGGGGAGAATGTGCTCCACACAGACAGTTGCCTGAGGTGGGAATTGAACCCGGGTCTCTGGTGCTGTGAGGCAGCAGTGCTAACCACTGTGCCACTGTGCCGCCCACCAGCCCTGGGCCCTGGAGGGAGTCTCCTGAGTTAATATGGGTATATATACAATGCTCCCGTTCCTCTGTTTGGGAGCTTTGTGCCGAGCATAGCTGTTCTGAATTTTGTGGGTTTTTTTGCTTTTCTTTTTTTTTGGTGTTTCTTTGCACAATGTTGTTTTGTATTAGAGGGTAGGTTAATAGTTAGGAGACAGTAGTTGTATTGTTTTTGCGTCTGTTTTCTTTTTATTATACTGATATTTGTTATTGATTATATTTTTCAATAATTTTATATGTTTGTAAAGTTAAAAAAAAATTTGTTAATAAATATATTTATTAAAAATAATACTCTCTGAAATGGCCTAGCCAGCTCAGCCACTCAGTTGGATCATTTAAGGGCAACTAGGGACAGGCAATAAATGCTGGTCAGCCAGTGACGCCCAATACCACAAGTAAATAAACAAAAGTAAAAATATTCTTGGAACACTGAAAGCAGTAGCAGAGAACAAGGGATTTATATGATTGTGATGGTCTTTGCCTGAGCTGTTGTTCTGACAAGTTGTATAACTAGAGCAGTTGAGAGGACTTGATTCAAAATAATAAGGTAGAGGGGAGGGAACAAGTTTTGGAGGATTTAATTAATTAAGAGAAGATGAGGCAAGGGAGCAAGGTGGTAATAAAGGAAATGGTTTCTGTGCATCCCGTTGCTTTGCTAACTGTGACTGTATTCCAAAGCCTTAAAAAATCTCATCTCCAGTCAAGCTTTTGATAACTCTGAATTTTCCTGCACTGACTGGCGCCTGTTCCTTTCTTCCGCTGAAATGTTTTAAACAATTTTTCTGCCTTAAAGGTGCTGTGTAAATTGGTACTGATGCTTATTAATAATGGCACAGAGATCAGTTGGTGACTAGCCAAAATCACATTGTTTTAGTTTTGTGTGTGAATTACAGTCTTGTTTATAAAAGCCCAGGTCATGTGGCTGGGTAGTTGTGATAGTGCATTTTTGGGATGTTAGAAGTAGCTAATTCCAGATGATTCCTTTTTGGCAAATAGAGAATAAATATTTCATCTTGAATGTAGGTGTGAAACTTGGTACGACGGATTTGGCTGTCTATTATACATTCCAGTCCAACTTTACATTCTGATGACTTCAGAAGGGAGGAAAGTCTTCATTCATAGTTCTGTTGTGTAGACAAAGTTGAAATGCAGGAATAATAGCAAAAGACAGGATAGGTAAAGATAAACTGTTTCCACCAGTTGGAGATTCTAGAACTAGTTGGAACAGACTTATAAATTAGGGCAAGACTATTCAGGAGAGATGTTTGGAAGCATTTCTAAATGTAAAATGTCGTAGATATTTGGAACTGTCTTCCACAATTGGTCATGGATACTAGGTCAGTTGTTAATTTTGAATTTGAGGGTTTTTTCTCAAGCAAAAGTATTAAGAGTTATGAGGTCATAGAGTCATAGAGATGTACAGCATGGAAACAGACCCTTCGGTCCAACCTGTCCATGCCGACCAGATATCCCAACCCAATCTAGTCCCACCTGCCAGCACCCGGCCCATATCCCTCCAAACCCTTCCTATTCATATACCCATCCAAACGCCTCTTAAATGTTGCAATTGTACCAGCCTCCACCACATCCTCTGGCAGCTCATTTCATACACGTACCACCCTCTGCATGAAAATTTTACCCCTTAGGTCTCTTTTATATCTTTCCCCTCTCACCCTAAACCTATGCCCTCTAGTTCTGGACTCCCCAACCCAAGGGAAAAGACTTTGTCTATTTATCCTATCCATGCCCCTCATAATTTTGTAAACCTTTATAAGGTCACCTCTCAGCCTCCAACGCTTCAGGGAAAACAACCCCAACCTGTTCAGCCTCTCCCTGTAGCTCAGATCCTCCAACCCTGGCAACATCCTTGTAAATCTTTTCTGAACCCTTTCAAATTTCACAACATCTTTCCAATAGGAAGGAGACCAGAATTGCATGCAATATTCCAACAGTGGCCTAACCAATGTCCTATACAGCCGCAACATGACCTCCCAATTCCTGTACTCAATACTCTGACCAATAAAGGAAAGCATACCAAATGCCTTCTTCACTATCCTATCTATCTGCGACTCCACTTTCAAGGAGCTATGAACCTGCACTCCAAGGTCTCTTTGTTCAGCAACACTCCCTCGGACCTTACCATTAAGTGTATACGTCCTGCTAAGATTTGCTTTCCCAAAATGCAGCACCTCGCATTTATCTGAATTAAACTCCATCTGCCACTTCTCAGCCCATTGGCCCATCTGGTCCAGATCCTGTTGTAATCTGAAGTAACCTTCTTTGCTGTCCACTACACCTCCAATTTTGGTGTCATCTGCAAACTTACTCACTGTACCTCTTATGCTCGCATCCAAATCATTTATGTAAATGACAAAAAGTAGAGGGCCCAGCACCGATCGTTGTGGCACTCCACTAGTCACAGGCCTCTAGTCTGAAAAACAGCCCTCCACCAACACCCTCTGTCTTCTACCTTTGAGCCAGTTCTGTATCCAAATGACAAGTTCTCCCTGTATTCCATGAGATCTAACCTTGCTAATCAGTCTCCCATGGGGAACCTTGTCGAACGCCTTACTGAAGTCCATATAGATCACATCTACTACTCTGCCCTCATCAATCTTCTTTGTTACTTCATCAAAAAACTCAATGAAGTTTGTGAGACATGATTTCCCACTCACAAAGCCATGTTGACTATCCCGAATCAGCCTTTGCCTTTTCAAATACATGTACATCCTGTCCCTCAGGATTCCCTCCAACAACTTGCCTACCACCGACGTCAGGCTCACCGGTCTATAGTTCCCAGGCTTGTCTTTACCGTCCTTCTTAAATAGTGGCATCACGTTAGCCAACCTCCAGTCTTCCGGCACCTCACCTGTGACTATCAATGATACAAATATCTCAGCAAGAGGCCCAGCAATCACTTCTCTAGCTTCCTACAGAGTTCTTGGGTACACCTGATCAGGTCCTGGGGATTTATCTACTTTTAACCGTTTCAAGACATCCAGCACTTCCTCCTCTGTTATCTGGACATTTTGCAAGATGTCACCATCTATTTCCCTACAGTCTATATCTTCCATATCCTTTTCCACAGTAAATACTGATGCAAAATATTCATTTAGTATCTCCCCCATTTTCTGTGGCTCCACACAAAGGCCGCCTTGCTAATCTTTGAGAGGCCCTATTCTTTCCCTAGTTACCCTTTTGTCCATAATATATTTATAAAATCCCTTTGGATTCTCCTTAACTCTATTTGTCAATGGTATCTCATGTCCCCGTTTTGCCCTCCTGATTTCCCTCTTAAGTATACTCCTACTTTCTTTGTACTCTTCTAAGGATTCACTCAATCTATCCTGTCTATACCTGACATATGCTTCCTTCTTTTTCTTAACCAAACCCTCAATTTCATTAGTCATCCAGCATTCCCTATACGTACCAGTCTTCCCTTTCACCCTGATAGGAATATACTTTCTCTGGATTCTTGTTATCTCATTTCTGAAGGCTTCCCATTTTCCAGCCGCCCCTTTACCTGTGAACATCTGCCTCCAGTCAGCTTTTGAAAGTTCTTGCCTAATACCGTCAAAATTGGCCTTTCTCCAATTTAGAACTTAAACTTTTAGATCTGGTCGATCCTTTTCCATCACTATTTTAAAACGAAGAGAATTTGTTGGCCCCAAAGTGCTCCCCCACTGACACCTCAATCACCTGCCCCACCTTATTTCCCAAGAGCAGGTCAGGTTTTGCACCTTCTCCAGTAGGTACATCCACATACTGAATCAGAAAATTGTCTTGTACACACTTAAGAAATTCCTCTCCATCTAAACCTTTAACACTATGGCAATCTCAGCCGATATTTGGAAAGTTAAAATCCCCTTCAATAACTACCCTATTATTCTTACAGATAGCTGAGATCTCCTCACAAGTTTGTTTCTCAATTTCCCTCTGAGTATTGGGGAGCCTATAATACAATCCCAATAAGGTGATCGTCCCTTTCTTATTTCTCGGTTCCACCCAAATAACTTCCCTGGATGTATTTCCGGGAATATCCTTCCTCAGCACAGCTGTAATGCTATCCCTTATCAAAAATGCCACTGCCCCTCCTCTCTTGCCTCCCTTTCTATTCTTCCTGTAGCATTTGTATCCTGGAACATTAAGCTGCCAGTCCTGCCCATCCCTGAGCCATGTTTCCGTAATTGCTATGATATCCCAGTCCCATGTTCCTAACCATGCCCTGAATTCATCTGCCTTCCCTGTTAGGCCCCTTGCATTGAACTAAATGCAGTTTAATTTATTAGTTCTACCTTGTCCCTGCCTGCCCTGACTGTTTGACTCACTTCTGTTCTCAGCTGTACCCGTCTCAGATCGATCTCTTTCCTCACTATCTCCCTGGGCCCCACCCCCCCCACCTTACTAGTTTAAACCCTCCCAAGCAGTTCTAGCAGTATATTAGTTCCCTGCCAGTATATTAGTTCCCCTTCCAATTTAGGTCCAATCTGTCCATCTTGTACAGGTCACTTGAGGTATGTGAAGTTAGGTCACAGATGAACTGTGTTCTCATTGATTGGCAGAACAAGCTCAAGGGCTGTATGATGTACTCTTGTTCCATGTTCCTATGTTTTTGATTACGCTGTAGCACAGACACTTGGCATGCAACATAGACATCTGCTTTCCAGGATCAAAAGTTGAATTCTTTTGTAAGTGAGAAATACTAGACTACAAAGGGAAAATAGAAAGTTTACTTAAAAGCTGCCGTTCTACAGAACAAAATTGCTGAAGTAAATGCTCCTTCCAATAGTTATATGATCTCCAAATGTGTGAATGTATGAATTTATGGACCATTTTGAGGTTGTGAATAGATATTTAGTCATATCACAACTGAGCTATCAATCAAATCTGTAGATTTCAACCTAAAAATTCTAGCCTCCTGAGCATCCTAATTTTGATTTCTTCAACAGCCATCCATTCAACCACAAAATTCCTAAACTCTGGAATTCCTTCCAAGATCTTTGTTGAGTCACTTTCCCCTTTTTAAGATGCTCCTTTAAAACCTTCATCTTTAGCTTTCCTACTATCCCCCTTGAGCTCGATGTCAAATTGTGTTTGATAATTTTCCTGTGAAACATCTTGGACTGTTTAACAATATAAAATAAACTATATAATAGTAGTGTTGTAAATAGTAGTGAACATGCCACTAAGTATTATGATTTAACTCAAGTAGGGCTATCTTTATATTTTATTAAAACTATAATTCAAGGGAAAAGGCAAATTGGTTTTATGTTAAATGTGTAGTAGTCATAACATGAAACTACTCCAAAATTGAGATTTTGAAATGCTAAATTAGATTTTCTGAATATATAATTTTTATGTGCTAAATCTGCCAGCATTTATGAAAATTGTTACCATATTTATGTCAACTAAAACTTTCTGCAAGGTACAAACAAAATGTAACATTGCCCAGATTTCCTTTGAGTTTCCCCGAACTCAAGGAAAGAAAAATGTATTGCCTTGTACTACACAGCCATTCTCAAGCCTCATATTTCTGTATTTTATAAGATTCTGGCAAGTGGTCATTGAAAGGTAAAGATTATTTTGTTCTCTTGTTTTCTCCTGATGCTTGCATCCTTGACTGCCCTAAGCATCTTTTGTATCTGGTAACTGGGTATCGTGCAGAGAAACCACTAAATGATCGTAAAATAAAGTACAATTTACGATGCTTTTGATTTTCCATAACACTTGGAACATTCAAACTGTGCACACATTGTTATTCTGTCAAAGCCATGTTATTTGTATTGGATGCATTGAAAATAACAGTAAGCAGTATTTTTAAAATTCCACCAGATTGAGGGTGGTCTGATAGTGGATGTCACAAGATATTAATCCCCACACTGTCTTGTCAATTTTTATATTTCTATATCTGTATTGCACATTCTTGCTTATGTATGTGGAAAATTGGGGGGGAATACCTGAAAGTTTTGAATTTTTAGCATTTTACAGCGAATGAATGAGGGTCCAGATCGGAAAAGGGAGAACTAAAACTGGCGTTCTATAAAACTGCAGTAAGAATCATTTTCATGTTTGCACACTGTCAGAAATGTCTCTTCAATGAAAGCAACATTTTCAAGAGACCTGTCAGTGCCCATTCAGTGGTTTGGTATATATGAAATCAAGACAGAAGAGTGACCAAAAGACGTAGGAGCAGAATTAGGCAATTTGACCCAATGAGTTAGCTCTGTCATTCAATGAGATCATGGCTGATCTAAGTCCTCAACTCCATTTTCCTGCCTTCTCCCATAACCCTTGATTCCCTTACTGATTAAAAATCTATCTCAGCCTTAAATGCATCTGTCCTTGACAGCTACCTCCAGAAAAGACTTCCAAAGATTTACTACCCTCCGAGAGAAGAAATTCCTCTCATCTGTATTAACTGGGTGACCCTTTTACTCTGAGATTGTCTCTTCTGGTCCTAGACTTTCCCACAAGGGGAAACAGACTCTCTGCGTATGCCTTATCAAGCCCGGAACAATCTTGTGATCTTATTCAAACATACCTTTCATTCCTCTGAATTCCAAAGAGTACAAGCTCAACATACTCATAAGAAAATCTCTCTATACCTGGTATCAACCCAATGAACCTTCTCTAGACTATCTCCAATGCCTTAACTTTCCTTCGATAAAGGGACCAGAACCGTTTACGTTATGCTGGGTGTGGGCTAATTGGCGCTTCGTATCTTTTAGCTATTCTTTCCTACTTTCATATATCATTTCCTTTCAAATAAAGACCAACATTCTGTTTGCCTCACCCTATTACCCATGCCTCTCATAACCCTATACATCTCTATCAGGTCCCCTCTCAACCTTCTTTGCTCCAAAGAAAACAGCCTGAGCTTATCCATCTTTTCTTCATAACTAAATACTCCATCTCAGGCAATGTCCTGGTGGATCTCCTCTGCACCCACTCCAGTGTAAACACATCCTTCCTATAATGTGGTGACCAAAACCAGAAACAGTACTCCAGCTGTGTCTTAATGAAAGTCCTGTACAGCTCCAACATAACCTCCCTGCTCTCATAATCTATGCCTTCACTCATAAAGGCAAGTGTTCGGTACACTTTTTTAACTTCCCTATTAACCTGCCCTGCCAATCAGGGATCTGTGGACAGGCACTCCAAGATCCATCTATTCTTCTTAGTTTCCTTGTGTCCTGCCATTCATTGAATACTCCCTTGGCTTGTTATTTCTTCCAAAGTGCATCACATCACACTTATCAGAGTTAAGTTCTACATGCCCATATGATCAATCTTACTATATCCCAAAGGAACATAACAACATAAGAAATAAAAACAGGATTGGAACGTTCAGCCCTTCAAGCCTGCTGCATCGCTGATCCTACATTCCTCATGTCCACTTTCCTCCCCTTTCCCTGTAACTTTGAGTCCCCTACTGATCATGAATCTATCTATCTCAACTTTAAATAAACACAAGAACTGTGCCCACAGCTCTCTGTGCAAGGTGTTCAAAAGACTCTCAACCCTCTTTCTTCAACTCAAGTCCTCAACTCAGTCTTATATTAGCACCCCTTTAGTCTGAGATGATGCTGTCTGCCCCTAGAAGTGGAAGCATCTTCTCCGTATTTACCCTGTCAAGCCCATTAAGAATCCTGTATGTTTCAATGAAATCACCTCTTATTCTTCTAACCTCCAGTGAGTAGTATCCCAATCTATTTGGCCTTTGCTGATAAGAAAGTCCCTCCACACCAGCAATCATCCTGGTGAACTTTCTCTGAACAGCCATCAATGAAATGCTATCATTCCTTAAAAAGAGGAACCAAAACACTAGCACCTTGTACGGTTACAGTAAGATTTCCCTACCCCTTTACTTCAACTCCCTTGAAATTAGCGCCAATACTCCTATGTGCTAGCTTTCTGTGTTTCATGCAGAAATACACCCACGTCCCTTTGTGTTGCAGCTGTCTGCAGTTTTTCACCATTTAAGTAATATGCCGTTCTCCCTTCCAAAACGAACAACTTTACATTTTCCCACATTATACTCCATTTGCCAACTTTTTGCCCACTTACTATATCTCTTGTATCCAAAGGCCTTCTTTCTCACTGTCCGTCACCTGCCAATCTTCATGTCGCCTGCAAAATTAGTTATCATGCCTCCAAAATTCTCAGCTACATTGCTTATATATATCACAAACAAGAAGGGACCCAGCAATGTAGAGTAGGTCTCCACTTACACAAACAACCTTCCGCTCACTACCAACCACCCTCTGTCTCCTGCCACAAAAACAATTTTGGAATCAATTTCGAAGTTACCCTGGATCCAGGATGCTTTTATCTTCATTGGTCACCTGTGAAGGTCTCCTTATTGAAGGTCTTGATGAAATGCATATACATTACATTAATACTCATATACATACTTGTTCACCTCCTCAAAATTCAATGAGATATGTTAGGCATGACCTCCTTCTGACAAAGCTATGTTGATTACCCCTGATCAAATCTGGCCTCTTTAAATGGAGATGAATTTTCTCCGTAAGTTTTCTGTCACTGATATGAGACTCACTGCTGTTTCGTTCCCTGGTCCATCTTTACCTCCCTTCTTGAAAGGTGGAAGCACATAAGCTGTTCTGCCGTCCTCTGGCATCTCACCTGTGGCCAGAGAGGAATTATTTTTCACAACGATACAATAGTTGCATGATGAACAGTATTATTACCGTCTTAATTTCAGATTTTAATTTAAATTTACTGAATTTAAGTCACCCAGGTTGCAATGATGAGAATTAAACCATATGTAAAAAGCAGAAGCCCTGATCTCTGGGCAACCACCAATCATTCTCAGTGATAATTTTCTGTATTGTGAGATTTGAAGTTTGCTGAGGAAGAATAGTTAAAACCTCGAAGGTGAGCAAGAAAGCAATTAGTTGTCAGTACAATTTGCTACAATATTATGCTATTAGTTATTCATTGCTATTTTAGTTAAAGTAAATTGCATAGTATATTTAGACTAATCATATGCATGACATGCCATCCATGATACTTCATAATTAGTAATTACTGATTAGTTTGGATTTGTAGGTGATAGCGAGTAGAGAGAAGCAGAGGTATTGACTTGCCTACCCACTGACAATGTCTGATGAATTTTGATTGTGCCACAGAACTTTGGGAATTAACCTATTTAGATTAAATGGAGTACACACTCCATCCTTGATTTAAGAATGATATTGAAAATGTTCTTGATATGCTGACCAACCACTGACCAAGGTCAGTGTCTAAAGAATATGTGACCACCTTAGATTTTACAACATTTTTCAACACATTGATAGGGATAGAAGTGGAGGTCAGAATGGACATGAACCACACCTATCATCCTGAACTGAAGGACAGCAATACATTGTTGATGGGACTTTTTGGAATTAACCTGATGTGCTCAGAACTGTAATTTTGAATTTTTCCTGAATATGCTATTAGAAGTAGAGCCAGTTCTTCTACCAAAGTGTATGACCGCAATGTCAATGTATCTTCAAACCATTACAAGGTTCTAAAGGTGATAGGATACAGGAAAAATATTCTTTGGAAACCATTTGTAACTTTTCATTTGACATTTAGCAATGGGAAAGTTGTCTAATATTACAGACAGAAACTGTCATGTTATATTTTTTGGAGCCATCATCATTTACATATGAACGTACATTGTCATAAAATAACTTTGTCTATCTACACCTTCCAAGTCAGGTACTTCATTGACAAGAATTATAGCACCTCTCAAGTGAGATGTAAGGAGGCATTTTGATAAATTGTGTTTGTCCTCTTCTATGTTCATTTAAGCTTGTGACTAAACACATTTTAAAGTGAGGAGAAATGTGATAGGTTTGAAAATAGTGAAATGAATGGATAAGGTGGAATTGACAAATTTTTATCCTGGGATTTTTATCTTGGAATGGGGAAATTCAGAAACATTGGCACAGCTAGTGATTAGAGAAACCATTTTCTCCCCTGCCAAAGAGCGAATATGTACAACAAACCGAATTAAGTGCTTTCTGAGTTAATTGATACCTTTTATAAAGCAACAGTGTTGATATTTGTTCTGAGATAGAATTGAGGATTATAGAAATATTTAACACTGCTTGACTTTGTTCAAACAATTTCTTAGGCAGCCAGGAAGGAAATTCCTTCTGTGAAGAAGTGGGTAACATGTGGTGTGGCTCGGAAGCCAGATTGAATAATTATGGGGTTCTGGGTGGAGGAGGTTTGATGAGTTAAATTGTTTCCTCTTGTGTTAAACCACCTTCTGTTCAAATAAATTCCTCTAAACACATGCAGTTTGTTTTAAAAAAAAAGGCTCCAATTGCACAAGTATGATGAGTACATTCTGGGTAGTTATTGAGGACACCTAGCTCAAATCGAAGCATTAACAAAATACAGATACACCTCTAACTATGAGGTCCACACATTATGGCTCATTGTTTATTGCACTAATATAGTAAACCAATATCATCATATTAGATCAGCTTTTGAGTAATTTTATTGATTTGCTGTTTGTGGATGGTGGGATGTAGACTTAGTTACACAGTTTTAATTTTTCTCCTTTTTTGTGAAATCAACTATCCAGAATTATCTTGAGGCAATACAGACATAGGGGATGGAAATTCGTCTATGCATTATCTATTGGGAAGCAAAAAAAAAATTCTAACTTGGTATTCTAACTGTGTGGGGCTGAGCTACACACAACACATGAAAAGCACTTCTCTGTGGAGAACTGCTTTGGAGTAGAGAACACTGAGAAAGTTCACATGTGTGTTTTGCACAATAGCAAGTGGCTGGACAGAGAAAGTGTTCAGAAAGTCTGAACATTGCTTTGTTTAAAAAGTAATGAATAGCTTCTTTTAGACAGCACTTTAATGTATGAAATTTATCTTTTGGAGGAGGAAAAAGATGATTTATAGTTCTAAATGGAAAGGAAACAAGTTATATTTATTATACATAATGATCTGACATTTAATTCCTGATGTAGACATATGTCTTTTTGTCTACAGAAGATTTTTTCCCTCTACCTTGTCACACCACACTTTCTATCCACCAATTTTTTCCAAAATTGGGCTTTTTGCCAATTTAAATCTTCCTTTCTCGGAGACAAGGAGCCAGGTGGCTTGCAGTATCTTTACTACCTTTTCAAAGTTGATTTATGCGTGTGTAAGGATTGCTGTAAAACACACCTGGAATCTGACTTAAGATGTTATGATATTGCTGTAGAGCTCCTTAGCATAATTTATCATTATGGTGTCTGATGCCTCATTCTGCATTTTACAGCTTGTGTAACATTTTGCATGAGGTTTGTTCTTTTTAAAATTTCTTTAATTGCCGAGGAGCTTTATTAAGTCACTTCAGGGGGATAGGCCACAAAATTAACTCTCATCTTGTAGAAGATATTCAAGGCATTATTTTTCGTAAATCACAAAAGATTACCTGCTTGGAAATGTAAGGGGAAAAGTGTTTTGGTTATAATATTGAAACACAGTAGACTTTGGCTCATCATTCCTGGGATGACCAGAAATCATTTTTTTACTGGGATGGCCATGGTTTTTAATTAAATAGCCTGATATCCCAACAATTTCTTAAAAACAGTTCGAATGTCCTGGTCTTCTCCTCTTTCCCATTTTATTTTGATTTATTCTGGTTTAGTTTATTTAAAACAGTAAATCACATTATAAATTATGAAGCAAATATTACAGTAAGCCAACTAGTTTCTATGTGTGTAGCATGCAGATCTACAGCAGACTAACTGCCATGCACAGTCACAACATTGTATATATTCAGCACAAGGAGTTCTTAAGGATGAGCTCTTCTAAAAGTACCCACATACAACATTATTTGCTTTTCCAAAATAGGTGTAATATCCCAGTCCCATGTTCCCAAACATGCCCTAAAGACATCTGCCTTACCTGTTGGCCTCTTGCATCGAAATATATGAAATTTAATTTATCAGTCTTGCCTTGTTCTCTGCCATGCTCTTTCCTGCCTTGACTATTTGACTTGCTCCTCTTCCCAACCCGTACCAGCCTCAGACTTAGTGCAGAAAGATGATCTCTTTGGGTCCCAACTGTTCCCCTCCCCCCCAACTAGTTTAAAGCCTCCTGAGTAGCACTAGCAAATCTCCCCACCAGGATATTGGTCCCCTTCCAATTCAGGTGCAAACTGTCCTTCTTATACAGGTCACCTCTATCCCAGAAGAGATACCAATTATCCAAAAATGTGAATTGTTATTCCCTGCACCAGCTCCTCAGCTATGCATTCATCTGCTCTACCCTACTATTCCTATTTTCACTAGTACGTGGCATCAGGAATAATCCAGATATTACTACCCTCATGGACCTACTTTTTAACCTCCTACCTGATTTTCTCTAATCTCTCTTCAGCACCTTGTCCCTTTCTTTTGCTATGTCATTGATACCAAAGTGTATAACAATCACCTGCTGGTCACTCTCCCCTTTGGAAACATTCTGCACCCTTTGTGAGACATCCTTGACCCAGGGAGACAACACACCATTCTGATTTCTTGTTGCCAGCTGCAGAAACATCTGTCTGTGCCTCTGACTAGAGAGTCCCCCCTCACAATCAATCGCTTGGAACCTGATATACCCCTCATTGCAGTAGACCTAGAAACTTGGCTGTCAGTACTACATTCCCCTGACAGTCCATCACCCCCTATATTTTGCAAGACAGCATGCTTGTTTGAGATGTGGATAGCCACAGGAGACTCTTGCATGACCTGCCTACCTCTCTTACCTTTCCTAGAGGTAACTAATTATCTACCTGTATCTATGTTCTTTTTTTACATTCCTGAAACTGCAATCACTCATACAGTGAGTTGGTAAATTGTCCACCATCATTCATGCTTGGATATGGCAGGACTGCAGAACTTAGATCTCATCCATTGATTGTGAGACACTTAGTTTTGTCTATCATTTGTTGCTTATGCTGTTTGGCATACAAGTACTCCTGTTTGGTAGCTTCATGAGGTTGACACCTCATTTTTAGATATGCCTAGTGCTGCTCCTGGCATGTCCCCCTCCATTCTTCATTAAACCAGGGTTGACTGCCTCCTTGATAGTGATGGTTGAGCGGAGGATATGCCAGGCTATGAGATTACAGGTTATGCTGGACTACAATTCTGCTGCTATTCATGGCCCACAGTGCCTCATGGATGCCCAGTCTTGCATTCTAGTTCAATTTGAAGTGTTTCATTTAGCACAGTGATAGTGCCACACAACACAATGGAGGTTATTCTCAATGGGAATTCGGAATTTCATTTGCACAAGAACACTAAGTTGGTTATTGTTATGGATATTGTAATGGAAGATACATCCGCAGCCAGTAGATTGATAAAGATGAGGTCAAGTATGTTTTTCCTTCTTGTTGGTTACCTCACCATCTACAGCCGACCTAATCCAGCAGCTTTGTAATTTAGGACGCAACAAGCTCAATCAGTAGTACACTGTTGAGCCATTTTTGTGATGGACTTTGAAATCTGAACCCTCCACCCCACCCAGTACATTTTGCATCCTGGCCCCTCCACAGTGTCCTCCAAATGGTACTTAACATAGAGGAATATTGATTCATCAGCAGGCTGTTGAACCTGAAGCTGTGAGACTTCATGGAGGCTAGAGTCAATGTTGAGGACACCCAGGCAATTCCCTCCTGACTGTATAACACTGTGCTGACACCTCTGCTGCAAGTGAGACAGGACATTTCCATGGATGGGTGATGTTAGTATCTGTAAGGTATGATTCTGTGAGTATGCCTGTGTCAGGTTGTTGCTCGACTAGTCTGTGAGACATCTCTCCAAATTTTGGCACTAGTCTAGACGTTAATGAGGACAACATTGCAGGATTGACAGGGCTGTTTCTACCATTTTCTTTATTGGTGCCTTGGTCGATGTCAGGTGGTCTGTCTAGTTTTACCTCTTTGTTGAGTCTTTATTGCAATTGATATCATGGAGTGGCTTTCTTGGCCATTTCAAAGGGCAGTTGAGAATCAACCACATTGCTGTGCTGAACTAGAATGCAGTCTGGAGTCACAATTTGGCCAGACAAGGTGAGGATGACAAATTTCCTTCCCTGAATGTCATTACTGAGCCACATTGTTTTTTTGTCTGACAATTGACAATGGTTTCATAGTCATCAGTAGATTCTTAATTCCAGATTTTTTTTGGTAAAATTCACTTTACACCATATGCCATGGTGAGATTCAAACTTGGATCCCCAGAACATGAGCTGAGTTTCTAGATTAATATTCTGGTAATAAGGCTACTAGGCCATTGCCAATTACCTTGACTAGATTGTTAATGTATAACTGCAATGGTTCCAACGTGGACCCCTGCGAAACCCCACTATTCACCGGCCGCCATCCTGAAAAAGTCCTAATTTTCCTGACTCTCTGCCAGTCAGCCAATCCTGTATTCATTCCAGTATCTTAACAATGACATACAATGTCATTGATTACTGTGAGTATTCAACGGTATCTACAAAGTCATCATCATGCGATCTGGCCAGGCACCAAATGGACTGCAGTAGTTCAAGAAGGCAGTTCATCCCCACCAACTTCTCAAGTGGTGATGGGCAGCAAATGCTGTCACATTCAGAAAAGCTCATATCCATCAATGAATCAACAAAAAATATTAGAACACTACCTATGTGTTAATTGAGTTTATGAGAATGAAAAAAATAATTCTAAAATCAAAAGGTAGCTCCTGAAAATCAAAGAAATAATGCATGAAATTCTCAAGAGAAGTCCTTGAAAGAAAAATTATTTTGACCCCCCTACATTACAATATCACCCAGACTCCTGCCATTCGTTTCTCAACATTTCAATCAACATGGGATCAAGCTTTCCCCTATCTTTTTCAATGCGCCCTGAATTTGATTTTAAAAATCTGCACAGCTAAATAATTTTTAGACTGATTCTGTGAGCAATCCGAAACTAATCCTGCTGCCTTGTTCTTTCCTCCAAGTCCTATGCCCTTCACTGCTTCAAATATTGCTTTGAAAATCTGATACTTTGAATTGCTTAATTCTGGAGCATTAAGATATTGTATGGCCAGTGGTGATAAATAAAAACCTATGTTGTTTAATCAACTGAAATGATGTTGAGTGCAGATGGTAATTTTAAAACTTGACATGCTGAATGGATAATCCTTATTAATCCTGAACTAATGATATACAAACTTGATTTCATAAGGAGTCATTTAATAATATAGTTTTTAATAACATAGTGCTGCATACCTGGGTTAATGGTGAATATTAGATTTAACAGTAAAAGCTGAGGAGATAGCAGTTAGATGTTTTGAATCTGTGGTAGAGTTTTACTTCAGGCAACAACCTGTTTATGTTGGGAAGGATAACTGTTTTTCTTTTACAAGTATGGAAATAGTGAAAGATTTTTAATGGAATTAATTGATAGTTGAATCTGCGTATGCTATCAAAAAATAATGAGCAATTTTTTTTTTTGCTTCTGAGATTCCCCTCCCATTTAAGAAAATGTCACATGAAAAGTATGTTATGACAAGAATTTTTTAAAAATTTACTTTGTAAACCATGGTGACAGTGCTGGCTGCTGTCAGCTGGTTTTTAAAAATCAGCAATAAATCACAGACCATGTCGAAGTACAGAATGTCATAATCTCTCAGAAGTGCTCTGCACCACAGCTCCAGACTAAATTCCCACTGGAAGGCAGTGCATTTTTCTATACATATGTATATGTGAATGGCACCCTTAAAATTTGGAGCACGGGACTGTGTTCCCAGTGGTGCAGGCAGCGGACAATTTGTTTAGGCACTTGGGCCATGCTTGGCTCTGTCAGCAACTATAGTGGCCAAGTAGCAGTCAGTCACAAAGGGCAAACTGTGAAATCAGTTGAATATTTGCTAACATTCCGATTAATTCTTATCCCATAGCCCCACAAATGGGGTCTCCCTTCTGTTCCATGATTAGTGTTTTATTCAAACTTAATCACTTTTGTTTTCTATCTGTATTTTTGTTTTTGCTGCTGTTTACCTATTATTTGCTTGTCTATGCTATTTAATTATGTGATCTGCCTGTCTTGCTCACAAGATAAAGCTTTTCATTGTGCCTCAGTACACGTGACAATAAATTCAAAATGTTCTCCCTGTGCCATGACAGCAAGTGCACAATGCAATTTTACAGCATACTTGTAGCATTTTTATTTCTGTTGACCATGTTCAGCTCAATTGTTGTAAGATTTTTAATTACTGTTAGACCCAGTTATACTGTTGAATTCATGTTACTATCTGGATAACAAAATATGTCCATGAAACTTGATTTGTTTTCATCATTTGTTCTCCACTTGTCTGTTCCTTTCTTGAAAATGTTATCACTTTGAGCACTAGTCACTCTGGTCTTGTTTTTCTAGTGTTTTGTTCCTGCACCTTTATGATAAGTGACAAACCTTCTCTGAAAAATAGGTTGCAATGCATATTAAAATTAGGACACAACTGTGAGCAGAGCTGTGAATGCTCACTCCACTAGATTGTGTATTGTGCCTTTCTGGCTAGTATATCATTGAATGGATATGACCATATGAAAAAGGAACCAGAGTAGGCGATTCGATCCCTTAAACTTACTCCACCATTCAGTAGGATCATGGCTGATCTGACATTCCTCTCATTCACTTTCCTGCCCTTTCCCTGTAACCCTCAATTTCCCCTACTGATCAAGAATCAATCTAGTTCAGCCTTAACGTATACTAGGATTCTGCCCCCCCCTCCTCCTCCCCCCCCACCCCCTCCCCACAGCTCTCCTTGACAAGGAGTTCCAGACTCTCAACTCTGAGATGGAATTCTTCCTCATTAGATTAGATTAGATTCCCTACAGTATGGAAACAGGCTCTTCAGCTCAACAAGTCCACACCGACTCTCCGAAGAATAACCCACCCAGACCCATCTCAGTCTTAAATTGGCACCCCTTTATTCTGACACTATACCTCTGGTCCTAGACTCTCCCATGAAGGGAGAAGTCATCTCAGAATTTACCCTATCAAGCCCTTTGAGAATCCAATGTTTCAATGAGATTGCTTCTCATTCTTCTAAACTCCTGTGAGTAGAGTCTCAACCTGATAAGCCTTTGCTCATAAGACAATCCATCCATTCTAAGAATCAGGAGAAAGTGAGGACTGCAGATGCTGGAGATCAAAGCCAATAAGTATGGTACTGGAAAAGAACAGCTGGTCAGGCAGCATCCGAGAAGTAAGAGTTGACGTTTTAAGCATAAGCTCTTCATCAGGAATACTAGGAATCATCCCAGTGAACCATCTCTGAACTGCCTCCGATGAAATGAGAATAAAACAAAGAACTGCGTATTCTGGAGGTCTGAAATAAAAACAGAAATTGATAGCAGAATAGGTCTGGCAGAATTTGTGGGAAGAAACGAGTTAACATTTCAGTTACATTTCTTTTGTTGTTGTTTGAAATAAAATAATATAATTCCTTCAATAAGGGGACCAAAACTGCTCACAGTATTCCAGATGTGGTCTCACTAGCACTTGGTGCAGTTTTAGTAAGACTTCCTTACTTTTATACTACTGCCCTCTTGAAATAATGTCCAGCATTCCACTAGCCTTCCTGATTACCTACTGAATCTTTGAGCTAGCTTTCCGTGTTTCGTGCACAAGTACCCCCAAGTTCCTTTGTGCTGTAACTTTCTGCAGTTTTTCTCCATTTACATAATATCCCGTTCTTTTGTTCTTCCTTTCAAAATGAACAACTCCACTTTTCCTCATATTATTCTTCATTTGCCAACGTTTTGCCCACTTACCTAATTTATCGATATCTTTGTGTAAACTATTTGTCCCTGTCTAGCATCCTGCCTTTCCATCGATTTTTGTATTGTCTGCAAATCTGATTACATGACAATCACTTCCTTCCTCTAAGTCATGAATAGATATTGTAAACAGCTGTGGTCGCAGCACTTAACCATGTGGAATGCCATCAGTCACAGCTTATCAACCTGAAAAAGAATCTCTTCTCCCTTCTTGTTGTTTCTTGCCTATGAGCCAATTGTCTATCTATATAACATACTACCTGCAATGCAATAGGCTTTTATCACAGGATTAATCTTTCATGAGGTGCCTTGTTGAATGGCGTTTTGAAATCCAAATACAACACTTCTACTGGTTCCCCTCTATCCACTCCAGTTGAGACTTCCTCAAAAATCTCTATTAAATTAGTCAGACCTGACTTCCCTTTCATGAAACCATGCTGACTTTGCTTGATTAGATTAAGATTTTCCAAAGGTTTGCTACTCCTTCCTTTATAATTGATTCCAATGCTTTCCAACAATAAATATTCGCTTAATTGACCCACAGTTACCCGCTTTTTGTCTCTCTCCTGTTTTGAGTCGGGGTGTTGCATTAGCAGTTTTCCAATCCTCTTTTCGATAATCTCATAATTTCTGGAAAATTACATGCAATACTTCTATTATCTCTGTAAAATCTCTCTTTTAGGATCCTAAGATGTAAGGCATCAGGGCTAGGGAATTGTCTGCCTTTAGATCCATTAATTTGTCTAATATTGCTCCTTTTGTGATGGTAGTGGTACTTAATTCCTCTGCTGTATTCTTTAGTATTAATGGGATATTTGAAGTGTCAACAAGGATCAGTGGTGGGACCTTTGTAGTTTGCAATATATATAGAAATGATTTGGATAATAATGAAGGTGGTCTGATAAGTTTGTGGGCAATGTGAAAATTGATGGAATTGTGAGGAAGGTTGCTAAAGGATACAATCTGTTGGAAGGTTTGTTGCAGAAATGGCAGATTGCTTTTAATCCGGCCAAATATGAGGTGATGCAGTTTGGGAGGTCAAATGCGAGAGGAAAATATACCTTTAGGAGCATTGATACACGAGAGATCTTGGGGTGCAGGTCCATAGCTCCCAGAATGGCAGTACAACTCAATACGATGGTCAAGAAGGCTTTTGCATGCTTGCCTTCATTAGTTGAGGCATTGAGTATAAAAGTTGGCAAGTCATGTTGCAGCTGTACAAAACTTTAGTTAGGTCATATTTGGAATATTTTATGTAGTTCGGGTTGCCAGACTTTGGAAGGATGTAGAAAGAGTGTGCAAAAGAGGTTTACCAGGATTTTGCCTGGTTTACCTATAAGGAGGGGTTGTACAAGCTTGGATTTTTCTGCTAGAACATTGGAGGCTGAGGGGTGACCTGACAGAGGTATATAAAGTTACAAGAGGCATGGATAGGGTGGATAGTAGGAGTCTTCCTCCCAGGGTAGAACTGTGAAGTACTAGGGGGCATAGGTTTAAAGTGAGAGGGGGAAAGTTTAAAGGAGATGCGCGAATGCAAGTATTTTTACGCAGTTTAGTAGATGCATGGAACACAGTCAGAGGAGGTGGTAGAAACAGATATAATGCAATATTTAAAAGACATTTAGACAGACAAATGAATGAGCAGAGAATGGAAGAATATGGACCATGTACAGGCAGATGGGTTAGTTTAGGATGACATCATGATCAGCACAGATGTGGTGAGCCAAAGGGCCTGTTCCTTTGATTTACTGTTGTATGTTCTATCTTCCGCAGTCAAGACTGATGCAAAATATCTATTAACATCTCTAATATTTCCTTGTTGCCTATAATCATCTGCCCAGATTGGGCCTATGTTCACATTGACCTTTCATTTCCTTTTTATATATTTTAAAAAGCTCTTGTCAGTTTTTATATTCCTTGCTAGTTTGTCCTTATAGTTTATTTTCTCTATCTTATTATCTTTTCGTCATCTTTTGATGGATTCTGAATTTATACCAGTCTTCATGGCTATCACTGACTTTGTCCTCCACAAATACTTTTCCTTTCAACATAATACTCTCTTTCTTGGTTAGCCATAGTTCATTGGTTTATCCCTCTTTTAGAATCTTTCATTTTTACTAGGATATATTTTTTGCTGAGAATTACGAATTACCTCCTTAAATGTCTGCTTGCTTACATCATTCCTGCTAATCTATCTGACCAGCTCACATTTGCTAACTCTATCCCCTTTTCATTGCAATACTCTTTATTTACGTTGAACGCAAGTGTTTCTGAACCAAGGGTCTCACTCTCAAGCTGAGTATTAAATTCTATTATGTTATGATCACTGCTTCCTCGTGGATCTTTTGACCTGAGGTAATCCATTAAATCTATATCATTATCCATTACCAGATCCAAGTTAGCTTGCTCCCTATTGCCTCTAAGCCCTATTACTCTAAAAAAAACTATTCCTAATGCACTAATGAATTTGTTATTGTGTTTTTTTTCCATACAATTATTCTGTGATATAGGGCTACATGGGAAAAGTAATTTTGACAGAACCATTAGTATTGTGCAAATATTGGATCTGTGATTTTTAATCTAGAGATCCATAAGCAAACTTCACATAAGAGAATCTCTACATTGTAGAAACAGACCATTCGACCCAACGAGTCCAAACTGACCCTCCGAAGAGCATCCCATCCAGACCCATCCCCCGACCCTGTCCTGTAATCCTGCATTTCCCATGGCTCATCCACCTAGTTTATATATCCCTGAACACTGGGTAATTTACCATGGTCAATCCACCAAACTTGAACATCTTTGGATGAAATGTCCAAATATCCAATGGATAAATGTGGTTAAAATTGGTATGTAGCACTTATCACATGGTAGCTACAAGAAGTTCTATTTAAATATATCCAGAATGTAATTAAACATCACAAGAATGCCTGATAGAAGCATTATAAAACAAAATATGATAATGAAACACAGAAGGAGATGTAAGGGCAGATAGCCAAAAACTTGGTCAAAGAAGTAGATTTTAAGGAATGTCATAAATGCAGAAAGAATGCGGATTCCACAGTTTAGGACATTATACCTGAAGTATTGTCATACTTAACTTGATAAGTTACATGTGTAGTATGCAATTTATACCAGTGGTCAATTTGTTGCTGTAACTTTGAGACATGTTTTTCATTTTTGATTGCATTTGTAATGGAATCCCTTCTCTTACAATGCAGTAATTGAGGATAGAATTTAAAATTCATATTAGCTTGGTCAACAGCTGCTAGAAACTGGTGAGGTATATAATGGACTACAAACCGGAAACTAGAAGTGTAAATTTAGCACTCCTGTCTATTTTCATGAGTTTGTTTCTTTTAGAATGATTGATGATTTTGTTTCAAGTGCGCAAACATAATCTCTTTGACAAGGTCCAAAGAGCAAACCGATTCAGAAATAGAAATAGGGAACGGTTTTGCGAAAGGAATCCAACTGACTCACTATCAAGTTAACCTCTGTCAAAAGTCATAGTGGTAACAGTACACAAGCTGTCAAAAGGTGTTTCTTTTCAACAATTTGACATACAAAGTTGACAAAGACCAAGTTAGTGGAACTGCACATCCATGATATTCATAAAATTTGTGCTTATTATGATTGAGAATTTTGCTTCTTCCAGCCTCTCTCAGCCTCCTCCATTGCCACAGTGAAAAATATCCCCCTCCGACATGTCCATCCTCAGTCTCCTCCATTGCCACAGTGCAAAATAATTGATGAGACTAAATGTAAGCTGAGGGAACGTTTTGCCAAGGTATCTCAGCCGGGCCCATATGGAGTAACCTGACCTCCCAGTCACTGCTCATTTTAATTTCCCTACCCACTCCCTGTCTGACATGTTCACTCTCAGCCTTCTCCATTGCCACAGTGAAAAACCCCAAACAATCCTTCCAGGTGAAACAGAGGTTCACCTTCCTCTCCTCCAATGTAGCTTATTATATCTGGTGTTTCTGATGTGGTCTTCTCTACACCAATGAGACTAAACATAAACTAAGGGAATGTTTTGTCGAGCATCTCAGACAGGCCTGTAAGGGCCAGCCAGATCTCCCGGCTTTTGCCCATTCTAATTCCTCTTCCCATCCTCTTTCGACATGTCCACCCTCAACCTCCTCCATTGCCACAGTGAAATTGGGCAGCCTACAGCTCGGAGGACTGAACATTGAGTTCTCCAATTTCAAATAACCTTTCCACCCACTCCCTGACTCCCTTTCTAGCCCCGCCTCCTCCCTTCCATTCCTCCTACTGACCCTTCCTTCCAGATGCCAACTGGATTCATTCCTCCCATTCGATCAACCGGGTCATACCCACCACCGGTGCTCACCTACCTGAACATTCTATCCCTCTCCCCACCCACAACCCATCCCACCCCCTCCCCCCACCCCCACTTTATCTGCAGCTCTCCCTACCCCCATGTGCATTCTTGAAGAAGGGTTATACCTGAAGCATTTATCTCTCCACCTCCAGATGCTGCCTGGCTTGCTGTGTTCTTCCAGCCTCCTGCTTGTCTACCAACTTCCAAGTTTACAGTTTGTATGTTTGAGAATATTTTAATGTTTTTATCTTTCAATCAAAAATAGTTGCTTACTTAGCCTTCACTAGTCTGCTGTTGATGTGTGAACTTGTGTATATACAGATTTTATAAACCGTGGAATCAAATTTCTATCACCTCCCAAAACGTTAATGACACGTATTGCCCTTGAACTATAAGGTGATTAGAACCTGTGATATATTTTCACACCTGATTAGGAATTTCCATAAAGGTGTGATTTCCAGTACTGGCTCCAAAAAAGCCTACTTGCTTTCATTGAACTTGCCATGAAGATCATATTAGTGTACTTGAGCAGGAGAATCTCCTTTGTGAATTTGTGAGAGTCAAGTTATGGATTAATAGCAGAAGTAGACCGTCAACTTTGGTCCTCATTCATTAGGATCACAGTTGATTTTTGACTTCGATTCTAGTTTATCTGCCCAGTCTTGCTGTAATAAGACATGGACAGCTTCAGAATCTGAGAATTCGTGAATGTGCTGAACATTCTGCAATCATGAGTGAACATTCCCACTTCTGACTTCACTACAGAAAAATGGTCATTGATGAGGCAGCTAAAGATCATTGAAGTGAGGACGTACTAGTGCCAAGCTTCTTCAGTGCTTTTTAAGCTGCACTAATCCTGGCAAGTAGAGAGTATTCTGATATTCTCTCAAATGTATGCTCCTGAAATTTCAAACAAATGATGGACAGGGTTTGAGAAGCCCAGAGGTATGTTGCTTGTTGTAGAATTTCAAACTTCTGCCTTGTTTTTGTAGCGACGGTATTTATTCAGTTAATTTTCCACCCACTCTCCCTCCAGATAAAGAGAGAGTCAATGATGGCAATGCTGTTGAAGATGATTAGATTCTCCTGTATAGGAGATTGCCTGTTGAATGTGGTGCGAATGTTAGTGGCTACATATCTGTCTGAGCCTGAATGTTTTCTTGGCCTTGCTGAATGGATTGTTTCAGCTGATGAATGACAAAATGATTGCAGTGGTATTGCTCATAGCCTGATGTCTGCAGGAATATGAGAGAAGATGGTGCTGGGGCTAGGCAATACATAGTTGTGGTTGAATACTTTGATTTTTCACCCATAATGAAGAAGAAACATAGAAAATTGGAATAGGTTATTTGGCTCTTTGAGCCTGCTCCAGCAATATGTTCATGCCTGAACATCCAACTCTGTACCCTGTTCCTGCTTTCTCTCTATACCCTTTGATCCCTTTAGCCCTAAGAACGGTATCTAACACCTTGAAAGCATTAAGTGTTTTGGCCTTAACAGTTTTGTGGAGCAAAGAAATCCAGAGACTCGCCAGTCTCTGGGCAAAGAAATTTCTCCTCATCTCAGTCATAAATGACCTTCTCCATGTCCTTTGACTGTGAGCCATAGTTATAGAGTCCTCGGTTATCAGGAACATCTTTCCTGTGTTTATCTTTGTCTATTCAACAAGAATGAATAGAATAGAATAGCCTTTATTGTCACTTGCACTCGAATTAATGCAGTGAAAAGTTTGAAATGTCCTACAATGGGATCTTGATCAGATGGGCCAATGGGCTGAGGAGTGGCAGATGGATTTTAATTTCGATAAATGTGAGGTGCTTCATTTTGTAAAGGCCAATCAGAGCAAGATTTATATAGTTAAGAGTAAAGTCCTGGGGAGTGTTGCTAAACAAAGAGACCTTGGAGTGCAGGTTCATAGTTCCTTGCGAGTAGAGTTGCAGGTAGATAGGATAGTGAAGAAGATGTTTAATGTGCTTTCCTTTATTGGTTAGAGTATTGAGTATAAGAGTTGGGTTGCAGGACACCAGTTAAGCCACTTTTGGAATACAGCATTCTTTTCAGGTCTCCCTGCTACAGGAAGGATGTTGTGAAACTTGTAAGTGTTCAGAAAAGATTTACAATGATGTTGCCAGGGTTGGGGGATTTGAGCTATAGGGAGAGGCTGAATAGACTAAGGCTATTTTCCGTGGAGCATTGGAGGCTAAGGCGTGATGTTTTAGAGGTTTATAAAATTATGATGGGCATGGATAGGGTGAATAGCCAAGGCATTCTTCCCTGGAGTTGCGGGAGTCCAAAATTAGTGGACATAGGTTTGAGGTGAGAGGGGAAAGATTTGAAAGGGACCTAACGGGCAACTTTTTCACACAGAAGATGGTGCGCATATGGAATGAACTGCCAGAGAAAGTGGTGGAGGCTGGTACAATTACAGTATTTAAAAGGCATCTGGATGGGTACATGAATAGGAAGGGTTTAGAGGGATATGGGCCAAATGCTGGCAAATGGGACTAGATTAATTTAAGATATCTGGTCAGCGTGGACAAGTTGTACTGAAGGGTCTGTTTCCATGTGATATATCTCTATGACTCTCTGCCTTCTCTCTGCAATTATATCCACAAAGTACTTAACGGACAGACATTTAAATTTATCCCGACAAAGAAGTGAAGGGAAAGATGTTATTTTCTTTACTCCTAAATCATGGTCATTTTTGTAAATTTTGATACATTTCTAAAATTCATGTCACTATTCACAAGCCAGTAATTCATTATGTGAACTCTAAAATATTGCTGTTTTCTTCTTCTGGTCAAAGAATAGAGTCATAGAGATGTACAGCATGGAAACAGACCCTTCGGTCCAACCTGTCCATGCCGACCAGATATCCCAACCCAATCTAGTTCCACCTGGCAGCACCTGGCCCATATCCCTCCAAACCCTTTCTATTCATATACCCATCCAAATGTCTCTTAAATGTTGCAATTGTACCAGCCTCCACCACATCCTCTGGCAGCTCATTCCATACACGTACCACCCTCTGTGTGAAAAAGTTGCCCCTTAGGTCTCTTTTATATCTTTCCCCTCTCACCCTAAACCTATGCCCTCTAGTTCTGGACTCCCCGATCCCAGGGAAAAGACTTTGTCTATTTATCCTATCCATGCCCCTCATAATTTTGTAAACCTCTATAAGGTCATCCATCAGCCTCCAACGTTCCAGGGAAAACAGCCCCAGCCTGTTCAGCCTCTCCCTGTAGCTCAGATCCTCCAACCCTGGCAACATCCTTGTAAATCTTTTCTGAACCCTTTCAAGTTTCACAACGTCTTTCCAATAGGAAGGAGACCAGAATTACACGCAATATTCCAACAGTGGCCTGACCAATGTCCTGTACAGCTGCAACATGGCCTCCCAACCCCTATACTCAATACTCTTGTTTGACTTGTCCAATTGCTGTAATGCAATAAGCTTATATCCCTGTACCAAATGTTCTGTTATGTGACCCACTGTTGTAAGAAATTATGCAATAGATTTTAAAGTTAAACTAACCAACTACTTCAGTAAAGTGTTCCTGGAATATCTGAACTTGTGATTTCTTATTGGTATATTTTGATAAATGAATCATAAATATTAGCTATTTTGAAATGCATTTATGTTTGCATCAATATTTCAGGTGAAATGCCATTTCCTTTTTATTCTTTTGACCAAATTTGATGCTGAAGTTTTTTAAATGAAATATTGAATTATTTTTGCTTAGGTTCTATTTTTAGAACGGTACACCACATGCCTAGAACTAATGGTTATAAAACATCTTCAGTGACTGCAGTAATTATGACAATGTTCTTCCAAGTGGCTGGAAACGGAGGCCATGGACTAGTGAGATTTGACAGCTGTTAATTTATAGTGATCTAATTGCATGGTGGTATTGCTGGATCAAGTTTGGAAAGGCTGTACTTTCTCCATTTCTCTGGCCAGTTCTTTCCACAGGAAACAAATGCTTTTCTGAGTATCTATGATACCTAGATACAGTAGATTTCGTGAGTTTGTTCTATAGGGTAGGCTTATAGTGGAAGCTACATTAAAGATATTTGCCCTTTATTCTGGCTTTAGGTAAATGACTTCTCAATCTCGCCTTCACCCGGGGCATTGTGATGCTCAAGTTAAACTCACTACCAGTTGTCTCTCGCTAATGAGAGACTGGGCCTTTTGTCCTCTGGCACAATGGTGACTTTACCTGAGGTAAATGCAACTATTTAACAAGTTTTTGGGAGTTCTGTCTGTTTTGCACAGGAACAATTTTCTATTTATACAATAAGATCGTCTTGATGCAGAATTATATTCCAGAATACTAAACACCATTTTTATTGGGTCTGAAACCATTTGGACAGTAGGGAGCCATCTCTTTGCGCTCCAGAACTGAGTGGGACATCCATGAAGATTGTTATCCTTATTAACTTGAGTCAAATTGATTAACATACAGAGACAATTCCAGCAGGGGTTCACATCTGTTATTTGTGCATGCACATTTAATGGAAATTATCTAGCAGAGATCCATGCTGGGTGGGCAGTCATCACTACAATTGTTCATATAATTGGCCAGCTGCCACATAAAGAGTGAGTTAGAGGTCAGGCAGCTGAATTCTGATTTAAGAGGGAAGTGCGCAGCCTGCAGAGGCTTACTGCTAATACTGGAAAGTGAATGTAACATTATAGAGGCAAAGGCCTCTTCCAGAACAGTATTGCCTTTTTCATTCACCATTTGTTACCTTCAGCAAATCAGCCACAAACATATGATGAATTGAAGTTGTTCATTCTTAGAGATACATGATTGAGATGTGTTCAAGTTCAGTTGCAGCAATATGTGCCATCCTCAAGATCAGTATTTGTTATCTGTTCCTAATTAAGTAAGAGAGTCAATCTCATGTCTGTTAGACAGAAGCCACAAATTAGTCAAGCCATGACTGTTTTTCAGAATAGAACACAGATAGAGCATAGAACAGTACAGCACAGAACAGGCCCTTCAGCCCACGATGTTGTGCCGATCATTGATCCTCATGTATGCACCCTCAAATTTCTGTGACCATATGCATGTCCAGCAGTCTCTTAAATGTCCCCAATGACCTTGCTTCCACAACTGCTGCTGGCAACACATTCCATGCTCTCACAACTCTCTGTGTAGAGAACCCACCTCTGACATCCCCTCTATACTTTCCTCCAATCAGCTTAAAACTATGACCCCTCGTGTTAGCCATTTCTGCCCTGGGAAATAATCTCTGGCTATCGACTCTATCTATGCCTCTCATGTATACCTCAATTAGGTCGCCTCTCCTCCTCCTTTTCTCCAATGAAAAAAGTCCGCGCTCAGTCAACCTCTCTTCATAAGATAAGCCCTCCAGTCCAAGCAGCCTCCTGGTAAATCTCCTCTGAACCCTCTCCAAAGCATCCACATCTTTCCTATAGTAGGGTGACCAGAACTGGATGCGGTATTCCAAGTGCGGTCTAACCAAAGTTTTATAGAGTTGCAACAAGATCTCACGACTCTTAAACTAATCCCCCTGTTGACGAAAGCCAAAACACCATATGCTTTCTTAATAACCCTGTCCACTTGGGTGGCCATTTTAAGGAATCTATGTACCTGCACACCAAGATCCTTCTGTTCCTCCATACTGCCAAGAATCCTATCCTTAATCCTGTACTCAGCTTTCAAATTTGACCTTCCAAAATGCATCACCTCACATTTATCCAGGTTGAACTCCATCTGCCACCTCTCAGCCCATCTCTGCATCCTGTCAATGTCCAGCTGCAGCCTACAACAGCCCTCTATATTGTCTACTACACCTCCAACCTTTGTGTTGTCTGCAAACTTGCTGACCCATCCTTCAATCCCCTCATCCAAGTCATTAATAAAAATTACAAACAATAGAGGCCCAAGGACAGAGCCCTGTGGAACACTACTCACCACTGACTTCTACTACCACTTGCTGTCTTCTGTTGTCCAGCCAATTCTGTATCCAGACAGCTAAGTTCCCCTGTATCCCATTCCTCCTGACCTTCTGAATGAGCCTATCATGGGGAACCTTATCAAATGCCTTGCTAAAGTCCATATACACCACATCCACAGCTCGACCCTCATCAACCTTTCTAGTCACATCCTCAAAGAACTCGATAAGGTTTGTGAGGCATGACCTGCTCCTCACAAAGCCGTGTTGACTGCATTTAATCAAGCCATGCTCTTCCAGATGGTCATAAATCCTATCCCTCAGAATCCTTTCTAGCATCTTGCAAACGACAGACGTGAGACTTACTGGTCTGTAATTGCTGGGGATTTCCCTATTTCCTTTCTTGAAGAGAGGAATTACATTTGCCTCTCTCCAGTCCTCAGGTACGACTCCAGTGGAGAGCGAGGATGCAAAGATCTTCATAAGTGGCGAAGCAATCGCATTTCTCGTTTCCCGAGGACAAATCTGGTCCAGGCCTGGCGATTTGTCAATCTTAATGTTTGACAAAATTTTCAGTGCATCAGCTTCCTCTATCTCTATCCATTCCAGCATGCACACCTGCTCTTCAAAGGTTTCATTCACTACAAAGTTCGTTTCTTTCGTAAAGTCAGAAGCAAAAAACTCATTTAGGGCTTCCCCTACCTCCTCAGACTCCCTATGCTATCCCTGATCGGCCCTACTCTTTCTTTGACCATTCTCTTATTCCTCACATAAGTGTAAAATGCCTTTGTGTTCTCCCTAATCCATTCTGCCAAGCCTTTCTTGTGCCCCCTCCTGGCTCTCCTCAGACCATTTTGAGCTCCTTCCTCACTTGCCTGTAATCATCTAGAGCTGAGCTTGACCCTAGCTTTCTCCACCTTATGTAAGCTACCTTCTTCCGTTTGATGAGACGCTCCACCGCTCTCGTCATCCAAGGTTCCTTTATCTTACCCCTTTTTGCCTGTCTCAGAGGGACATATTTATTCATTACTCGCAACAATTGTTCCTTAAACAGTCTCCACATGTCTATAGTGCCTTTACCATGGAACAATTGTCCCAGTCCATGCTTCCTAACCCATGTCTAATCGCATCATAGTTTCCTCTTCCCCAATTAAATATCCTCCCATTTTGCCTAATCCTCTCCTTCTCCATAGCTATGTAGAATGTGAGGCAGTTGTGGTCACTGTCACCAAAATGCTCTCCCACCACAAGATCTGATACCTGCCCTGGCTCGTTTCCGAGCACCAAGTCTAGATGGCCTCTCTCCTCGACGGCCTGTCAACGTACTGAGTTAGGAAACCGTCCTGAACACATCTTACAAAAACAGCTCCAGAGCTGAAAATGTGTTGCTGGAAAAGCGCAGCAGGTCAGGCAGCAATATAGAGGGAGACAGGCCACCTACTTGCGGAACGTTTCAGAGAACACCTCTGGGATACCCGGACCAACCAACCCAACCACCCCGTGGCTCAACACTTCAACTCCCCCTCCCACTCCACCAAGGACATGCAGGTCCTTGGACTCCTCCATCACCAGGCCATAGCAACACGACGGCTGGAGGAAGAGCGCCTCATCTTCTGACAATAGACAATAGACAATAGGTGCAGGAGTAGGCCATTCAGCCCTTCAAGCCTGCACCGCCATTCAATATAATCATGGCTGATCATTCCTAATCAGTATCCTGTTCCTGCCTTATCTCCATAACCCTTGATTCCACTATCTTTGAGAGCTCTATCCAACTCTTTCTTAAATGAATCCAGAGAGTGGGCCTCCAGTGCCTAGGAACCCTCCAACCACAAGGGATGAACTCAGATTTCTCCAGTTTCCTCATTTCCCCTCCCCCCACCTTGTCTCAGTCCCAACCCTCGAACTCAGCACCACCTTCCTAACCTGCAATCTTCTTCCTGAACTCTCCGCCCCCCACCCCCACTCCGGCCTATCACCCTCACCTTAACCTCCTTCAACCTATCGCATTTCCAACGCCCCTCCCCCCAGTCCCTCCTCCCTACCTTTTATTTTAGCCTGCTTGGCACACTCTCCTCATTCCTGAAGAAGGGCTCATGCTCCTTGGATGCTGCCTGACCTGCTGCGCTTTTCCAGCAACACATTTTCAGCTCTGATCTCCAGCATCTGCAGTCCTCCCTTTCTCCAAAAACAGCTCCATTCAAATCTTCTGCTCGAAGGAGGTTCCAATCAATATTGGGAAAGTTAAAGTCACCCACTACAACAACCCTACTACGTCCACACTTTTCCAAAATCTGCTGACCTATGCTTTCTTCAATCTCCCTGCTGCTATTGGGGGGCCTGTAGTAAACCCCTAACGAGGTGACTGCTCCCTTGCTGTTCCTAATTTCCACCCATACTGACTTGGTAGGCAGATCTTCCTCGATAATGGAAGCTTCTGTAGCTGTGTTATCCTCTCTGATTAGTAGTGCTACACCCCCTCCTCTTCCCCCCCCCACCCCATTCATTTTAAATGCTCTAAACCCTGGAAAATCCAGCAACCATTCCTGCCCCTGACAAACCCATGTCTCTATTATGGCCACAACATCATAGCACCAGGTACTGATCCATGCTCTAAGTTCATCACTTTTATTCCTGATACTCCTTGCGTTAAAGCAAACACACTTTAACTGATCCCTTGGTTCCTTCCCAGGAAAATCCTTGTTGAATTGTTGAGTTTCTACAGTAATCATGCTTAGTTGAAAAAGAGAAATGGGCTGTCGTTTGATCCCTTCTCTGTTACTGTTCTCTCTGTGTGCTTCCACATTTGAATCTGTGGGATCACTCTAAAATAGTGTGAAAGCAGGCTTGGCCTTCTGAAGGACAGTGGTGTGTATTCTCTCAAGCGTTTCTTGATGTAGGCGAGGTTCAGTAAAGATTTTAGTTTTGTTTACTTGGTAGTTTGTGTATTTTACAGATCAGTTCTGTCAGAATGTGACCCACCTCATTACATAGAGTCATAAAGTCAGAGAGGTACAGCATGGAAACAGACCCTTCGGTCCAACTTGTCCATGCCGACCAGATAGCCCAACTCAATCTAGTCCCACCTGCCAACACCCAGCCCATATTCCTCCAAACCCTTCCTATTCATATATCCTTTTAAATGTTGTAATTGTACTAGCCTCCACCACTTCCTCTGGCAGCTCATTCCATGCACATACCACCCTCTGCGTGAAAAAGTTGCCCCTTAGGTCTCTTTTATATCTTTCCCCTCTCACCGTAAAGCTATGCCCTCTCGTTCTGGACTCCCCACCTCAGGGAAAAGACTTTGTCTATTCACCCTATCCATGCCCCTCATGATTTTATAAACCTCTAAAAGGTCATCCCTGCCTCTGATGTTCCAGGGAAAACAGCCCTATCCCTATAGCTCAAATCCTCCAACCCTGGCAACATCCTTGTAAATCTTTTCAGAACCCTTTCAAGTTTCACAACATCTTTCCGATAGGAAGGAGACCAGAATTGCATGCAATATTCCAAAAGTGGCCGAACCAATGTCCTGTGCAGCCGCAACATGACCTGCCAACTCTTGTACTCAATGCCCTGACCAATAAAGGAAAGCATACCAAACACCTTCTTCACTATCCTATCTACCTGCGACTCCACTTTCAAGGAACTCTAAACCTGCACTCCAAGGTCTCTTTGTTCAGCAACACTCCCCAGGACCTTACCAGTGGAAACATTTTGGCTTCTGGCTTTCACTTCCACTGTCAGTACTTTCTTTCTTGATTTGAGGAGAAGATCTTAGCATATTCCGTTTTTATCCATTCCTTACCTTGCTTGCTGCTTGCTTTCCTTTCACTCTTCCATTTTCTATCACTGTGGAATTTAAGGGGATGGAAAAAGGTTTAATTTTATGGATTAACTCATAATCATCCAACATTATTACTGCCTGTCGGTAATAGCTGCAACTCTTTTGTCCTCAATATGAGGTTCTTTATTACAGAAGGTAGTGAGTTGATTCCTCAAAGAGAATAATTTCTCAGACAGCTTCTAATTCTTTTGTCCACCATCAAAACTGCTCTGCCTAACACTTTTGAATTCGCTGCCTAGGAGAAAGTAAGAATTGCAGAGGCTGGAGATCAGAGTCAAAAAGTGCAGTGCTGGAAAAGCACAGCAGGTTAGGCAGCATCCGAGGCGCAGGACAGTCGATGTTTCAGGCATAACCCACATTCCTGATGAAGGGCTTATGCCTTGAAACTTTGATTTTCCCGCTCCTCAGATGCTGCTTGACCTGTTGTTTTTCCAGCACCACACTTTTCGAATTTAATGCCTAGGTTACTTCCTTAAATTCCGGAATGTTTGTTTACATACCTCAAGCATTAACTTGGTATTGTGAGTAAATCTTATAAGCTATCTTTATTTCAGTTACTTATTATGAAATCTCACAAACAATTAAGTACTAAAATAATGATTTAAACTTTATTGTATGTAGCAATAAAAATAAGATCCCTCAATAAACAAGTTAAGCCTCACAACCCAACTTGGTTATTATCTGATCAATGGAAGAATTTGGCCATGATTCTAATTAACAGTGTCTGATTCTGGAAGTGTCCAGGGTTCGATCCTTGCGCAGTGTTGTTCTTCAAAGTTCTGCTCAAGGTGGAGTTCTGGTGTTCGATTATTGGACAGATTTTTATCCTACAGATCAATGTATGATATTATTGGTGAATTTTTTAAAAGTCCTTTCATCAAATTCCTGCAAGTCTGCAGCTTGCCTTCTTATCAGAAGCAGTTTCTTTGTTCCTTATTACATTTGGCCATAACTGTTAAAAGAAACAGTCTTTCTGCAGTAAACTCCTTAAATTCTTCTGCACAGCAATCTTTGTCCTTTGTAACTATAAAGTATCCAGTTTATCAAGGAAGTGTTGAAGCAGATTTTATGTAATCTCCTACTCCCTCCTTTTCAAGACATGGCTAATTGTTTTCAATTCCTAAATAAATTGGCCCTTAGTTGGCCCTTGTTGTAATACTTTATTCCAGACAGAGTTATTGCTTCTGCTTTCTGTGTGTAACAGTTTATCTTGTTGATTCTTTCAATCCATGAACAGGTATTAAAATTCTTGTATGCAGCCAATATAATCTTCTTCCCTATGTCATAATCCCCCAAAAATTCCTCTGACAGTGAAGTATAAACTTCCTGTGTTTTCCCTGTCGACTTTCTCAGCATAAGCAATGTCTTGTTCTTCTTTGCCCACTTCATTTGCCTAGTCATTTTTCTCAAATGATCTGGATGGGTATATGAATAGGAAGGGTCTAGAGGGATATCGACCATGTGCTGGCAATTGAGACTAGATTAGGTTAGGATATCTGGTCGGCATGGACGAGTTGGACTGAAGGGTCTGTTTCTGTGCTGCACATATCTATGACTCTAAGACATGAAGGATTGTCTCCAAATCCTTTTTGTCAAGTTTTGGTACAGCCTGTACAAACTAAAACAGTTCCTTACTGAACTTCAAATTCTGGCACAGATTCTCCTCACCAGAGCCTGCATCAGCATCTGATAACTCCTGTTCTACCTGTCATGTTAAAACTTCTTTTCATATTCTCTTACTTTCTCCTTTCTTTGCAATTCTAATTCTAGCTTTCTCATTTTGATTCTTTTCAGTTCCATTGCCCTTTTATCTTTTTCTGTTTTTTCCTTGTCCCTTCCTTACATCTCTCGTTTCTTCATTCTCTCCTCATGCTCATGCTGTTTTAACTGTAACTGATTATCACCTGATACTGAAATGTTAATTCCCAAAGTACTTGGTCTCTTTTTGTATTTCTTCTAAACCCAAGCGCCTTGTTCCATACCTTGATTATCGCCTCTTTCTAGCTCTGCCAGGCAAATGCTACCTCCATTTTAACCGCCTTTAAGACTACCAGCAATAATTCTGCCATCTACAGGAAATCCTTTGCCCTTTCTATTGTCATTTCTGAGTGCAGTACAGAAGCTAGTATTTTAATTCATCTGTATTGTTTACAATGTCACACCCAAATCCTTGTATCAGATTCCAGTGCAAATCCAAATATAATTTTGGTCAAGAACTCCCACACTTTATTACGACTCATTGGAGTAGCATGCCATAAATCGAGCCACAGTAATCCTGTAGTTGTATCAAATACTAAGGTTTGATTTTAAATGCGTATGCATCCCCTTAGTGGGCGGCACGGTGGCACAGTGGTTAGCACTGCTGCCTCACAGCACCAGGGTCCCAGGTACGATTCCAGCCTCGGGTGACTGACTGTGTGGAGTTTGCACATTCTCCCCGTGTCTGCGTGGGTTTCCTCCGGGTGCTCCGGTTTCCTCCCACAGTCCAAAGATGTGCAGGTCAGGTGAATTGGCCATGCTAAATTGCCCGTAGTGTTAGGTAAGGGGTAAATGTAGGGGTATGGGTGGGTTGCGCTTCGGCGGGTCGGTGTGGACTTGTTGGGCCGAAGGGCCTGTTTCCACACTGTAATCTAATCTAATCTAATCTAATCAATTTTCCTGACTTTCTGACCAAGATTGATAGAAAGCATGGGCCAGGTTTCTGTACAATCCAAAAATTATTATTTATTTCAAGTAATGAGACTATTGCTACAGGTAATCAGATATAAACCATTGGTGTACAACACTACTAACTAAAGCTCTAATCCACTTATAAATTCCCTTTACATACACACACACTCACAGGTAAACAAATGGGGAAAATAGATTATTACTGGAAGTAGAAATATAGAAAAATCAGTTCAGTCATCTTGGCTTCACAGTTCCAGTGATGAGATGATCTTTTTTCAGCTGGCTCGCCCCCTTGTTGTTTAGATGTCTTTCACTGGATGCTACCACAGTTTGTAGGAAGTGCAGTGTAACTAATGCATTTAGGAAATGTCACTGACTTATCAATTCAAAAGTCACATCTTACAGCAACTGTTCTTGAAAAGGTCACTAGTTTCTTCAGGCTTAAACTGAGTTTTTGACTGCAGAGCAGATACATCTTCTGTGCTGAGACAAGATCTGTACACTCCCTTTTCTCTCTCTTTGTCTCTATAACTTGTTTCCAACTTGAAGATATTCAACCAAAAACAGTTGTTGACAAGGAAAATGTCACTGTCATTGATAACTGTTACTGTCTCGATGGGGCATCACAGTGGTTAGCAATGCTGCCTCATAGTGCCAGGGGCTCAGGTTCGATTCCAACCTCGGACGACTGTCTGTGTGGAGTTTGCATGGTCTCCCCTTGCCTATGTGGGTTTCCTCCAGGTGCTCTGGTTTCCTTCCACAGTCCAATAAAATCCAAAGATGTGCAGGTTAGCTGGATTGGCCATGCTAAATTACCCACAGTGTCCAAGGATGTACAGGCTACATGGATTAGCCATGGGAAATGCAGTGTTACAGAGAGAGGGAAGGGATTGGGTCTGGGTCTAGGTGGGCTGCTCTTCAGAGGGTCAGTGTTAACTCATTGGACCAAATGCCCTGTTTCCACACTGCACGGATTCTATGATTCTATTTAATGCAATGATAAAAGACTTATTAACCAATCTGAACAATAATCCACCTAGACCCATTCCCCTACTGCTCTACACGGGGAGAATATGCAAACTCCACACAGATAGTCGTCCGAGACTGGAATCGAACCTGAGCCCCTGGTGCTTTGGGGCAGCAGTGCTAACCACTGAGCCACCGTGCCACCCCATGAGCTCTATCAGTACATGCACTCAGCTCCAAGTTGTTTGCAAGGTGAACCTCCATTACTATTTGTTATAGCAGTTGTTTATAATGCCTGCCATTGGGTTACTTGCTTTGAAAACTGCAGCCAAAGTTCTTTTTCATTTCAGTCCACAGTTTTTAAAAATACAAAATAAAAAAGACACCATCTTAACAAATGTCAAGACAGTTCTTTAAAAACTCTTTGGAGATGGCCTTTGCCCATTGCTCATGTGGTGTAAACATTATCAATCTAATGGTGAACTTTGCAAGGTCTGGAGGAATGAGGGCATGACATAGAGAAGCTCAGCAGGTCTGGCAGGAACTGTAGAGAGAGACAGCGAGAGAGAGGCAGAGTTACCATTCTGAGTCTGCTATGACTTGTTCCAAACAGAAGAAGTTTTCAAGTCATGCCAGACTCAGTGTTAACTCTGTTTCTCCATTCACAGATGCTGCCAGACCTACTGAGTTTCTCTATGTCATGCCCTCATTCCTCCAGACCTTGCAAAGTTCACCATTAGATTGATAATGTTTACACCACATGAGCAATGGGCTGTCACATTCACTGTCTTTGTTTCAGATTTCCAGCATCCACAGTATTTTGCCTTTATTTGCCAGTAAGGTTTGCTTCATTGTTTGAGGATTTGCAGCTAGAACTGAATCCTGCAACCATGAGTAAATATTGTTTTTCTGATTTTGTGATGGGACGGACATTGATAAAGCAGTTGAAGATGGTTGAATTTTGACCCTGTCAGAAGGAACTCCTGAGGCAGCAATAATTGGCATCCAACAATACAATAACCATCTTCTTTTGTATCAGTTATGAATTCAAGTCATTTATTTATTAATGACTTCTGTTTACTGAGGTTCCTTGATGTCACAGTGTTAAATTGTACCTTAACAGTACCTTACTGCAAAATAGCAATGAAGTAATGTTCTACCAGTAGCGTACTTTTGCTGCAGTGTGCACTATAGACATGATTCATTCCAAAACTTAACAAGATTATCTGTTCCCAAACCTTTGACACATACTACTTAAAATAGCAAGAACAGGCGTAGGATGGGAACAAATCTAAGTACCCCATTAAACCATAAACCACTATGACTCTGGTATATACTGCTATTCTTTTATCACTGCACCAACATCTTGGAACGTTCTTATGATTTGCAACATTTACGAAGGCCTGCCGTCATTACCTATAGCGTAACCAGGGCTCAGTAATAAATACAAACTGAAAGAACTGCGGATGGTGTATATCAGAAACAAAAACAGAAATTGCTGGAAAAGCTAAACGATCTGGCAGCATCTGTGGAGAGAAAGCAGAGTTAACATTTTGGGTCAAGTAACCTTTCCACAGAACTGATTGTAGCTAGGAAAATGTCACTTTACCGCAGAGGATAGGGTGGCGGGGGAGTAAGTGGGGATATAGCCCACAAAGAGAGAACAGTTGGACAGACAAAGGAGTGGATAATGAGCTGGCTAGGAGGGTGAATAGCTATCAATGGGGACTGTAGCTTTTTTACCCTCCTATGTGGATTGTTATCCACCCCTTTTGTCTAGACAACTGTTCTCTCTCTTTGGGGTCTTTCCCCACCTATCAGTTTACTCCTTACCCCCTCCCCCCAACCTATCTTCTGCATAAGTACTGACATTTTCCAAGCTACATCAATTCTGAGGAAGGGACACTCGATCCAAAACATTAACTCTGACTTTTTTCCACAGATGCTGCAAGACCTGCTGAGCTTTTCCCGCAATTTTTGTTTTTCTGCCTTGTCAGCAGCACCCACGCAATGAAAATAATTTGGAAAAATTCTCATATGGTTAGTGAGTAAATATAGTCAATGTAATGGTACACTATAGTGAGCATTAATAATAGTAATTTTGACTAAATATTGCTTTGCAAAATCAGACACTTGAAGTTTCATAGACAATATTTGGAGTGGTTGTGGAAAGGCCATAGCAGCAATACGTTGTTCTCCTATATGACACATATAATAAATATTTTGCATAATAATGTGAACTTTTGAAATCTGTTATTTATGCTTGTTTGGTGAATAAGCACAAACAGACGTTGCAATTCAAAAAATATTTTCACTTTATTAAATTCATGGTTAACACTAAACTAATGTGTTATGCTGTTCCAGAAATAAATTTAATATTTTGCAATGTGCAGGAGATGGGTTTTATGAAGAACATCCTCGTGTATATACTCCTTTTTCAACAGCCACATGTACTGCTTTTTAAAAAGAAATATTTTGATTTAATATAAAGGATACCTTATTTTCTGTTCAAATGATTTTATCTGTGTGCAAAATGTTACCCAGAAGTCAAGATTAGATTAGATTACGTAGAGTGTGGAAACAGGCCCTTCGGCCCAACAAGTCCACACCGACCCGCCGAAGCGCAACTCACCCATACCCCTACATTTACCCCTTTTAACCTAACACTACGGGCAATTTAGTATGGCCATTTCACCTAATCCGCACATCTTTGTGACTGTGGGAGGAAACCGGAGCACCCGGAGGAAACCCACGCAGACACGGGGAGAATGTGCAAACTCCACACAGTCAGTCGCCTGAGTCGGGAATTGAACCCGGGTCTCTGGCGCTTTGAGGCAGCAGTGCCAACCACTGTGCCACCGTGCCGCCCACTAAGTCAATTATCGATTTGTACACCGACTAAATTTCCATTTCGAATATACATTTTGATTTGGCTGCACCCATGGACTATCTATTTTTAGGAAGTAATTGCTGAAAACAAATGCTGGAAAGGATGGGAAATTAGGGGCTTCTCAAGTCAGTTAGAGCTACTACAAAACCAATTTAAATGCAGCTGTGTTGCACACTAGCTTCTGTTCTTTAACACGTTTTCCTAGACCTGCAACAAAAAAGGAATTTCAAGGATTCAAAAAGGATTCTTTTTGTGAAGAACTTAATATTTTCTCTGTTCAACTTACTATATCAGCTTTGTTGGGGTTGCCAATCTTGTGAGATTTTCCTGGTATCTACAGGAATTTAAGGATGATCTCTTGAATATCACTATGAGCAAATATTGAGATAATTCAAAGGAAAATTATTTTATATCATTGGACATTTTACCTAAAGTATTGGAGATTCAAAAATGAGCTGGTTGACCAAATAAAGCATATGGAGGTGCTTTTGGCAGGTCATGTGAGGAGTGGTCATCCACAACAAGCTTCCTTGGACTCTTCATGTGGACGCACTGGTTACAAAGGCCCAACAACATCTCTTCTTCCTCAGGCAGCTGAGGAAATTTGGCATGACGGCGAATACCCTTGCCAACTTTTATAGGTGTGCCATCGAGAGCATTCTGTCTGGATTTATCACAACCTGGTAGGGCAACTGTACCATTCCAGATCGGAGACAGTTACAGAGGTGAACTCAGCACGGACAATCATAAAGGCCAACCTTCCATCCATAGAATCCATCTACCAGGTCCACTGTCAAGGAAAGGCCACCAGCATTCTCAAAAGTCCATCCCACCCTGGCAATGTTTTTCTACAACATCTACCATCGGGGAGAAGGCACAGAAGTCTGAACACACACCAGTTGGTTTTGAAACAGTTTCTACCCTACCATTGTTAGAATACTGAATGGACTCACAAACTCTTAACATTCGCCTGTACCTGTATTTTTGTTTTTACTGTTGTTTTCCTATTATTTACTTATCTATGCTACTTAACTCTGTGATCTGCCTGTATTGCTCGCAAGGCAAAGCTTTTCACTGTGCCTTGGTACATGTGACAATAACTTCAATTCAATTCAAGCAAGATACATGAGAATGGCCTTGGAAGATTCTTTCAGGTACCCTGTCTCTGTGGACACACAGACACAGTTCTCACTACAACTGGCTCCTCTGATATTTAGTGAGATGTGGTTTCTGATGGCCCATTACTGGATGTTGGACAAGCAGTTTGTCAATTTAAAGAGAGTGGAGGGGTCAAGAGGAGGGAACTTGAGTTAAAACCAAATGAAATCAGTGTACATGTGGAGCCTTTTTATGGTATGTGGATGTCATTAGCTAGGCAAGCATTTATTGCCCATTCTGAATTGCCCTGGAAAGGTGCTGATGAATGTGCCTTTTTGAAGCACTTGCAGTCCACATTGCGTAGTAACACCCACAGTCCCATTAGAGAGGGAAATCCAGGGTTTTTTTAAAGATTGGATTCCCTACAGTGTGGAAACAGGCCCTTCGGCCTATCAAGTCCACACTGACCCTCCGAAGAGTAACCCACCCAGATCCATTTCCCTCTGATTAATGCACCTAGCACTATGGGCAATTTAGCAGGCCAATTCACCTGACTTGCACATAGAGTCATAGAGATGTACAGCATGGAAACAGAACCTTCGGTCCAACCCATCCATGCCGACCAGATATCCCAACCCAATCTAGTTCCGCCTGCCAGCACCTGGCCCATATCCCTCCAAACCCTTCTTATTCATATACCCATCCAAATGCCTCTTAAATGTTGCAATTGTACCAGTCTCCACCACTTCCTCTGGCAGCTCATTTCATACGCGTACCACTCTCTTTTATATCTTTCCCCTCTCACCCTAAACCTAAGCCCTCTAGTTCTGGACTCCCCGACCCCAAGGAAAAGACTTTGTCTATTTATCCTATCCATGCCCCTCATAATTTTGTAAACCTCTATAAGGTCACCCCTCAGCCTCCAACGCTCCAGGGAAAACAGCCCCAGCCTGTTCAGCCTCTCCCTGTAGCTCAGATCCTCCAACCCTGGCAACATCCTTGTAAATCTTTTCTGAACCCTTCCAAGTTTCTCAACATCTTTCTGATAGGAACGAGACCAGAATTGTACGCAATATTCCAACAGTGGCCTAACCAATGTCCTGCACAGCTGCAACATGACCTCCCAACTCCTGTACTCAATACTCTGACCAATAAAGGAAAGCGTACCAAACGCCTTCTTCACTATCCTATCTACCTGCAACTCCACTTTCAAGGAGCTATGAGCCTGCATTCCAAGGTCTCTTTATTCAGCAACACTCCCTTGGACCTTACCATTAAGTGTATAAGTCCTGCTAATATTTGCTTTCCCAAAATGCAGCACCTCGTATTTATCTGAATTAAACTCCAAATGCCACTTCTCAGCCCATTGGCCCATCTGGTCAAGATCCTGTTATAATCTGAGGTAACCTTCTTCGCTTCCACTATACCTCCAATTTTGGTGTCATCCACAAACTTACTAACTGTACCTCTTTTGCTCGCATTCAAATCATTTATGTAAATGACAAAATGTAGAGGCCCCAGCACCGATCCTTGTGGCACTCCACTGGTCACAGGCCTCCAGTCTGAAAAACAACCCTCCACCACCACCCTCTGTCTTCTACCTTTGAGCCTGTTCTGTATCCAAATGGCTAGTTCTCCTTGTATTCCATGAGATCTAACCTTGCTAATCAGTCTCCCATGGGGAACCTTGTCGAATGCCTTACTGAAGTCTATATAATCACATCTACTGCTCTTACCTCATCAATCTTCTTTGTTACTTCTTCAAAAAACTCAATCAAGATTGTGAGACATGATTTCCCACTCACAAAGCCATGTTGACTATCCCGAATCAGTCCTTGCCTTTCCAAATACATGTACATCCTGTCCCTCAGAATTCCCTCCAACAACTTGCCCACCACCGACGTCAGGCTCACCGTTCTGTAGTTGCCCCGCTTGTCTTTGTGACTGTGGGTGGAAACCGGAGCACCTGGAGGAAACCCACGCAGACACGGGGAGAATGTGCAAACTCCACACAGACAGTCGCCCGAGGCTGGAATTGAACCTCGGTCCCTGGCGCTGTGAGGCAGCAGTGCTAACCACTGAGCCACCATGCTGCCCCCATGATCTCTTTCTGTTGAAGTACACTTGAGTTTTTGTGAATTGATAAATATTTTAGTTATCATTTTGATTGATTGTGCTTTTCAGTTTAGTAAGATGTTCTCATATATTCAAATTGGAAAGCAAATGTGACTCACTGCTCCCCTGTGAAGAGAGATGAATAGTGAAGAGGAATATCTGCAAGCAATTCCTTTTGGTTGATACCAACAATTTTAGCAAAGGCCAGGCAGCAGTTTATCATCTGCCCTCAATCTCTGTTCCTCTGCAGTGCCAGACCAAAGGAAACTAAAAGGGAGAACATATTTTCTTGAGCTGCATGTTTTGATTCTTAATTATCAGGACAAGGGCATTGGATTGGCAAATATGATTTTAAAGCGCATTATAAAGGCAGGTCAACATAATGCTAAGTTGAAACTTTATTGCTGGAACAGCACAGCAGGTCAGGCAGCATCCAGGGAACAGGAGATTCGACGTTTCGGGCACAGGCCCTTCTTCAGGAAAAAGACCTACTCAAGCTGCATCAGCATTTGACTCAGCAGTACTTGGAGTATTGTATTGAGTATTTGTTACATGACTGGAATGTTAAGACTCTGTCTCCCCTTTCCTTATCCAATGATGTATCCTGTCTTGGTAATCAAAGCATCAGGATAATAGGCATTACTGGAGTTAGAGAAAAGACACGCTCAGAGGGGTCATCATTGGCCTTTGTAAAACATGAAAGATTCACATTTTGTCCAGTTTGGTAGATTATTTGCAGTGGAGATGCTTCAGAAAAGATGTACCAGGATGTTGCGAAGACTAGAGTGTTTGAGTTATCAGGAGAAGCTGGGACATTTTTCACTGGAACATAGGAGATTGAGGGGTGACCTTTATAGAGTTATATAAAATCATGAGTCAAATAGATAAGGTGAATAGCAAAGGTCTTTTACCAGAGGATGGAGGAGTTCAAAACTAGGGTGCATATTTTTAAGATGACAAGAGGAAGGTTTAAACCTGACCTGAAGGGCAACTTTCTCATGTAGAGGGTGGGTTCGTATGTGGAATAAACTGACAAGAGTTTTTTCCCAGGTGGAAGGTAAAAGTTGAGAAGATATGTAAGCTGAAATGTAAAATTAGCATCTGAAAGAGGTAGCAACAGACATAGTGGATGTTTTGGTTGTAATTTTCCAAAAAAATCATTGGATTCTGGAGAATTGGAAAACTGCTAATGTGACCCCCCCCCCTACTGAAACTGGAAGTGGGGGAGGGGGCAAAATTAAGTAAGTATAGCCCAATTAGGCTAACATCTAATGTTGGAAAAGATTTGGGGATCAATCATTAACAAGTCATAATAGACCATTTGGAAAATCATAATCTAATCACAGAGTCAGGAGAACATGTCTGACTTATTTAGAATATAGAACGTAGAACATTACAGCAGAGTACAGGCCCTTCAGCCCTTGATGTTGTGCCAACAAGTTAACATTCACTTCCTGCATGTTAACATTTAGATTAGATTAGATTCCCTACAGTGTGGAAACAGGCCCTTCGGCCCAACAAGTCCACACTGACCCTCTGAAGAGTAACCCACCCAGATCCATTTTCCTCTGTCTAATGCACCTAACACTGTGGGCAATTTAGCATGGCCAATCCACCTAACCTGCACATCTTTGGATTGTGGGAGCAAACCGGAGCACCCGGAGGAAACCCACGCAGACACAGGGAGAACGTGCAAACTCCACACAGACAGTCACCTGAGGCTGGAATCGTACCTGGGACCCTGATGCTGTGAGGCAGCAGTGCTAACCACTGTGCCACCGTGACATGTAACATGACACCTGGCTCCCTCTGTACCATGGATTTCTGCAGTCTCTCTATTTAAATAATTTAGCTTTTCCATTCTTCCTGCCAAAGTGTGCCATCTCATACAAATATCTCAGCAAATGTAACTACCATATACTCTACTCCTTCATTGTGGCCCAGCTTTGATCACTATAACACTCCACAAGTTATAGTTTGTCAACCTGAAAGTGACCCATTTATCCTGATTTTGTTTATTTTTATTAGTTGGTCTTCTATCCATGCTAATATATTACCCTCTGCACTGGAAGCTCTTATTTTATATGGTGGCCTTTCATGTGGCACCTTATGAAATTCCTTTTGGAAATCCAAGTGCACTGCATCTACTAGTTGCCTTTTAGCAACCCTGTGTGTTACATCTTCAAGGAACTCTAACAGATTTGACAAAAACTATTTCCCTACCATAAAAGGGATGGCACAATGGTTCAGTAGTTAGCACTTCTGTCTCATAGCTCCAGGGATCTGGGTTTGATTCCAGCCTCGGGTGACTGTCTGTGTGGAGTTTGCACATTCTCCCCGTGTCTGTGTGGGTTTCCTCCGGGTGCTCTGGTTTCCTCCCACAATCTAAAGCTATGCAGGTCAGGTGGATTGGCCATGCTAAATTGCCCATAGCGTTCAGGGATGTGTAGGCTGGGTGCATTAGTTGGGGGAAATGTAGAGTAATAGATGTAGGGGTCTGGATGGGATACTCTTTGGAAGGTTGGTGTGGACCTGTTGGGCTAAATGGCCTGTTTCCACACTGTAGGGATTCTAATTCTAAAACTAGGTTGACTCTACCTGATTGCACCACAGTGTTTTTTTCTTAAATGTCCCGCTACTACTACCTTAATAACAAATTCTAGCATTTTCCAATAACAAATGTTAAGGCATCTGGTCAAATGTTTTGTGCTTTTTGCCTCCCTACTTTCCTGAACTGAAGTATGATATTTGTAATTTTCCAATGCTTTGGCACATTTCCAGAATCTATGAACTAATGCATTCAGTATCACTGCATGCCAAGTTCTAAAAGAAAGTGGCTGGAGGAACCTTAAGGTACTGACATCACTGACTACTTTCATTTTCTAATTACTTTTACTCAAATTGATTTGGCATCTTGATCTTTCAGGCGAAGATAATTTCTCACTACCATGCTGATGTTATTCCTTCTTAACAGATATCCTACCTCATTCTTTTTCCTTCCTATCTTTCTGAAATATCAAATACCCCTAAATATTCAGTTTGCAACCTTTATCATTTTGCAACCAAGTCTCTATAATGGCCATCATATCATACCCATTAATTTCAGTTAGTGCAGCCAATTTATCCATCTTTTTATCTGAACACATGCAACATTCATGAAGTGCCATATATTCTGTCTTTTTGCCATTTTTTTCTACTCTGACTCGAATTGCTGGCACATTCCTATTCTTGCTCTGTCCCTTCATGCTATATTCTGGTTACCATTACAGCTCTTGCTACTCTGGTATATTGTCATTTCCTTTCTCTTTAAATTCCTAAAATCTCCTCTTATGTGAACCCTGCCTTATCTCATGCTTTTGGATTTAAAGCCAGGCTTATTATTAACCAGGATCCCTGGGCAGTACTAATGAAGATATAAAGGATCACCCAGTGGTACAGCTCTGTCTTTCCCCAATATTGGCTCCAGTGCCTGATGCATTATAATGTCTGAAGTTCAGACTCCAGCTCATTAACTTGGAGTTTAAGGTCATTGAGCTACAAACACATTAAGATGTAGTTATGTGAATCACAGTGGTGTCCAGCAATCCCACATATTATAGTTGCAACACATCCTCTGCCCTACCATATTCATTACGTTGTGATGGTACTGTGCCTTCAAGAGAGCTGTTCTTTTTGTACAGCTTCTTTTGCAGAGATGTGTTTCCACAGTGGTACTGGGATGTCTGCTTCAGATAGGCAGTTAGTAAACAGCTTAGAGTTATCTCAGAGTGTTTCTCTTTAGTTAGGCAAAAGAAACATGAGAGGGTGGAGTCAGGCCTCACATACACCCAGGAAGGTGTTTACTTTTGCTTTCAGCGAGTGAGAAGGTTTCTGTTGTTGAGCTAACAGCTTGAGTTCTGTACTGCTAGGGTTTTAGACCAGAGGCTTCCTCTTAGAAATAAGGAGAGACAGTCTGTTACTTTCAGTGTTTCATTCTGCTGGACTGGAGAAAGGCAGCACAGGAGAATCTTAACCGTTTTGCAAATTTACCTTGCTGAGGTTGTGTTTATGGGATGCAGGCTATATTAGAACAGTTGATGATTAGTGGTTAATTATTACATAATCTCATTAAGTATTCAAATAGAATTAAAGTTATGCAAATTCTTTTTCTTATTTTTAACAGCGTCGTAAGCATAAAAAATGGTGTGATTAAAGCCTAGTGATGAACCAATTTAATCGCATCTGGAAAACAGGACTTTCCACTTCTCTTTAAATAAATATAAAAGTTGGGGTTTAGGCTACCTCTTTACTATTTTGGGTGCGTAAGTTGGCAGGGGGTGGGGGGGAACAATATCTGGCTGGTCCAAAGCAAGTTGTATTTAACTACTTAAGATTTCAAAATTACAGATATCACAATAATGATTGCTATTTATATGATATCCTCTAACTAGTTAATCTAGAAGATCAATAAAACGTGATTGTCTCCTTGGGAGCTCATCCAAGCAGCTTTAATGAAGAATTTGGTCCAATTTCAGGAGTCCACCTTTTGACATTTGAAAATAGACCTTAAGGAATTTTAACCTTCTCTAACTTCAATGCATGCTTCACTTACTGGAAGAAATGTTATCTTCACCTGTTCTTAGTATCTCCTTCCTTGACGGTCTAGTTGAGATAAGGTACTCAGCACCATATCAGTACACAGGCAAATCATATTAGGGTTTTTTCGGGAAGTTTCAACCAGAGAGGACAGAGGGAAATGTATAGATACGTGCTATTGGACTTCCAGAAGGCATTCAACAAGGTATCTCATAAGATTAGATTCCCTACAGTGTGGAAACAGGCCCTTCGGCCCACACCGACCCTCCAAAGAGTAACCCACCCAGACCCATTTCCCTCTGACTAATGCACCTAACACTATAGGCAATTTAGCTTGGCCAATTCACCTAGCCTGCACATCTTTGGACTGTGGGAGGAAACCCACACAGACACGGGGCGAATGTTCAAACTCCACACAGACAGTCACCTGAGGCTGGAACCGAACCTGGGGCCCTGGTGCTGTGAGGCAGCAGTGCTAACCACTGAGCCACCGTGCCGCCCAAAAGGTCAAGTCACAAGGAAAGAGTCTGTAGTGTTGGAAGTGATGTATTGGCATGGATAGACAATTGGCTTATGATTAGAAATAGTGAGCGGGGATGAATGGGAAAGGGGACTATGCAGCAGGACCTGGGTGTCCTTGTGCACCAGTTATTGAAGGTGCAGCAGGCGGTAAAGGAGGCAAATTGTATGTTGGCCTTCAATGTGAGAGGTTTTGAATACAGGAGCAGGGATGTATTGTTGCAGTTATACAAGCCTTGATGAGATCACACCTAGAAGATTGTGTGTAGTCTTGCTCTCCTTTTCTGAGGAAGGATGTTCTTGTTCTCGAGGGAATGCAGCAAAGATTTACCAGGCTGATTCCAGGAATGGCAGGATTGACATATGAGGAGAGATTGACGAGGTTAGGAGTGTTTTTGCTGGAGTTCAGGCAAATGTGGGAGGGGGGTGTGTGTATGGGGGAGGAGGAGTTTCATGAAGGCTTTTAAAATTCTAACAGGATCATACAGGGTAGATGCAGGGAGGATGTTCCCAATGGTGGGTGTGTCCAGAACCAGGGAGTCACAGTCTGAGGATTCAGAGTAGACCACTTAGGATGGAGATGAGGAGACATTTCTTCACCCAAAGAATGGTGAGCCTGTGGAATTCATTACCACAGGAAGTAGTTGATGCCAAAACATTGAATGTATTCAAAAGGCAGATAGATAGAGCACTTGGGGTGAATGGGATCAAAGGTTATGGGGAGAAAGCAGGATTCGGCAGGATTGAGTTGGATGATCAGCCATGATCGTAATAAATGGTAGAGCAGGTGCAAAGTACTAAATGGCCTCCTCCTGCTCCTATCTTGTATGTTTCTATGATTAGTTCTTTGCCAGGTTGGTGACCTGTGGCCAGTGTGATATCACAAGGATCAGTGCTGGAACCACAACTTTTTATAATATGTATTAATGACCTGGATGAAGAAAGTGAATGTACTGCAGCCATATTTGGAGTCAACACTAAAATAGGTGGAAAGGCAGGTTGTGACAGGGATACAGTTTACAGAGAGATTTTGATAGATTAACTAAGTGGGCAAGAAGTTGGCAATGTGAAAATACTAAGTTGTTCAGTTTGAAATGGAGAACAAAAGAACAGAATATTATTAAAATGGAGAAAACTACAGAATGCTGCAACACAATGAGACTGGGGGGGGGGGGGGGGTGGAATTGTGTATGAAATACAAAGCTAGCACACAATTGCGGCAGGTAATCAGGAAAGTTAATGGAATGTTGACCTGTATTTCAAAAGGATTGGAATATAGGAGTTGCGAGTCTTACTGCATTTGTACAAGGTTCTGGTGAGACCAAATCTGGAGTATTGTGAGCAATTCTGGTCCCTTCACTTAAGCAAAGATATCAATTCATTAGGTTCACTAAGATGGTTCTTGGTGTGGAGGGAATGTCTTAAGATCAAAGGTCAAATAGATTGGAACGCTCCCCACTGGAGTTCAGAAGAATAAGTGGTGATCTCATTGAAACGTGTAGGATCTTTTAGAGGCGTGACAGGGTAAATGGTTAGAGGATGTTTCTCTTCATCGGAGAGTCTAGGACTAGATGATATAGTCTCAGAATAAATGGGTGCCAATATAAGACTCAGATGAGAAGGAATTTTTTTCTTTTAGAGTGTTGAGAATCTTTGGAACTCCTTGTCACGAAGAGCTGTGGGGGCAGAGTCCTTGTGTACAAAGGAACCTCAATTATCCAAATATCAATTTCCGAATTTCGGATTATCCATAGAAGATCTCAAGGTCCCAATAGAAACATTAAGGTGTTTCCAACACTGATCGCATCTTTTGTTTACAATGATTAAAAATTTACCAGGCTTACTGAAATGCTGCCGAGAACAGCCCTGGGCATCGATGGGAGCCCAGGCACCGTCTCCAAATGACTGACCGCCCGCCCTCTGTCTCTCCCCACACTTTCCCTGAAGTTCTACATGGGGTATAGCTTAAACCCCCCTTCCCCAGATAATCTCTCCAACATTGGTAAAAACAATGACTGCAGATGCTGGAAACCAGATTCTGGATTTGTGGTGCTGGAAGAGCACAGCAGTTCAGGCAGCATCCATTTCGAAGCTCCTTGGATGCTGCCTGAACTGCTGTGCTCTTCCAGCACCACAAATCCAGAATCTCTCCAACATTGTCCTGTGCACTAGATGGGGTGTGGGGGTGTAGGGTGGGGGTAAGAGAGGCTTCAGCAATGCTGCTAGTCTCTTACACAAAAGTGTGTGTCTGCTCAAAAACAAACCCTGAGCCAGAGGGGGAGCAAGGCAGGCAGAGCGAGGAAAAAGGAAACTTTAGAAAACTCCAAGCCCGAGAGGAGAGGCATTGAACCAATTAATGATTAATCAATTATCTGAATGAAATAGTGCCCGCCCATCCCATTTAGATAATCGAGGTTCCTCTGTATGTAGTATTTAAGGCTGAGGTAGATTCTGATCGATAGAGGAATCAAGCGTTGCGGGGAAAGGGCAAGAAAGTGGATGTGAGGAATGTTGGATCAACCATGATCATTTTGAATAGATGAGCAGGCTCAAGGGACTAAATGGCCTCCTTCTGACATTTCTAATGGACATGTGGTCTAATCTCCCCAATGCTGTTCATCATACTCTCTTCCTGGCAGTGCTCATTCTCTCCTCTCGCAATCCGATGGTACACACTCTGCCATCACTGTTAACCCCACCAACCTCGAAGTGCTCACTGCCCTTTCCCCCCTCTCCACACTATTCACACCCTAGAACATAGAACATAGAACATTACAGCGCAATACAGGCCCTTCGGCCCTCGATGTTGCGCCGACCTGTCATACCAATCTGAAGCCCATCTAACCTACACTATTCCATGTACGTCCATATGCTTATCGAATGACGACTTAAATGTACTTAAAGTTGGCGAATCTACTACCATTGCAGGCAAACTATTCCACACCCTTACTACTCTCTGAGGAAAGAAACTACCTCTGATATCTGTCCGACATCTATCACCCCTCAATTTAAAGCTATGCCCCCTCATGCTCGCTGTCACCATACTTGGAAAAAGGCTCTACCTGTCCACCCTATCTAACCCTCTGATTATCTTATATGTCTCTATTAAGTCACCTCTCAACTTTCTTCTCTCTAATGAAAACAACCTCAAGTCCCTCAGCCTTTCCTCGTAAGACCTTCCCTCCATACCAAGCAACATCGTAGTAAATCTCCTCTGCACCCTTTCCAAAGCTTCCACATTCTTCTTATAATGTGGTGACCTGAACTGTACACAATTCTCCAGGTGCGGCCGCACCAATGTTTTGTACAGCTGTAGCATAACCTCATGGTTCCGGAACTCGATCCCTCTATTCATAAAAGCTAAATCACTGTTTGCCTTCTTAACAACCCTGTCAACCTGGGTGGCAACTTTCAAGGATCTGTGTACCTGGACACCGAGATCTCTGTGCTCATCTACACTACCAAGAATCTTAACATTAGCCCAGTACTTTACATTCCGGTTACTCCGACCAAAGTGAATCACCTCACACTTGTCCGCATTAAACTCCATTTGCCACCTCTCAGCCCAGCTCTGCAGCTTATCTATGTCTCTCTGTAACCTACAACATCCTTCGTCACTATCCACTACTCCACCGACCTTAGTGTTGTCTGCAAATTTACTAAACCACCCTTCTACGCCCTCATCCAGGTCGTTTATAAAAATGATGAACAGCAGTGGACCCAACACTGACCCTTGTGGTACACCACTAGTAACTGAACTCCAGGATGAACATTTCCCATCAATCACCACCCTCTGTCTTCTTTCAGCAAGCCAATTACTGATCCAAACTGCTACATCTCCCACAATCCCATTCCTCTGCATTTTGTACAATAGCCTACTGTGGGAAACTTATCGAACGCCTTGCTGAAATCCATATACACCACATCAACCATTTTACTCTCATCTACCTGTTTGGTCACCTTCTCAAAAAAATCGGTGGCACAGTGGTTACAACTGCTGCCTCACAGTGCAAGAGACCCGGGTTCAATTCCTGCCTCCGGCAACTGTCTGTGTGGAGTTTGCTCACTCTCCCCATGTCTGCGTGGGTTTCCTCCAGGTGCTCTGGCTTCCTCCCACAGTCCAAAGATGTGCAGGTCAGGTGAATTGGCCATGCTAAATTGCCTGTAGTGTTAGATGAAGGTGTAAATGTAGGGGAATGGGTCTAGGTGGGTTGCTCTTCGGAGGGTCAGTGTGGACTTGTTGGGCCGAAGGGCCTGTTTCCACACTGTAAGTCATCTAATCTGAGGGTGGCACGGTGGCTCAGTGGTTAGTACTGCTGCCTCACAGCACCAGGGTCCCAGGTTCGATTCCAGCCTCGGGTGACTGCATTTGTGGAGTTTGCACACTCTCCCCGGGTATGCGTGGGTTTCCTCCCACAGTCCAAAGATGCGCAGTTCAGGTGAATTGGCCATGTTAAATTGCCCATAGTGTTAGGTGCATTAGTCAGAGGGAAATTGATCTGGGTGGGTTACTCTTTGGAGGGTTGGTGTGGACTGGTTGGGCCGAAGGGTCTGTTTCCACACTGTAGGGAATCTAATCTAACTCAATAAGGTTTGTGAGGCACGACCTACCCTTCACAAAACCGACTGTCCCTAATCAAATTATTATTTTCTAGATGATTATAAATCCTATCTCTTATAACCTTTTCCAACACTTTGCCAACAACTGAAGAATAATTTGATTAGGGATAGTCACCCTGATGACATTGAATTTCCTTTGAAGTCCCTACAATTCTCAACCATTTCCTCTCACACCCTGGTGGTTCTCACTGCTACTCCTCCACACCTCTAACACCAGGCTGTTATCTCTGTAACTCCCTACAGTTTAACCCCACCCACCCCATCTTTCTGGCTTTGGGCAACCACCACACCCCCGCCCCCTCCCCCAACATTGAAACAATGTTAGCCCTCTTACTTGTAATTCCTATAATGTTAATCCTATCCCTGCACGCTGTGTTCACTGTCTCGCTCACCTCTTACACACTCTGACAATGCTAATGTTTAAGGAGAAAGTGAGGTCTGCAGATGCTGGAGATCAGAGCTGGAAATGTGTTGCTGGAAAAGCGCAGCAGGTCAGGCAGCATCCAGGGAACAGGAGAATCGACGTTTCGGGCATAAGCCCTTCTTCAGGAAGGGCTTATGCCCGAAACGTCGATTCTCCTGTTCCCTGGATGCTGCCTGACCTGCTGCGCTTTTCCAGCAACACATTTCCACTGCTAATGTTTACAACATCAGCTGGATAGTAACTCAGCTTCCAGTAGACAAGTTGGGAGGGGGAACCCCTGGTCAAGAAGAGGATGGATTTGGAGGCATGAGCATTGTATGGAGCGGGGTTGGTCTTGAGTATTGTTGTTGCACCGGGCAATCACTGTCAGCATTGTCCTTTGACAATGTCCACTCTGGTTAACTTACTTCAGGTTGTGCTCATCAACGAGCTATACACATTCTAGGAAAATAAACAAAAATAGAAGTTGCTGGAAAAACTCAACAGGTCTAGGAAAAGTAAAAATGAGTTCTGAGGAAGGGTCCTGGACCCAAAATGTTAACTCTGATTTCTCTTCACAGATGCTGCTAGACCTGCTGAGCTTATCCAGCAACTTCTGTTTTTGCGAGGAAAAGTAAAGCTGTGTAAAAGCCAGATACATATACAGGAAACAGCCCAAATCTCCATGGCTCTGGAAGTCTAATCTCATTTGTCATGCAGCCTGAGCACAGTGAAGTTAGCCAGCAGATGATTTAAACATTCTGCATAAATACTGTCAGTGTGCAGCGAAGGGGCTTTCTCAGGGTCCCAAGCCACATTCGTGACTTTTGTTGAATATTGTGTCATTTCCCATAGTAGAAGACTCAGAGCAATGGGGTTAATTTTGGAAATCTTTAGGAAACAGTGAATATTGACATGATGGATGGAGTTTACATAATTTCAAGTATTTTAATTCTGTTTTAATTTAATTATTAACATACACTGTAGGATGCTGACCTTTTAACATTGAAATGCCTGGGTGATGAGTTGGATGGCTTACCAGAAGACTAATGTAGTTGATTGTAATTAAATGACTTAATCATTAGTGATTTGTCTTGGTATTTTAAAATGTGCTATTTTGACAAGGGCTCTATAGAGACCAGGCTGGCTTTTGGTTGACGTTACTTCTAATACCCACTCTGAATCACTTGTTAAGAACAGAGTTACAGGAATTATTAAAATGGTAGAATAGTGCTGCCTCTGCTATTCTTGCCATGACAGCTATTGACCTTCTAATCATCCTAGTAAGAATACGGCCTTAACTTTGAGGAGAAAGTGAGGTCTGCAGATGCTGGAGATCAGAGCTGAAAATGTGTTGCTGGAAAAGCGCAGCAGGTCAGGCAGCATCCAGGGAACAGGAGAATCGACGTTTCGGGCATAAGCCCCATTCCTAAAGAAGGGCTTATGCCCGAAACGTCGATTCTCCTGTTCCCTGGATGCTGCCTGACCTGCTGCGCTTTTCCAGCAACACATTTTCAGCTACGGCCTTAACTTGTTGTGCAGCCCTATCCTGACCCATAGCAGTAAGAATTAGGAGTGGGCTGTCTCTGGCAGTAAAAGTGTTATTTATCTCTCTGAACTTTTTGACACACCAGGGCTTAGACAATCTGGCCACCCACCTGATTTGAAATAGCCTGTTTCCTTGTGAGTTCCTTGATAAACTGATTATAAAAACCTACCTTAATTACATTCCATGAACTTGACTTTCACACTATTACTTGAAATTTGGTCTGCACAAATTGTGAAATAATAACCACTTAATTATGCGTTCAACACAGGTCATGAAGAGGTAACGGTTAACATAGAATTAAATATCTCTATTCATAGTAATTGTTGAGTATCTTTTGGCAAAGAGCAATAGTTGTTTCAGTTCTGGCACTTCCTGAGGCATTTCCAGTATGAACAGTTTATAAATATTTTCAGGAACCATTCTGGCAATGAGGGGAAGCTGTGTGCGTTTAAATTCTAAGTAGCATTCTAAATATCTGATTCTTCAGACAAAGTCATATTTCATTTTATGCCAAATCATAAAAAAGATTTTAAGTGACACCAAGAAGTGAAACTGTAGGCGGTTATGAAGAAACATGAATATTTGGGGGATGATTAAAGCTGGTAATAGATGTTAAGTGTTTGTAATTGTTTAATTTGATGATTATATTGGAACACGTTATTGTGCTACGTTCATGTATTATATTAGTTACACAAATAATATCTCAGTTTTCAAAGATGAGCACTTTCATTTTCATCAGCCTTTTTCATCTGCTTATATTCATGTGTCTCTTTCATTTCAAGTGGAAAAGCTAATCATTCTGTTAAAATTCACACAACACCAGGTTATGGTCCAACAGGTTTATCAGAAAGTACAAGCTTTTGGAGTGCTGCTCCTTCATCAGGTAGCTATTGGGGTAGGATCATAGGACACAGAGTTTATAGTGAAAGATCAAAGTGCCATACAACTGATTGGATGTATTAGACAAACTTAGATGTGTGTCAAGTCTTTAATAACTTAGAATGAGAATGCAGGTTTTGATTGATTAATATGTAAATCCCAGAACTTCTTTCAAGTCACAACTCCTGAGATAACATAAGGTTTCTTCAGTACTATAAAAAATTGATGACATCTCAGCTCAGGCAATGCATTAAAGGTGTAAGGTTAGAGTCTGTCTGTTTCCCAATCTGGAGTCAGGCTGGTTTCATTTCCAAAGTAGGAATTTATAAAACATCACATTTACTGACTGACTGCCTACCAATTGTGTGCTTTTTGAACAAAATAGAATGTATCTGCAAATGCAGATGCATCTCATAAACTTATATGTGTGTGTGTGCAAGAAATATATAAGTCTAATGGGGTAAATTTGCATTTGCAGAATTTTATTTGCAGATTTATTCTATTTTGTTCAAAAGGCACACAATCTGTAGGTAGCTAATGCGACGTTGGAAATAAAACCAATTTGTCTCCAGGCTGGAATACAGACTCTATCCTTACACCTTTAATGCTTCGCCTGAGCTGAGATGTCATCTTTTATTTATACTGAAAAAACCTTAAGTTACCTCAGGGGCAGTGACTTGAAAGAAGTTCTGGGATTTACATATTAATCAATCAAAACCTGCATTCTCATTCTAAGTGATTAAAGACTTGACACCCACCTACTTTTGTCTAATACATTGCATCAATTGTATGACACTGTGATATTTTACTTCTAAATTCTGTGTCATGTGATCCTGCCCCACAAGCTACCTGACAAAGGAGCAACGCTCTGAAAGCTTATACTGTACTTTCAAATAAACATGTACTGTATCTTGGTGTCATGTGACTTTTAACTTTGTCCACCCCAGTCCAACACCAACTACTCTACATCATGGTTATTCACTTTGACTTGACTGAGGCCTGCAGACAGCTATGATATGCTTCCTAGCTTTCTGTCTGCATCAAATGGCCAGCCACAATAGCTGTAATAAGGGCCTGGTATCTCCAGGTGAAGGGGCAAAGAGCAAAAAAGCAAAGTAAGGATGCTGTTAGCGTTCAGGTGGGTGCAGAGTGAGTGAGTACCATGACAGAAAGCAAAGAGCCTGGAGATATGACTTGATCCAGTCCATGAGCTGGATGCATGCTAATGAGTGCACAAATCCTTGCTGAAGCATTTCAATTATAGTTCCCAGTTGCAGCATTGAGGTACAGAAGTGACCTGTAAGTTGATTAGAGATATGCCATGAGGGATGTTAGAGGATGCACCTGGTCAGATGCCAATATCCATGGACATGGTGCATGTGGCCTGTTCCCATGGAGATCCCTTGAAATGTCCATGCTCAGTTTCCACGATGGAGGTCATTTGGAGCAAACGATGAGCTGAATGCACCAGATGATCACTTTGGTTTCCTTGTCGAGATTTCTCAACGTCTAGCTTGTTTGGCAGCAAAGGAGTCTGAATATTAATGAGTTGAGTTGTGGAGCTTAAAAGGGTGTTTGACAAGCAATAATCCCTGTCATTTGGCATCTTGCTGCTGCCTAGTGAATGTCTCACTGCATCACATGTGTAAGGTATAAATGCTGGAGCAGGATATTGGGATGATCCTTGTCACATGTGTTGCCTGATTCACTGTAGGCTCAGACTCCTCACACACTGCTGTGATCTGACTCGGATCGGTAGCATTTCCTTTGAATATGAAAAGCATGTTTAACATGAATATAAAAATTTAAAAGTTCAAGCACACAAATCCTTGTGAAACTTTCTTCCCCTTGCATATCAAAAACAAATTGGCCATAACCATCATACTTGCAACTGTTTGATCATCACACAGAATTGATGTAACTTCTGGCAGAGAAGCTTCACCATGTGCTGTGACTTGCAGCACTGAAGATCAGGTTTACTTAGGGTTAATGGTTCTTCATGACCTTTTCCCTTGAAAGTCATGATCCTTGCACCCAATTCAGTACTCAGTTTAGTGGACCTTGAAAAGTCCTAGAATTTGGGTTCCAGTATTTGGTTTCATTTCTGGCCAGAAGGAAGTGTGAGTGGCATCAGTTTACTTTTTGAAATAAATGTTCGGTTATTCCAAGGTTTTCTTTATGTTTTGTGAGAGCTTTCAATGTGAGGATTTCTTTGAAAAAAAAAATCTATTCATTATTCAACGTGGGCAACTCTGATTTCTTGCATAAAACTTTTTTGCCTCTAGGAACTTACAAAAGAACTCTGCTCAGTTTTTAAAATATGGAGTTTGAATAGTCTGTCTAAAAATATTATCTTTGGTTTGGGTTCTGGAACATAATGTTATGACCCCTGCTAATGTTAACATTGGACAGGTCAGATCCTAGAATGAAACCTCACTTGTTAGATCCAAACTTTTTATTTTCTATTGTGGAGGTCAGATACTGAATACATTTACAACAGGCTCCCTTTGTGCATTTAATGCTCAGAATAAAACATTTATTATACAAGAAAAACATGAAGAGACATTTCTCACCAAGAGAAATGTCTTCACCCAGAGAGTGGTGAGCCTGTGGCATTCGTTGCCACAGAACGTGATCGAGGCCAAAACATTAAATGTTTTCAAGAAGGAGATGGATATTGTTCATAGGACTAAAAGGATCCAAGGATATGGAGAGAAAGCAGGAAGACGGTACTGATTTGGATAATCAGCCATGGTCTTATTGAATGGTGGATCAGACTTGAAGGGCCATTTGACCCACTCCTCCTTCTACTGTATTTGCTATGTTTCTATACTTTTAGGAATTACATTGCATTAGACAAAACAAAACATACTTACTCACAAAGATTGGAATGATTTCATTATAGATATCAGAAAAGGATTCAAATAACATTATATCTTTTGTCCCAGCAATATCCTTACAAACACCCAAACCTCATTGAAAGTTTACCACTTTCTCCACACTAAAACTCATTGTTTGGGCAAAGGCTGGTACAACTGCCACATGTTTCCTTTTGACAGATTTCTGTGCAGTCCTGAGATATATTTTTTGACTTCAGCTAATATCTCCTCCCATGGTAACCAATACAAATAAACTAAACCCACTGTGATTTCAACTTCTGAGTAACTATAAGAGTTTCCGAAACTATAATTCCTGCAATCTTTGCTCTCTGACATATATGGCACAGAGACCAGATGCAATTTTGGATTGTTTGCCTTTCTCTGCATATCATTTGACCCCTGTTGGCAAGCAGCAGCACAGTTCTGTTTTACCATTTTTAAGGCACTGAACTGTTCACTTTTTAAGAATTGTGCCTAAAGTGAAAATTCTATCTTGTAAGTATACAGAAGACTTTGATTACTTTTAGTATAGGTGCTTAGTTTGCTTAGAACTGCACTGTGTGTCTCCAAATTTGAGAAAAGACATTCTGGCTATTGAGGGAGTGCAGCGTAGGTTCACGAGGTCAATTCCTGGAATGGCAGGATTACCTTACACTGAAAGACTGGAGCGACTGGGCTTGTATACCCTTGAGTTTCGAAGATTGAGAGGGGATCTGATTGAAACGTATAAGATTATGAAAGGATTGGACACTCTGGCAGTAGGAAACATATTTCCACTGATGGGTGAGTGCCGAACCAGAGGACACAGCTTAAAAATACGGGGTAGACCATTTAGGACAGAGCTCAGGAGAAACTTCTTCACCCAGAGAGTGGTGGCTGTGTGGAATGCTCTGCCATAGGGGGCAGTGGAGGCCCACTCTCTGGATTCATTTAAGAAGGAGTTGGATAGACCTCTCAAAGATAGTGGAATCAAGGGTTATGGAGATAAGGCAGGAACAGGATACTGATTAGGAATGATCAGCCATGATTATATTGAATGGCGGTGCAGGCTCGAAGGGCTGAATGGCCTACTCCTGCACCTATTGTCTATTGTCTATTGTCTAGTTTGATATAATGTAAATTCTGTTTTGCATTTACGATGCCTAATTCATCAATTCGAACAACGAGTGAATTCAAATTTAAAATCAGTGATCAAAGAGAACACAAGATTATGGTATCACTCATTCTTTTCTATGTAAAGTCATCAAATTGTTTATTACACACACGTATATCCTTCAGTGGCCTATCCTACCTTACAATAGTGTCATTTAATCCCCAGTTCTGTTGTGGAAGTCTTGGATGTTGACCTTCTGCCGAGTTAAATTGTACGCGACCTTTATTGGTATGATAGGTTATGATCAAGATTGGATGATACTGTACAACTAACCCCAAAGCTGCTTCAACAGCACAAATACCACCTAAAAAGAGAAGGACTGTAGGTGAAGGGGGAAAACAAAAACTGCGATTCTCCTTCCAAACCACCACCTTCCTGACTTGGTGTTGTATCGTAATTCCTTCACTGAAACTTTGTAAAAATCTTTGAATTCCCTTCCTAACAGCACTATGATGTAGCCACCTTCCATGAACTGCAGCCATTCAGGAAGGAAGTTCCTCACAACTGTCATGAGGACATTTTATTTAAAAATGGAAAGAGACAAAAACAGATAACTACAGACTGGTTAGGGTTCTTGTGATGCAGTGGAAGTGTCCCTATATCTGAGCCAGGAGGCCCAGGCTCAAGTCCACCTGCTCCAGAAGTGTGTCATTCCCATCTCAACAAATTTAGTGGAAATTAACTCTGAGAAAATGTTAGACATTATTATAAAGGATATAATAGCAGAGTATTTACAAATGCACAATATGATCAAATGGAGTTAGTTTAGTTTCATGAAGGGGAAATCATGTCTGGCAAATTTGCTAGAGTTTTTTGAGGAGGTAACCAGCAGGATAAATAAGAACACAGGAACTAGGAGCAGCTAAAGGCAATTTAGCCCCTCAAGCCTGCACTGCCATTTAATACAGTGGCTGAACTCATCTTGGTCTCAATTCCACTTCTTTGTCCATTCCCCACAGCCTTTTAACACAGTATTAAATAAGAGCCTGTCTACCTCCTCCTTAGGTAGATTCATGACCTTTTTAGAGAAGTAATTCCCTTATTATTTGTTTGAAATCCTCTACCCCTTAGCCTAATACTATAACCACTCATTATAGATTGCCCCACAAATGTCCACTCTTTGTCTAATTTGTTAAATCTACTTTAGTTTCTTATATACCACAATTAAATCTCCTCTCATTGTTTAAACTGTTGCGAGTATGGGCCTAAACTGCTCAATCTCTCCTCATAAATCAAGTGTTTCATCTCTGGAATTAATCTAGTAAACCTTCTCTAAATTGCCTCCAATGTAATAACACCCTTCAACAAGTAATGGGACAAAAACTGCGCAATACTCCAGATGTAGTCTCACCAGTTTCTTATACTATTGCACCAATACTTCTCTGCTTTTATACTCTGCTAAATTACTACCAAAATTCCCTATTACCTGCTATACCTGCATACAAGTTTTCTGTGACTCATTCACAAGGACACCCAGATCCTTCTGCACTCAAACATTTCTAAGTTTCTCTCCATTTAGGTAATAAATTGCCTTTTTATTCTTCCAACCAAGATAGATAACCTCATACTTATCCTAATTAAACTCCATCTGCAAGTTTTTGGCCCATTCACCTCACCTATCCATATGCATTTGTGAATTTCTTATTTCTTTATTGTAAACTTACTTTCCTACCGATTTATCCAAGTTTGGCTACAGTAATGATTTTTAAATTTAGATTTTATTGTCATGTATACTGAAGTACAGGAGTATAGTGAAAAGTGTATAATATTGCCACACAAGCTACTATTTTATGTGCAAAGGTACTGAGGTACAAAAAGCTTAAGTTCAAAGTAGTATTAGAAGCAGAGTTAAAAAGTTAAGCATTACCTTTATAGAATAAGTAGAAAAAAATAAAGAGAAAAGGTAATGGTTAACATTAAAGCCTTCTATTAAACTAGTTAATAAAGGAATTAAAGTAAAAGTTCAGCAGTTTTTGAGTCCTTCACTTATCTTGCTGCCTGGGCGACCTCAGCTGCCTATTCTCGACACTGTCACCATAGGTACCGGGGACCTCCCTCACTGCTTCCCCTTGTTGGGATGCGATGCATTCGCTGTTGGTACTGGAGCTGCCGCCTTCACAGTCTCTGCAGATGCCTCGGGAATGTGCCCAGGGAGGACCCACTTGCACGCTGAGCTGAGAGACCGCCGAAACACCAGGCAGAGATCCACCGGGGGACCAAGTTGAGACCTTCCATGAGCTATCAAGAGACCTGGCAGAGACCTGCCATGAGCCATTGAGAGACCAGGCTGATATAACCCCACGAGCCACCAAGAGATAAGGCTGAGACTTGCCTTGAGCTGCTGAGAGACTGGGTCAACATAACACCATGAGCTGCAAAAGACCAGGCTGAAACACCGCCATGGGTACCTTACCAAATCCACACTGAGGTCAGGAAGAAACCAAGAGAAAAAGAAAGAAAAAGGAATGGAAACGAGAAATAAACGGAAGGGGTGGACAAGCTCCAGCTGGAGCATAATGGAGGGTTTGGGACAGCACCATTTACGATGTGAATGAGGGTCTGATTTTTTTAACCAGGTAAGTGGAAAGAGTGGACTCAGGCAGCCGCATGATTTTGTCATGTGCTGGTTTGCAGGCATCATTACACCCTCCAAAGCATTTTCTCTGATGTCAGGTTGGATGGCTACCTGCTTGCAAGCGGCAGCTGGGCTTAAGTTCATTCAGAGACCAGTTAAGACCATCACCTAGCATTTTCCATGAGCCTGCAAGACCCATATTGTCAGGTACATGACGGTTGCTTGGAGTCATACTTAATAGTATGACTCATTCCTGAAGAAGGGCCTGTGCCCGAAACGTCGAATCTCCTGTTCCCTGGATGCTGCCTGACCTGCTGTGCTGTTCCAGCAATAAAGTTTCAACTTTGATCTCCAGCATCTGCAGACCTCACTTTCTCCTCATACTTAATAGTACCTTGAAATAATATTGGAAATAAATAGCAAATTCTGCAATCTTGTCTCTTGATGCAAAACTCGCTACACGCAGGGAAAGCACTCTCATCTTGCTAACTCAAAATGTGCAGTGAACAGCATGGAACTGACTTGTAGTTCTGTGATATAAGTTTGAGGCCTTTGTTTTCAGGGCCTAGTTTTGTTTGCATTTCTGGGCATTGCACATATGATGTTTTCTTGCAGATGGGAGGGAATGCTGAAGAAAACTAGAAGTTAGTTGTGAGGAGGATGGTAACAATTGAGGAAGACCTAAACTGGTGAAATAGACAGACAAATACCAGATGGAATTTAATATAGAGAGGTGTAAAATGAAACAATTTAGGAAGAAGAAAGAGGAAAGATAATATGAACTAAATGGTCTTAATTTTCAAGGAGATGCAGGGACAGAGATTCAGGATTACACATGCACCTGTGTTTTACCTTTTGGAGACTTGTGAAGAATGACACCCGGCTCTTTTAGACATCAGCATTTCCCAGTTTCTCACCATTTAAGAAGTCCAATGCAGCTTTATTTTCTGTACTAAGTCAGACAATGGCACATTTTTTCAATTTGAATTCTAACTGCAATGTTCTTGGCCACTCACTTAGCTTGTTTAAGTTCTCTTGAAACCTCTTTGCATCCTCCGCACCACTCATATTTCCAGAGAGTTTTGCACCATCAGCAAACTTTGAAGTGTAATGCTTGTTCCCTACATCAACAACATTGATATAGGTTGTAAATCGCTAGCCACCATCTGCTTATGATTCTTGTAATACTACATAGTCGCAGCCTGCCAACCTGAGAATGACCCCTTTCTGTTGATGAAACAATTCTCGATGATTGTCAATATATGGAGGAGGGTGTTGAAGTTTCCCCGTTAAGAGTCAGGAAATGATTCTGTATATATGATAAGAAGCTACTGTTCAATGGAATTGCACATGTGATGGTGGCTTGTTACAGCCTCAGCCATAAACGAGCGTATGATGTGGGCACTGCTCAGTCCATTAACTCTTAATTACTGCTTTGGGACCATAGGTAAACTACTTTCGTAACTTACAATCTTCAATGATGTCAACCAGATGCTTTAATGACAAAACCACATATTGTTTACATTTTCTGAGAGGAAATCACCGCCTGCTGGGTGGGTGCAGATTCTAAAAGAGAAAATGGAACTGAATTTGAAGGAAAGCATTCATTCTCGTCTAAAATGATTTGGCTTTCTTTGAGTGGAGATTTAATTGCAACTGTGTACAATGCAATTTCTAATATCTCTGTTAAAAGCCTAATGTAATTTTAACTTCTAACTTTAAATCCACCAATTTATTGGTCAAGTCCATCTTTCAAAAGTCTACTCATACATTGGGGGAAATGAATGAAAATTGCAAGAGACCATAAAGCAATTTATAATTTAGCTACACACAATGCACAAAGGAAATATTCCCAAAAAGTGTATAATTTGGCAGGAATACTTTCTGAAAATCAGTAAATTATTTCTATGCAGCTAAGGCAATCTGTTCATATAAGATGATTGAAAAAAAAATTCCTTTTCGTTTAGTCACAAATTATAATTTTATGAGCTGCAATTGTGATGCAGTTGTGTTTATTTCTAGTTATTCCATGTGTTGACTCAAATCCAAAGAAATGTTCCATTCTTGCCAAAAATAAAATAAATGTTGACAATGCAAAAAACATGGTTACCCTGAAAGAAGAATGCAGTTTGTCTGTCAGTAAAGCGTAATAGGACTGAACAAATGTAACATTGGCTTTAGTTCACACATAAACCTGTTGTGCTGGAGTTACTTCAGTTGGCATTTTACATGTCATAGATAATCGACATAAGCCTTATGTTCAGAACGTGACAAAGTAGGCTTTTAAATTTCTTCATTTCGTTTAGTGTGTTGAAACTAATTGGTACTTTATTTCTTATCTGCGTTTAAAGGCAGACTTTGCTTTAGCTTTTGCTGTTCAAGTTGCAAGACTGATTGTTGATCTGTGAGGTACTGCTGTGGGAAACCAGGAAAGAGTTGGGTGTGTTGAAAAGATAGACACCTGTTGCACAGCTAACAGAGAGCAGCACAGGGATTAGTCAACCAGTAGCTTCTTTCAGTAATACTGAAGCCAACTATTCCACTGAGGGCCATTACTGTTAAATAAAGGATACTTATTACTGCCGATAGCCAGTTTATTTTACGTGTTTGGTCAGATAGTTTGACGAAGTGCTATGTTTATAAAGTGCTTGAGAAAAGTAAACTATGTTTCTGAGGTGTAGGTTTCCGTAAAACATTTGTTCCAGTCTGGACAAAATGGAGCAGAATTCAAACTATGAGCCTAAGGAGTGTCTGAAAGAGCCAGACAGCAGACATGTTGTGGGTAAGAAAGCAATTCCCTATATGCATAGACTACGGTATTATGCTACTAGCAATTTTTCTTGTAAGCACCAAAGTTCAGTACTACATAATTCAGAAATGATCTTCAAAAGTACTAGTAATTTGCTGATTACGGATTATAGCTGTATGCCAGTGTTGTTTGTTTAGTAGGAAGCTATCTTAAAATAGCTTGAACGGTATATGGCATGTTCATGGTGATGTCAGAGTGTAAATTGAGTAACATGCACAGCAGATGAGATAGTGAGCAGTGGCTGTGCTTTCCAAACTAAAGGAAAGTGAGCAGTTGAAGTCAGCATTAACTATTGCATTGCATCGTGTGCGTTATGCGACATGCGAATGAATACAGTAACCAATGCTCCAACCTAAGATGATAAAATCAGGGAAATCTTTTTCAACACAAGTAAAAGAGCTGTGACTGAGCTTCACCTGGATTAGTGCCAAATAATTTACTGGTTTATTTTGTAGTCTGGAGGAGCAGAGTGGCTCCGTTAAATCTGGTTTTACATTCCTAAAACACTAAACCTAATTTAAACATTTAATCTTATACTCCATTCCATTCAGCAGACACATTATATCCTTTTAGATGTGTTGGTAGTAGTTTCAGATTTTGGATGTACTTTTGGTAAAACCATAAAGCGTAGGAGCAAACAGCCATTTGGACCATCGAATCTGCTTTAGGATTCAATGAACTCACGGCCGACCTGGTAATGCGCAATGCTATTTTCCTGTCTTTTCCTTATGACCGTTAATTCCAATACTAATAAAAATCTGTGTCTCAGCATCTACTACGCTCTGGTAAAGAATTCTACAGATTCACTATGCTCAGAGAAGAAATTCCTCCTCATCTCTGTCTTAAATGTGTGATCCCTTAAACTGAGATTATGTTTTCTGGTCCTAGACTCTCCCACAACGGAAAACAACCTATCTATGTCTACCTCTCAAGGTCTCTAAAATTCTTATGCTTCATTAAGTTTACCTGTGAGTATTCTAAATTCCTTTGTGCATAGGCTTAACCTACTCAACCTCTCCGCAGAAAGAAAATCCCTCCATACCCAATGTCAACCTCATGAACCTTCTCTGGGCTGCCTCCAATGCCAAATAAAGGAACAAAACTGTAACAAATGCAGTACATTAATCATGGGTGAGTTTAATCTTTATGTAGATTTGAGATAGTCAGATAGGCAGAGGAGACATGAGGAAGAATTCATAGTTTTGGGATAGTTTCCATGAACAGTATGTTGTGGATCCAACCAGGGATCAGGCGATTTCGATCTGGTGATTTGTAATGAGGCAGGTTTAATGAATGATGTCAGTGTAAAAGATCTTCCTCAGCAGTGGTGACCATAGCATCATAGAATTGAGCATACAGTTTCAGAGGAAGGAACTTAGGTTGGAAACAATTGTGCTAAGCTTAAATAAGGGTAATTACAAATGAATGAGAGCAGAGCTGACTGGAGTGGACTGGGAAAGGTGTTTACCATTGCAAATGGCTGAGGGACAATAGCAGACTTTTACAAAAATAGTTATGGCTCACAGCAAAGATAGAATTTCATGAGGAAGAAGGATTCTCAGAAGGAGATACGCCAACTATGGTTAACCAGGGAAGTTAGGGACAGCAACAGATTGAAACATAACCTGGCAAAGATTAGCGGTAAACCAGAGGACTGGGAAAATATTTTTAAACCACAAAAGACGACCGAAAAATAATAAAAAGAGAGAAAATAAACTTTGAGGGTAAACTTGCAAGTAGTTTCAAGACGGACAACAGAAGCTTCTTTAAGTGTATTAGAAGTAAACGTTCCTGAGAGAATGAAGGCTGGAAATAATATTGGAAAACCAGGGAATGACAAAGGAGTTAAATAAATACTTTTTATCAGCCTTCACAGTAGAAGAAACTAACAGCATTTCAACATTACTAAATATTCAAGGGGCAAAAGGAGGAGAGGAAACAAAAACAATAACCATCCTTAGAGAAAAAGTGCAAGGGAAACTAATGTGTACAAAGATCATTAAGTCTTCTGGAGCTGATGGAATATATCCTGGAATATTAATGAAAATAGCTCCAGAGATTATGGATGTACTGGCAGTAATCTTCTAAGAATCCTTAGATTCTGAATATGTCCCAGAGGATTTTGAAACTGCGAATGTAATAGCGGGAAGGAGAGGTAAAGAAAGATAACTATAGACCAGTTAGCTTAACTTCTGTTATTGAAAAAATGTTAAAATCTACCGTATATACTTGTGTAAAAGTTGAATTTTTAGACTATTTTTAAAGGTTCAATTTACAGGGTCGACCAATATACAATTACTAGTTTTGAGAGCTGAAATTCATGCTGCATTTTGAAATACCATACTATTTAACAGAAGTCGATTTGATCGCACAACTAATCCCAGGTATAGAAGAAAAATACAGTGAATTACGGTAAAGGTAATTACCGGTTAAAATCAAGAGAAACAACAATCAATTATTGGTAGAAACTTTTATTTATATATACTGGTACAAAAATTTAACGTGTCAAAGATTCATTGAAATCCTGCAAAGATCACACTGTTCAACATCATCATGGCCTGGTATAATGGCACACAAAAAAGGAAACATTTCTTAAATTTTGAATGTGTAAGCATCTTGAAATTTCCTGCCAAATTCCGTGACCCTCCCATTTACTCGTATGTTATCAACCTCAGCAACATTAACAAACTTGTCAAAGAATTAAAGATACGTGTGGCTAATATGTCTCACTTTTATTCAGATATAATGGCATACTTAAAATGATTCACTTTTTAATGATATTAACTTTTGAACGTATAGTGACCAAAGTGCGATAAGTACTGATAGACTGAGTCCGGGTCTGAATGAACAATGAATCAAAACGTGCTGTAGTAAACCAAGTGAGCTAAGCTATCTCATGTTCTTTTTGTTCTCCTGATTTCTTTCTGAATTATACTCCTACTGTCTTTTAAGGGTTCTTCTAATTCACTCGATGTATCCTCTCTATACCTGACATATGCTTCCTTCTTTTTCTGAACCAAAACCTCAATTTATCTAGTCATCCAGCATTCCCTATACCTACCAGCCTTTCCATTCACCCTAACGGGAATATACTGTCTCTGGACTCTCGTTATCTCACTTTTGAAGGCTTCCCAATTTCCAGCTGTCCTTTTACCTGCGAACATCCCAGTCAGTTTTTGAAAGTTCTTGCCTAATACTGTCAAATTTAGCCTTCCTCCAATTTAGAACTTCAACTTTTAGATCTGGTCTACCCTTTCCATCACTATTTTAAAGCTAATGGAATTATGGTCACTAGCCCCAAAGTGCTTCCCCACTGACACCTCAGTCATCTGCCCTGCCTTATTCCCCAAGAGTAGGTCAAGTTTTGCACCTTCTCTAGTAGGTACATCCACATGCTGAATCAGAAATGTTCTTGTACACACTTAACAAATTCCTCTCCATCTAAACCCTTAACACAATGGCAGTCACAGTCTATGTTTCGAAAGTTAAAATTGCTTATGATAACCACCCTATTATTCTTACACATAACTGAGACCTCCTTACAAATTTGTTTCTCAATTTTCCCACTGACTATTAGGGGATCTATAATACAATCCCAATAAGGTGATCATCCCTTTCTTATTTCTCGGTTCCACCCAATAACTTCCCTGGATGTATTTCTAGGAATATCCTCCCTCAGTACGGCTGTAATGCTATCCCTTATTAAAAACAGCACCAACACTGCCCCCCCCCCCCCCCTCCCCCCCCCCCCACCTCCTCCTCCCTCACCTCCCTTTCTGTCCTTCCTGTCGCTTTTGTATCCTGGAACATTAAGCTGCCCATCCCTGAGCCACATTGCCGTAATTGATATGATATCCCAGTCCCATGTTCCTAATGATGTCCTAAGTTCATCTGCCTTCCCTGTTAGGGTTCTTGCATTGAAATAATGCAGTTTAATTTATCAGTCTTATCTTGTTCTGTGCTTTGTTCCTGCCTGCCCTAACTGTTTGACTCGCTCCTTTTCCCAACTTTTCCCAATCAGTCTTAGATTGATCTCTTTCCTCACTATGGGTCCCACCCTCCCATCTTACTGGATTAAAACCTCCTGAGCAGCTCTAGCAAATCTTCCTGTCAGTATATTAGTCCCCTTCCAATTCAGGTGCAATCCGTCCTTCTTGTACAGGTCACTTCTACTCCAGAGGAGCTTGCAATGATCCAAAAATGTGAATTCTTCTCCCCTGCACCAGATCCTCAGCCATACATTCATCTGCTCTATCCTCCTATTCCTACCCTCACTAGCTCATCGCGCCGGGAGTAATCCAGATATTACTACTCTCCAGGGCCTCCTTTTTAAATTCCTGCCTAACTCTCTATATTCTCCCTTCAGAATCTCATCCTTTTCCCTTCCTATGTCATTGGTTCCAATGTGTACAATGACCTCCTGCTGGTCCCTCTCCCCTGTGGAACCTTCTGCACCCTCTCTGAGACATCCTTGATCCTGGCATCAGGGAGGCCACACACAATTCTGATTTTTCTCTGTTGGCGACAGAAACATCTGTCTGTGACTCAGACTAGAGAATCCCCTAACACAATCATCTCTTGGAACCCGACGTACCATTGGGGCCATTTTCAATAACAGAAACTTGGCTGTTCGTGCGACATTCCCCTGAGAATCCATCACCCCTACATTTTCCAAAACAGCATGCTTGTTTGAAATGGGAATAGCCACAGAAGAGAGAGCTTTGGCAAATAGGGTTAAGAAGAATCCGAAGGGTTTTTACCAACACATTAAGGATAAAAAGGTAACTAGGGAGAGAATAGGGCCCCTCAAAGATCAGCAAGGCAGCCTTTGTGGAGAGCCACAGGAAATGGGGGAGATACCAAATAAGTATTTTGCATCAGTGTTTACTGTGGAGAAGGACATGGAAGATAAGCAATTTAGAGAAATGGATGGTGACATCTTGAAAAATGTCCATATTACAGAGGACGAAGTGCTGGATGTCTTGAAATGCATGAAAATGAATAAATCTCCAGGACCTGATCATGTGGACCGGAGAGCTCTGTGGGAAGCTAGGGAAGTGATTGCTAGGCCTGTTGCTGAGATATTTGGATCATCGATAATCACAGGTGAGGTGCGGGAAGGTGCGGGTTGGCTAATGTGGTGCCACTGTTTAAGAAAGGTGGTAAGGACAAGCCAAGGAACTATAGACTGGTAAACCTGACGTAGTGGTGGGCAAGTTGTTGGAGGGAATTACATATGTTTGGATAGGCAGGGACTGATTAGGGATAGTGAACATGGTTTTGTGCGTGGGAAATTATGTCTCAAACTTGATTGAGTTTTTTGAAGAAGTAACAAAGAGGATTGATGAGGGCACTGCAGTATACGTGATCTACATGGACTTCAGTAAGACGTTCGACAAGGTTTCCCATGGGAGACTAGTTAGCAAGGTTAGATCTCATGGAATACAGGGAGAACCAGCCATTTGTATTCAGAACTGGCTCAAAGGTAGAAGACCAAGGGTAGCGGTGGAAGGTTGTTTTTCAGACTGGAGGCCTGTGACCAGTGGAGTGCCACAAGAATTGATGCTGGGTCCACTACTTTTCAACATTTATGTTAATGATTTGAATGTGAGCAAAAGAGGTACAGTTAGTAAGTTTGTGGATGGCACCAAATTTGGAGGTGTAGTGGACAGCAAAGAAGGTTACCTCAGGTTACAATGGGATCTTGGCCAGATGGACCAATGGACTGAGGAGTGACAGATGGAGTTTAATTTAGATAAAGGCGAGATGCTGCTTTTTGGGAAATCAAATCAAGCAGGAATTATACACTTAATGGTAAGGTCCTGGGGAGTGTTGCTGAACAAAGAGACCTTGGAGTGCAGGCTCATAGCTCCTTGAAAGTGGAGTCACAGGTCGATAGGATAGTGAAGAAGGCGTTTGGTATACTTTCCTTTATTGGTCAGAGTATTGAGTACAGGAGTTGGGAGGTCATGTTGCGGCTGTACAGGATATTGGTTAGGCCACTGTTGGAAAATTGTGTGCAAGTCTGGTCTCCTTCCTATCAGAAAGATGTTGTGAAACTTGAAAGGATTCAGAAAAGATTTACAAGGATGTTGCTGGAGTTGGGAGGATTTTGAGCTATAGGGAGAGGCTGACTAGGTTGGGGCTGTTTTCCCTTGAGCATTAGAGGCTGAGGGGTGACCTTATAGAGGTTTATAAAATTATGTGGGGCCTGGATAGCATAAACAGACAAAGTCTTTTCCCTTGGGTGGGGGAGTCCAGAACTAGTGGGCATAGGTTTAGGGTGAGAGGGGAAAGATATAAAAGAGACTTAAGAGGCAACTTTCTCATGCAGAGAGTGGTACGTGTATGGAATGAACTGCTCGAAGAAGTGGTGGAGGCTAGTACAATTGTAGCATTTAAAAGGCATTTGGATGGGTGTATGAATAGGAAGGGTTTGGAGGGAAATGGGCCAGTGCTGGCAGGTGGGACTAGATTAGGTTGGGATATCTGGTCGGCATGAATGAGGTGGACAGAAGGGTCTGTTTCTGTGCTACATCACTATGATTTTATGCCTAAGTAGAGTTATGAATGAATGGATGGATACAGACGCAATAGTAAACAAAGAGCGATGAGTAGAGTTACTGGTGTGAATGAATGCTATTTCATTTAAGTGGGCTAATGGGAACATGCAGTTTCCTTTGTAAGAGGTTTATAGTTCGATATAGTAGGGTTGACTTTTACATGAGAAAAATGTAAAATACAAGATTTTTTGGCCAAAAATAAGGGGTCGACTTTTACATGAGATTGAGTTTTACACAAGTATATATTGTAAAGGATATGATAGCAGGGCAAATTACATAAGAAAAGTCAGCATGGCTTCATGAGGGGGAAATCATACCTGACAAATTTACCAGCAATTTTTTTGAAGAGGTAACAAGTAGGGTACCTAAACAGGAGGCAATGAATTTAATATATTTGGATTTTCAGACTGCTTTTGGTAAGGCTTCACACATTAGGCTACTTAACAAGAAAACAGCCCATTGTTTTGGAGGCAGTATATTATCATAAAGACCCTTACCTTCCAGTTGCCTGCCACTTCAGCACATTACTGGCCAACAACTCTCCAGTGCAACTCAGTATGAGCTTGAAGAACAGCACCTCATTTTCCCCTTGGGAACTCTGCAGTCTTCTGAATGTAAACACAAGTTCAACAGTTTTCAGGCTTAAGCACACACCCCCCCCCCCCCCCCCCCCCCCCGCCCGGCGACACCACCCCATCATTCCCTCAATCCCCACACACCAGGCTTTGTTACACACAACCCATTGTCAACTACTAACATTAGTAGCTATTCATTCTCCTAGACTGTCCTTTACTCATTCCTTTGTCTGTTCAACTGTTTTTCCTCTTTCTTTGGATTCTATCTCTACCTATTGTTTACTCTCACCCTCCCCCCACCCTATCTTCTGCATAAATACCAATCCTTTTCTGGCTACCATCAGTTCTGAAGAAATGTTAACTCTGATTTCTCTCCACGGATGCTACCAGACTTGTTGAGTCTTTCTAGCAATTTTATTTTGTTTCTGATTTCCAGTGTTCGCAGTTCTTTTGGTTTTCATTATGTGATCATGGATTGGTTAACTAATTGAAGACAGAGTTCGGATTACAGCAGCATTTTCAGAATGGTAACTTATAACTAGTGGTATGCCACAGGGATCAGAGTTGAGGCTACAATTATTTGAAGCATATGTTAATGACTCGTGAGGAAATTTAATTTACAGTAGTAAAGTTTACAGATGACACAAAAATCGGTGGAAAGTGGTGGTGGGGTGATGCAATGACTCTGCAAAGGCATATAGACAGGTCAATGCATGTGGGGAAATGGCAGACATGTTGAAAGATTACTTTGCTTCAGTATTAACAATAGAAAAGGAGGATAGCTTGCTGGAAACCCTGAGGAATTTAATCAAGAACAGGGACTAAATAAAATTGACATCAGTGAAACATCAATAATGAGGGTGACTGCCTGTGTGGAGTTTGCACATTCTCCCTTTGTCTGCATGAGTTTCCTCTGGGTGCTCCAATTTCCTCCCACAATCCAAAGATGTGCAGGTCAGGTGAATTGGCCATGCTAAATTGTCCACAGTGTTAGATGCATTAGTCAGGGGTAAATTTAGGGTAGGGTAATAGGTCTGGGTGGGTTACTCTTCGGAGGGTCGGTGTGGACTTTTTGGGCCGAAGGGCCTGTTTCCATACTGAAGGGTATTGAATCTAATTTAAACAGTGAGAAATCACCCGAACCTGGCAGTTTCCATCCGAGGGTGTTAGGAAGTAGGGGAATACATTGTAGATGCCCTAACTATGATCTTTTCGAGGTCCCTGATCCAGGAGGCATTCCTCTGGTTTGAAATTGGAAAACTCAATGTTGAGTCCTCCGGGCTGTAGGCTGCCCAGGTGAAAGATGAGGTGTTGTTCCTCCAATTTGCAGTTTGATTCGTTGTGGCAAAGGAAGAGGCCAAGGATGGTAATGTTGGAAAGGGAGTGGCAAGGGGAATTGAAATGGGCACTGTCTGGGAGGTCCAGTCAGCCCCTGCAGGCCCAGTTGAGATGATCGGCGAAACGTTCCCTTAGGTTATGTTCGGTCTCCCTGCTATAGAGAAGACCACATCGGGAGCATCTGATGCAGTAAACTAGGTTGGGGGAGAGGCAGGTGAACCTCGATCTCACCTGAAAGGAATGTTTGAGGCCCTAGTTGGAGGTGAGCAGATTTTGCATCTTTTCCGGTTGCAGGGGAAGGTACTTGGAGGTTTGCGCAGGGGGGTGGCGTGAGCAGTTGGGTGTAGAGAGTGGGGTGAACCAAGGATTAGCGAAGGGAACAGTCCTTATGGTAGGCACACAGGGGTGGGGAGGGGAGGATGTTCTTGGTGGTGGGGTCTAGTTGAAGCTGGCGGAAGTGTTTAAGGATTATGCATTGGATGCGGAGACTGGTGGGGTGTTAGGTGAGGACAAGGGGGATGCTGCCTTTATTGCGTGGGGGATGTTTAGAGCAGTGGAACGGGGAATGGAGGCAGTGAGGTGGAGGGTTGTCTGGTAGACAGAGGGGAGAAAAGCATGTTGTTGACAGGGGTAAACAATTACATTTACAAGACATCTGGATAGGTACATGAATCGGAAGGTTTAGAGGGATATGGGCCAAATCCTGGCAATGGGACTAGATTAATTTAGGATATCTGGTCAGCATGGAGGAATTGGACCGAAGACTCTGTTTCTGAGCTGTACAGCTGTATGACTTTTGTTTAGCAAAATTATTAGGGGATAATAGACAATAGACAATAGGTGCAGGAGTAGGCCATTCTGCCCTTCGAGTCTGCACCACCATTCAATATGATCATGGCTGATCATCCTTAATCAGTATCCTGTTCCTGCCTTATCTCCATAACCCTTGAGTCCACAATCCTTGAGAGCTCTATCCAACTCTTTCTTAAATGAATCCAGAGACTGGGCCTCCACTGCCCTCTGGGGCAGAGCATTCCACACAGCCACCACTCTCTGGGTGAAGAAGTTTCTCCTCATCTCTGTCCTAAATGGTCTACCCCTTATTTTAAGCTGTGTCCTCTGGTTCGGCACTCACCCATCAGCAGAAACATGTTTCCTGCCTCCAGAGTGTCCAATCCTTTAATAATCTTATATGTCTCAATCAGATCCCCTCTCAGTCTTTGAAACTCAAGGGTATACAAGCCCAGTCGCTCCAGTCTTTCAGTTTAAGGTAATCCCGCCATTCCAGGAATTGACCTTGTGAACCTACGCTGCACTCCCTCAATAGCCAGAATGTCTTTCCTCAAATTTGGAGACCAGAACTGCACACAGTACTCCAGGTGTGGTCTCACCAGGGCCCTATACATCTGCAGAAGAACCTCTTTGCTTCTATACTCAATCCCTCTTGTTATGAAGGCCAGCATGCTATTAGCCTTCTTCACTACCTGCTGTACCTGCATGCTTACCTTCATTGACTGGTGTACAAGAACACCCAGATCTCTCTGTACTGCCCCTTTACCTAAATTGATTTCATTTAGGTAGTAATCTGCCTTCCTGTTCTTGCCATCAACGTGGATAACCATACATTTATCCACATTAAACTGCATCTGCCATGCATCTGACCACTCACCTAACTTGTCCAGGTCACCCTGTAATCTCCTAGCATCCTCATTACATTTCACCTGCCACCCAGTTTCGTATCATCAGCAAATTTGCTAATGTTATTACTAATACCATCTTCTATATCATTAACATATATTGTAAAAAGCTGCGGTCCCAGTAATGATCCCTGCGGTACCCCACTGGTCACTGCCTACCATTCTGAAATGGAGCCATTTATCACTACTCTTTGTTTCCCATCAGCCAACCAACTTTCAATCCAAGTTAGTACTTTGCCCCCAATACCATGCGCCCTAACTTTGCTCACTAACCTCCTATGTGGGACCTTATCAAAAGCTTTCTGAAAGTCCAGGTACACTACATCTACTGGATATCCCTCGTCCATCTTCAGAGTTACATCCTCAAAAAATTCCAGAAGATTAGTCAAGCATGATTTCCCCTTCATAAATCCATGCTGACTCTGACCTTTCCTGTTACTACTATCCAGATGTGTTGTAATTTCATCCTTTATAATAGACTCCAGCATCTTTCCCATCACTGAGGTCAAACTAACTGTTCTATAATTTCCTGCTTTCTCTCTCCCACCTTTCTTAAAAAGTGGTACAATATTAGCCACCCTCCAATCCGCAGGAACTGATCCTGAATCTATCGAACTCTGGAAAATAATCACCAACGCATCCACGATTTCTCGAGCCACCTCCTTCAATACCCTGGGATGTAGACCATCAGTCCCTGGGACTTATCAACTTTCAGACCTAACAGTCTCTCCAACACCAATTCCTGGCAAATATAAATTCCCTTAAGTTCAGGTCCCTCAGCCACTGTTACACATGGAGATTGCTTGTGTCTTCCCCAGTGAACACAGATCTGAAGTACCAATTCAATTCTTCTGCCATTTCTTTGTTCCCCGTAATATATTCCCCTGTTTCTGTCTTCAAGGGCCCAATTTTAGTCTTAACCATTTTTTTTGCCTTTCATATACCTAAAAAAACTTTTACTATCCTCCTTTATATTATTGGCCAGTTTACCTTCGTACCTCATTTTTCCTCTGCGTATTTCCTTCTTAGTAATCCTCTGTTGTTCTTTAAAAGCTTCCCAGTCCTCCGTTTTCCCACTTATCTTTGCTATGTTATACCTTTTCTCTTTTATCTTTATATGTTTATTAACTTCCCTCGTCAGCCACGGCCACCCATGCCTCCTCTTAGGATCTTTCTCCCTTTTTGGAATGAACTGATCCTGCAACTTCTGCGTTATACACAGAAATCCCTCTCAAATTGCAGACTCAAGCTTATTGTAATATGGTCACTACTTCCCAATGGCTCCTTTACTTCGAGGTCCCTGACCAATTCTGGTTGTTGCACAATACCAGATCCAGACTTGCCTTCTCTCTGGTCAGCTCCAGCACCAGCTGTTCTAAGAATCCATCTCTGAGGCACTCCACAAAGTCTCTGTCTTGAAGTCCAATACCATCTTGATTCTCCCAGTCTACGTGCATGTTGAAATCCCCCAAAACAACTGTAGTAACATCTTTGCTACAGGCCAATTTCAGCTCCTGATTTAACTTACATCCGACATCCATGTTTGGGGGCCTGTAGATAACTCCCAAGAGGGTCTTTTTACCCTTAGTATTTCTCAGCTCTATCCACACTGACTCTAATCCCCTGATTCTAGGTCCCCCAGCGCAAGGGACTGAATATCATCCCTTACCAACATGGCCATCCCACCCCTTCTGCCTGTCAGTCTGTCCTTGCGATAGCACGTGTAGCCTTGAATATTCATTTCCCAGGCCCTGTCCACTTGAAGCCACGTCTCAGTTATCCCCACAATATCGTACCTGCCAATTTCCAAACGAGCCTCAAGCTCATCCATCTTATTTCTAGTGCTTCGTGCATTCATGTGAAGTATTTTTAATTTGTTACTGCCCTCACCCTTCCCATCAACTCCTATTTCACTCAACCTTACAGCATGATCCCTTTCTGAGTTTTCTGCCTCATTGATACAGTTGTCTTTCTTGACTTCCCATGTTCTAACTTTCCCTTCAATTTCCTTCTTAAACATCCAGTTTGTCCCCTCCCCCCCCCCCCCCCCCCACTCCCCAACCCCCATTCCTTATTCTATTAGTTAGCCAATCTCTTATTTATATGCCCTGACACTATCCCCTCTCATCTTATTGAATAGCCTTATGTATGGCACTTTATTGAATGCCTTTTGAAAATCCAGATACTGTTAGTTCCACTTTACCTATGTTGATTATTTGATCCTCAAAGAATTCTAATAAATTTGTCAGGCATAAGTTTCCCTTTATGATTAATATTCTGCTCTGACGTTCTTTATAGTGGATTCTAATCTTTTCCCAATGGTAGATATTAAACAATTGTTACTTTTATTTTGTATTCCTGTCTTTTTGAATAAGGGTGTTATATTGGCCTCTGGCCAATCCTGTTGCACTATTCAGTAATCTAAGGATTATTGGAAGATTACAACCTGTGCATCCATTATCCCTGTAGCTATTTCCCTTTAATATCTTAGAATGCACCTCATGAGATCCAGAGGTCCTTTCAGCCTTTAACACCTTTCGCATCCCTTGTACTTTTTCTCTAATATTAGTCATTGCATTTATTTCGTCTCCTCCTTTTGCTCATTGATTAATTAGTAATTTTGGCATGCCATTAGTTTTTCATGTTATGAAGATGGATGCGAAGCGTTTATTCAACTCTGCTGCCATTAATAGTTCGTCATTATTATTTCCCCAACCTTATTCTACCAGGGGCCAATGTTCACTTTGAGCACTTTCTTCCTTTTTTAGATATTTAAAGGAACTCTTACTTCTATTTTTATTTTACTTGCTAATTTGCCCTCAAAGCTTATTTTCTTGCTCTTTCTTTTTTGTCATCTTGTTTTGATCTTTAAAACTTTCCTAATCTTCTGGTTCATTATTGTCCTTTACCATAATGTGTGAGATTGCTTTCAGTTTGATATTATCCATAATTTTGTTTGTTCACCAGAGTTATTTTATCCCCTTCCTAGAATCTTTATTCCTCACCACGACAAGCTATTTTCTTAAGAGGCTGCCAATGTTCTTTCTACTGTCTTTTTTTGCTAAACTGATTTCCCAGTTCACTCCAACTGACTCTGTCCTTGTACTTCTAAAGTTATTCCTGAAGACTTCTTCAGGAATGACTTCTAAAGTCATTCCTGAAGAAGGGCCTGTGCCCGAAACGTCGAATCTCCTGTTCCCTGGATGCTGCCTGACCTGCTGTGCTGTTCCAGCAATAAAGTTTCTACTTCTAAAGTTAACCATATTTAAATTGAGCACAGTTGTTTCTGTCCCAAGTTTTTCACTCTGAAACTGAAAGCTATTTTTAGGAAAAGAGAGAAGGTAAAGGTGGGACACCTGAACCCATCTAAAGGAAATACTTTTGCTTTAAAGTCCATCAGTAATCACCAATCCTATTCTGATTAGGGAAAAGCAATCAACCACCTCTTTCCTTTTTGCTTGAGGTGATCAACCCTAGCACTCTATTGTAAGTCACATTCAGGTTTGTTGGCTACTTATATATTGCTCCCAATACAAAAGGTCTATCCAAGTGACAATGAAGACCCAATTTTATTGGTTTCTTCGTTAAGCTGCTGTTTCTCTGGAACACTTGGAAACAAAACTGGGATGGCATGGTGGCTCAGTGGTTAGCACTGCTGCCTCATGGCGCCAGGGACCCGGGTTCAATTTCTGCGTCGGATGACTCTCTGTGTGGAGTTTACACATTCTCCCCATGTCTGCGTGGGTTTCCTCCAGGTGCTCTGATTTCCTCCCACAATCCAAAGATGTTCAGGTCAGGTGAATTGGCCATGCTAAATTGCCCATAGTGTTAGGTGCATTAGTTAGGGTAGATATAGATTAGGGGAATGGATCTGAGTGGGTTACTCTTCAGAGGGCCGGTGCGGACTTGTTGGGCCAAAAGGGCCTGTTTCCATATTCTAGGGAATCTAATCTAATCTAAAACCTCTACTTAAGGCTGCCAGCTGCAGAACTTAGATTTTAGTTTAATATTAACTTCAAACTACAAACAAGATTCAGCTAACTTATGTTTGTGCAAAATAAAGATTCGTACAGTTTTACCTAATAAATGCAAACACTTATTCCTAGACTGAACTGAATAGAGTGCAGTAACATTTATTGTGTTTTATTTAATTCACTCATGGGATATGGCCATCACCAGCAAGGCCAACCATTTTCTGCCCTTCCTTAATTGTCTCAGAGAAGTGGTGGTAGGCCAACCTCTTTAACTGCAGCAGTCTTATGTGGTGAACATTATTCCCACTTTGCTGTGTGGGAGGAAATTCAGGATTTTGACCCAGCTACCATGATGTAATGGTAATTTATTACCAACCTAAGATGATGTTTGACTTGGAGGGAATTATTCAAGTGCTGGTGGTCCTTTTGTATCTGCTCCCCTTATTCTGTCAGCAGTATAAGTCTAGGGTTAGGCAAGTGCTGTAGAAGGAGACCTCGCATATTACTGAACTGAATCTTGCACACATTACTGCCACCATGTGCCAGTGATGGGAGGAGTGCATAATTCATGTGATGGAGAGGACAGCAATGTAGTGGGCTCCTTTTGTGTGTGGTGTTGCGTTTCTTGGCTGTTGGAATTGCAGTGAAGTAGCTTTGAAGAACCTGGTAGTAGGTCACTTGCTGCTGAGTTTCCACGCTCTGATGTATTATTGTAGCCACAGCATTTACGTGGTTGATGCAGTTAAGTTTCTTGTCAATGGTGTGTCCAGGATTTTGGTGAAGGAGAATTTGATGATGGTACTACCAATGAACATAAAATGAAGATGGTTACCTTCTTCTTGCTGGAGGTGGTCATGAAGGTGGAATAAATATTATTTGTCACTTATCTGTCCAAGCTTGAATGTTGTCTAAGTCTTATAAAAAATCTTAAAGTAAGGGAACACTTAGGAAGCAGCGATCATAATATGGTAGAGTTCAGTCTGCAGTTTGAAAGAGAGAAGGCAAAATCGATGTAATGGTGTTACAGTTAAATAAAGGTAATTATGAGGGCATAAAAAAGGAACTGACGAAAATAGACTGGAAGCAGAGCCTAGCAGGGAAGACAGTAGAGCAAAAATGGCAGGCGTTTGTGGGTAAAATTGAGGACACTGTACAGAGGTTCATCCCCAAGAAGAGAAAGATTATCCAGGGAGGGATTAGACAGCCATGGCTGACAAAGGAAGTCAGGAAATCTATCAAAGAAAAAGAGAGAGCCTATAAAGTGGCCAAGAGCACTGGGAAATCAGAAGAGTGGGAAGGCTACAAAAACAAACAGAGGATAACAAAGAGAGAAATAAGGAAGGAGAGGATCAAATATGAAGGTAGGCTAGCCAGTAATATTAGAAATGATAGTAAAAGTTTCTTTCAATACATAAGAAACGACAGGCAAGAGTAGACATTGGGCCACTTCAAACTGATGCTGGAAGCCTAGTGATGGGAGATAATGAAATAGCAGGAGAACTTAATAAGTACTTTGCATCAGTCTTCACAGTGGAAGACATGAGTAATATCCCAACAATTAAAGGGAGTCAGGGGGCTGAGTTGAGTATGGTTGCCATTACAAAAGAGAAAGTGCTAGAAAAGCTAAAAGGTCTTAAAATTGATAAATCTCCTGGCCCCGACGGGCTACATCCTAGAGTTCTGAGGGAGGTGGCTGAGGAAATAATGGAGGCGTTGGTTGAGATCTTTCAAAAGTCACTGGACCCAGGGAAAGTACGGATGATTGGAAGATCGCTGTTGTAACCACCTTGTTCAAGAAAGGATCAAGGCAAAAGATGGAAAATTATAGGCCAATTAGCCTAACCTCGGTTGTTGGTAAAATTCTAGAATCCATCATTAAGGATGAGGTTTCTAAATTCTTGGAAGAGCAGGGTCAGATTAGAAAAAGTCAACATGGATTTAGTCATGCCTGACAAACTTGTTGGAGTTCTTTGAAGAGGTGACAAGTAGGTTAGACCAGGGAAACCCAGTGGATGTTATCTACCTAGACTTCCAAAAGGCCTTTGATAAGGTGCCACACGGGAGGCTGCTGAGCAAGGTGAGGGCCCATGGTGTTCGAGGTGAGCTACTGGTATGGATTGAGGATTGGCTGTCTGACAGAAGCCAGGATGAGGTGGGGGAACACCTTTTCCCATCCTACCTCATGCAAAAATGCCATCCCGTATTCCCAATTCCTCCGCCTCCGCCGTATCTGCTCCCAGGAGGACCAGTTCCACCATAGAACACACCAGATGGCCTCCTTCTTTAGAGACCGCAATTTCCCTTCCCACATGGTTAAAGATGCCCTCCAACGCATCTCGTCCACATCCCGCATCTCCGCCCTCAGACCCAACCCCTCCAACCGCAACAAGGACAGAACGCCCCTGGTGCTCACCTTCCACCCTATCAATCTTCGCATAAACCAAATCATCCGCCGACATTTCCGCCACCTCCAAACAGACCCCACCACTGGGGATATATTTCCCTCCCCACCCCTCTCCGCCTTCCGCAAAGACCGTTCCCTCTGTGACTACCTGGTCAGGTCCACGCCCCCCTACAACCCACCCTTCCATCCTGGCACTTTCCCCTGCCACCGCAGGAACTGTAAAACCTGTGCCCACACCTCCTCCCTCACCTCCATCCAAGGCCCTAAAGGAGCCTTCCACATTCATCAAAGTTTTACCTGCAAATCCACTAATATCATTTATTGTATCCGTTGCTCCCGATGCGGTCTCCTCTACATTGGGGAGAGGGGGCGCCTCCTAGCAGAGCGCTTTAGGGAACATCTCCGAGACACCCACACCAATCAACCAAACCGCCCCGTGGCCCAACATTTCAACTCCCCCTCCCACTCTGCCGAGGATATGGAGGTCCTGGGCCTCCTTCACCGCCGCTCCCTCACCACCAGACGCATGGAAGAAGAACGCCTCATCTTCCGCCTCGGAACACTTCAACCCCAGGGCATCAATGTGGACTTCAACAGCTTCCTCATTTCCCCTTCCCCCACCTCATCCTAGTTTCTAACCTCCAGCAACACTGTCCCCTTGACTTGTCCGGACTTGTCCGACCTGCCCAGCTCCTTTTCCACCTATCCACTCCACCCTCTCCTCCCTGACCTATCACCTTCATCTCCTCCCCCACTGACCTATTGTACTCTATGCTACTCTATCCCCACCCCCACCCTCCTCTAGCTTATCTCTCCATGCTTCAGGCTCACTGCCTTTATTCCTGATGAAGGGCTTTTGCCCGAAACGTCGATTTTGCCTGTCCTCGGATGCTGCCTGAATTGCTGTGCTCTTCCAGCACCACTGATCCAGAATCTGGTTTCCAGCATCTGCAGTCATTGTTTTTACCCTGTCTGACAGAAGGCAGAGAGTTGGGATAAAAGGTTCTTTTTCGGAATGGCAGCCGGTGACAAGCGGTGTCCCGCAGGGTTCAGTGTTGGGGCAGCAGCTGTTCACATTATATATTAATGATCTGGATGAAGGGACTGGGGGCATTCTAGCGAAGTTTGCCGATGATACAAAGTTAGGTGGACAGGCAGGTAGTACTGAGGAGGTGGGGAGGCTGCAGAAGGATCTAGACAGTTTGGAAGAGTGGTCCAGGAAATGGCTGATGGAATTCAATGTGAGTAAATGTGAGGTCTTGCACTTTGGAAAAAAGAATACAAGCATGGACTACTTTCTAAACGGTGAGAAAATTCGTAAAGCCAAAGTACAGAGGGATCTGGGAGTGCTAGTTGAGGATTCTCTAAAGTTAAACATGCAGGTTGAGTCCGTGATTAAGAAAGCGAATGCAATGTTGTCAATTATCTCAAGAGGGTTGGAATATAAAAGCACTGTTGTGCTACTGAGACTTTATAAAACTCTGGTTAGGCCCCATTTGGAGTACTGTCCAGTTTTGGACCCCACACCTCAGGAAGGACGTACTGGCACTGGAGAGTGTCCAGCGGAGATTCACACAGATGATCACTGGAATGGTAGGTCTAACATATGAGGAATGGCTGAGGATCCTGGGATTGTATTCATTGGAGTTTAGAAGATTAAGGGGAGATCTAATAGAAACTTACAAGATAATACATGGCTTGGAGAGGGTGGACGCTAGGAAATTGTTTCCATTAGGTGAGGACCTGTGGACACAGCCTTAGAATTAGAGGGGGTAAATTCAGAACAGAAATGCAGAGACATTTCTTCAGTCAGAGAGTGGTGGGCCTGTGAAATTCATTGCCACAGAGTGCACTGGAGGCTGGGACGCTAAATGTCTTCAAGGCAGAAATTGATAAATTCTTGATGTCACAAGGAATTAAGGGCTATGGGGAGAATGCGGGTAAGTGGAGTTGAAATGCCCATCAGCCATGATTGAATGGCGTAGTGGACTCGATGGGCCTAATGGCCTTACTTCCGCTCCTATGTCTTATGGTCTTATGGTCTTATTGTCGGATGCAATCTCTGAAGATTACATTACCTGATGATATGCAAAATGGAAACAAAATGCATCCCACTTCTGGTCGTGTGTTGAAAGGAAGATCATTGATACAGCATTTGAAGAAATTTGAGCCTAGAACACAACTCTGAAGAACTCCTACAGTGATATTCTAAGACAAGTTGATTGATCACCAAAAACTATGGTAATCTTTTATTACATTATGATGAAACATGCCAGTTTGAATGCATTACCCTTTAATTTTGGTGAGCATAAATTTTACTAGCTCTCTTTGTGCCAAGCTGGGTCACTGGCAATCACTTTTGCCTCATGCCTGGAATTGAGTTCTTTTGTCCATACTGGGACCAAGGTAGTAATGACATTTGCAGCTGCTTGGTCCTAGCACAGCTGTCACTAAGCACAGGTGAACAAACCATTGGGAAGTAAATATCAATTGATGACATTCTTGCTGTCCACTTCTCCTAAACTGCCATACTGTGGATGATCAAGAATGGTCCAATGGTTCAGTAAAGGGATATTACCTGCTTTTTGTGGACAGATCATAAGCTGGTAACTTTTCATTTTGTAGGGTAGGGACACCAGTATTTTGATGTGCAGGAAGAAGTGGCTTGAAACACAGCTAGTTCTTGAGCACACATATTCAACACTTTTGCCAGTACGTTATCAGTGTCCGTTGTGTTTATTGTATCCAGTGTACTCAGCTGACTCCTGTTATGAGGAATTAATCAAAATGGAGGAAGCTGAATTCTGTGATGGTTGGCTTCTCTCTCTGCATGTAGCTAAAAGTGGTTTCAAATGCTTGAGCCATGAGTTTTGCAGTGGCATGGTGGATCTTGCAACGCTTCTGCAAATCCAGTGATGGGATAAGCATTCCACTATCCATGCCCCCTTTCAGGCTAACAACCCCAGCATCAAGGCACTGACTACTGTCAATCAGCTGCATTGGATAGGCCAATACCTAACACAAGACTTCCAAAACAAGCTCTCTACTACAAGCTTCACAACACATGCTGTTATTGGGAGGGCAAAGGAAATATTTCAAGGGCATCCTCAGAGCTTCACTGTTTCACTGACTTGAAAAAAATCTCTTGCCTAAGCCAACCCAAACTTGAGAAGAAACATCCATGAGGATGCTAACCATTTCAAACATTTCTGACAGGCTCAGATGGCAACTAAGCATTAAACCATCAATGTGCTTGAAATCCAGAGCATCTTACTTACCTGCCTCTTCAAATATCACTTGCCACACATGTGGCACAGTATGGAAGAGATGCCAGACTTTCAGCAGATATTTGCCGAGTGGTGGATTGCTCTGGGAACAATGCATGGTAAAATGGGGCTGGATACCTGTGTGATATTTAAAATAGAGGCCTAGTAGGTAATTAATCAATGTGTTTGGTGAGATATGGTGAGAAAACTTGCTCAGCCTCGCAGTGAAAAATCCTCAAACACTTGATGCAACTTATATTTAGTCTAAAAAATGTAAAGATTCAGCCCATTGTCTCTGAATGTAAATGTAGGGGTGAGCAATACCAGTTGTTATTTGTAATTTCTAGCAGGAGTGACTAGAAATACAAGCTTGGCAGATTTATTTCCCCTTCTTTCTTTAGCTCAGGGGCATTGAGCATATAGCTCTAGCTGAGTATAGCTAATTTGGCAAAGATCTGTGACCAGGGTTTCTACTTTCTGGACTCTGGTTTAAGTTTTACTAACAATGCTATCAGCAGAGCTAGTTTGAAGTTTGTGTCTGGAGCCATTTCATTGTGTGTATAATTTTGTATCTATACAGTAGTAAAGAAATTCTGTTTAATATTTAGAATACTTGAAATGTTAGACCTACTTATTATACCGAGTGAAGAAAATGTTATTATCTAAAGTAATGATGCTGCTTGAATTTCTGTATGTAGCAAAATGTCCCAAGGCATGAGGCATAGGAATTAACTTATGAAGCAGTTTATACAGATTTGTTAAATTAAGAATTGTGGATTATATTCCACCAATGAAGGAAATGGTTTGAGTTTCTTTGAGGGTTATCTCAATTTTTTTACAGATATGCAAAATTAGAAAGCAAGGGAAAGGAACAAGCTGTGTGAAGTAGTGACCACATAACATACCCCACAGTGATAGAACTGCATACTAGTGATCCTGAATTTGTTGCAACTTTGCTTTGAGCATTAGGTCTCTTGTATTAAAATTATTGATCACAAACTGCTGTGAATAAAAATTTGGTTCATGTGTTTATTGTACTGTAAGGGGATTGAGGGTTACGGGAAGAAGGCAGGCAAATGGGGTTGAAAAACATATCAGCCATAATGGAATGCACCAAATAGCCTAATTCTGCTCTGATATTGTGTGGTCTTATGGTTTTGTGAAGCCATCAGATCTTCATTTTCAGAGCTGTCATTGTTTTCTTCAGTAAAAGCTTTAAGCCTGAAGAAAATCAGTTGATTTTTCCTTCAGCAGTTGCTGTAAACTCTGACTTTTAAATAACAAGTCAGAGACCTTTTAAAATGTGAACCAGTCACCCTGTATCTCCTGAAAACAAGTGAAAGCATCTCGAGAACTAAGACCGAGAAGCAATGTTCTGATCAGCACAAGAATCATGTTGTCATCATCAACCTCATGAGTTAGGGACATTTGTACTACCCTTCCATTCTTCCCCTCCCCCCTCATATCACGCATGCTTTATTTGTGAGTGTGTGCGCGTATGGAGGGGAAGGTTATAAGGGGATTAAGAGTTTTAACTAGTAGTTTTATGTAATCAAAGTGTTTTTTATTCATTTGCGGAATGCAGGCATCGTTGGCCAGCATTTGACTGTCCCTAATTGCTCTTAAGAAGGTGGTGGTGAGCTGCCTTCTTCAAACACTGCAGTCTATCTGCTGTGAGTTAACCCACAATGCCATTAGGGAGGGAATTCCAGGATTTTCACCCAGCAACGGTGAAGGAACAGCAATATATTTCTAAGTTAGGATGGTGAGTGGCTTGAAGGGGAACTTGGTGTCTCCATATACAGTATATGCTACCCTTGTCCTTCTAGATGGAAGTGGTTATGGGTTTGGAAGGTGCTGTCTGAGGATCTTTAGTGAATTTCTGCAGTACATTTTGTAGATAGTATACACTGATGTTATTGAACGTTGGTTGTAGAGGAAGTGGATGCTTCTGGATGGAGTGCCAATCAAGTAGGCTGCTTTGTCCTGGATGATGTCAAGCTTCTTGAGTATTGTTGGGACTGCACTCATCCAGGCAAATGGGAGGCATTCCATCACACTCCTGACTGGTGCTTTGTCGATGGTAGACAGGCTTTGAGGAATCAGGAGGTGGGTTACTCACCACAGTATTCCTAGCCTCTGACCTGCTCTTGTAACCACTGTGTTTATGTGATGAATATAGTTGAGTTTTTGGTCAACGCTAACCCCCAGGATGGTGATAATGGGGGATTCAGTGATGGTAACACCATCGAATGCCAAGGGGCGGTGGTTAGATTGTGTCTTATTCGTGGTGGTCATAGCTTGGCATTTGTGTGGCGTGAATGTTACTTGTCACTTCTCAGACCTTGTTGCATTTGAACATGGACTGCTTCAGTGTCTGAGGAGTTGTGAATGGTCCACAACATTGTACAATCATTGGTGCACATCTCCACTTCTGACCTTATGATGGAGGGAAGGTCATTGATGAAGGAGCTGAAGATGGTTGGGCTGAGGATAGTACCCTGAGGAATTCCTGCAGAGATGTCCTGGAGCTGAGATGACTGACCTCCAACAACCACCAGTATCTTCCTATGTCTCAGGTACGACTCTAACCACCAGAGAGTTTGCCCCCTGATACCCAGTGATTCCAGTTTTGCTTGGGCTCCTTGATGCCACACTTGGTTGAATGCAGCCTTGATGTCAAAGACTGTGAATCTCGCCTCACCTCTGGAATTCAGCTCTTTTTTTTCCATGTTTGAACCAAGGCTGTAATGCAGTCAGAAGTTGAGTAGCCATGACAGAACCCAAACTGGACATCACTGAGCAGGTTGTTGCTGAGCAGGTGCTGTTTGATAGCCATGTTGATGACACCTTCCATCACTTTACGACGATTGACAGTAGACTGATGGGGCAGTAATTGGTTGGGTTGGACTTGTCCTGCATTTTATGTTCAGGACATACTTGGGCAATTTTCCAAGTATGGGGAGATGTCAGTGTTGTAACTGTACTGGAACAGCTTGGCTAGGGGAACAGCAAGTTCTGAAGCACAAGTCTACAGCATTATTGCTGGAATGTTATTAGGGCTTGTAGCCTTTGTAGTATCCAGCACCCCCAATCATTTCTTGATATCACGTAGAGTGAGTCGAATTGGCTGAAAACTGGTATCTGTATTGCTGGGGATCACTGGAGGAGGCTGAAATGGATCATCCACTTGGTACTTCTGGCTGAAGGTTGCTGTGAAAGCTTCAGCCTTACCTTTTGCACTGCTGTGCTGGGGTCTTCCATCATTGTGGATGGAGATATTTGTGGAGCCTTCTCCTCCACAAATTATTAATCATCCACCACCATTCACAACTGGAGATGGCAGGACTTCAGAGCTTAGATGTGATCCATTGGTTGTGGGATATAATTAATAATTGTTTACCTGCAGCTAGAGTCTATTTGTTTGTAATTAATAGTAATTCTTCCAGCCCTGTTCAAATCATGTCAGGCTCAGGGTATTTAAGGAAAGCTCAACTTCTTGGATTTATGGGTGGCACGGTGGCTCAGTGGTTAGCACTGCTACCTCACAGCGCCAGTGACCCAGGTTCGATTCTAGCCTCGGGTGACTGTGCAAACTCCACAAGACGTTCTCCCCATGTCTGTGTGGGTTTCCTCCAGGTGCTCCTGTTTCCTCCCACTATCCAAAGTTAAATAGGTTAGGTGAATTTAGTCAGGGTAAATGTAGAGTAACAGGGTAGGGTCTGGGTGGAGTACTCTTTGGAGGGTCAGTGTGGACTTGTTGGGCCAAATGGCCTGTTTCCACACTGTAGGGATTCTATTATTCTTTGATAGTTTCTGTTATTTAAAGTCTTTTAAAATTACTTTTTAAAGTCTTCAACTTCTGTGACAACTCTGAGAATAAAGTGCCGTCCCAGTGAGGCACAGCAACACACAGAAATTGTACTTTAGGCACCAGCTTTTGGGGAAAAGCAGACAGAAACAAGTGGATTTGTAAGAACAGAACTGGATGTCTTGTCATAGAGGGTTTATAGCATGGAAAAAGGCCCTTCGGTCCATTCTGTCCATGTCAGCCATTAAAGCATATATCAATTCTAATCTCACTTCCAACATTTGGCTCCTCGACTTGTATGCTATGGTGTTTCAAGTGCTCCTCTGAACAGTTCTTAAATGTCTTGAGGGTACATATCTCTAACTTTTGAGATATTGAGTTTCAGCTAACAACAACCCTCTGGGTGAAAACATATTTCTTCAAGTCTCCTGCAAAACTCCTGCACCATATCTTAAAACTGTGTCCTCTGGTTATTGACCCCACTAGTTAAGAGAAAAGTTCTCCCTAACTATGTTATCTATGCCCCTCAGAATAGAGTACAATTGAATAGCCTGTATTGTCATATATACTCCATGAGTATAGTGAAAAGTTTATATGTTGCCAGTTACAGCACCAACAAAATTATCTCGGCACAGCTTCTTTTGTTACAAGATTTTAGACAATACAGAAATAAAATGCCCAGCATTACAGAAAAGTGTTCAGTACAGCAGACCACGCTGGCTCTTAGCTTCTAGTCTGCACTGGGCTCTGGCTCCACATGGCGATGGCGAGACACCTTGCCACCACAATCAGATTCCCCTTTTGCCTTCTCTGCTCTGAGGAAAACACCCCAGTCTGGAGTGAAAGTTCATAGCTCCTTGAAAGTGAAGTCATATTTAGATAGAATAGTGAAGATGAAGTATGGTATGCTTTACTTTATTTGGTCAGAGCATTGATTGCAGGGGTTGAGAGGTCATGTTGTGGCTATACAGGACATTGTTTAGGCCACTTTTGGAATATTGCTTGTAATTCTGGTCTCCTATCAGAAGGATGTTGTGAAACCTGAAAGGATTCAGAAAAGATTTACAAAGATGTTGCCAGGGTTGGAGGGCTTGAGCTATAGGAAGAGGCTGAATAGGCTGGAGCTGATTTCCTTAGAGCATCGGAGGCTGAGGGGTGACTTTATAGAAGTTTATAAAATCATGAGGGGTTTGGATAGGGTAAGTAGACAAGGTCATTTCCCTGGGTTGAGGGAGTCCAGAACTAGAGGACATAGATGAGATGAGATGAGATGGGAAAGATATAAAAGTGACCTAAGGGACAGCTTTTTCACACAGAGGGTGGTGCGTGTATGGAATGAGCTGCCAGAGGAAGTAGTGGAGGCTGGTACAATTGCATCATTTAAAAGGCATCTGGCCGGGTATTTGAATAGGAAGAGTTTAGAGGGATATGGGCCAAGTGCTGGCAAATGGGATTAGATTAATTTAAGATATCTGGTCAGCATGGACGAGTTGGACTGAAGGATTTATTTCCGTGCTGTTTATCTCTGTGACTCAAAGCTCAATCACTGCAACCCAGTCAACACCATCTCAAGTGCAGTCATATCCGTCCTATAATGTGGTGACTGGAACTGCACACAGTACTTCAGCTGCGACTAATATTATATACAACAAACATTGAGAAACCCAGCATTGCTGACAGCATCTGTGTGGAGAGCAACAGAGTTAATGTTTTGAGTCTAATGTGACTTCAGGAGGAGCGCTGAAGAAGAGTCTTATTGGGCTGAAAACTTTAATTCTGTTTCACTCTCCACAGATGCTGCCAGACCTGCTGAATTTCTCGAGTGTTCTCTGTTTTGTTTCAGATTTCCATTATCTTCAGCATTTTGCTTTCAAAACATCATATATAGCTCCATCATAACTTCCTTGTTCTTGAATTTAGTGCCTTCACTAATAAAGGCAAATACACCAAATGTCTTAACCAACTTATCAACCTGTCTTACTTCCTTTAAGGATCTATGGACGATCACAACAAGGGCCCCTGAAACATTGTGGTTCCACGGGTCTTACTATTCAACATGTACTCTCTTGCCTTGTTAGTCCTGAAATACATCAGTTTGCACTTTTCAGGATTAACTTCCATTTGCCACTGTTCAGGCTATGTGACCAGCTCAGATTGTATCATGTGTAGTCTAAGCCTTTCTTCCTCACAATTTACCAACTTGTATGTCATCTGCAAGCTTATAAATCATACCTCTTGCGTTCATGTCTAGATCATTAATATACAGTGTAAACAGCAAGGGATTCTGCACTGAGCCAATTTTAGATCCAATTTGCCATGTTGCCAAGCTAGATTTTGCCAAAAACTCAATTGAGAGTTAATCATTATTAGTTTTTTTAAATTCACATAACCTGCATTCATTGCCCGTCCTTAGTTGCCTTGAACTGAGTGACTTGCTCAGGCCATTTCAGAGGTCAGTTGAGAGTCAACCACATTCTGTGTGTTTTGAATGACATGTAGGCCGGAGCAGGTGAGGATAGCTGATTTACTTCCCTGAAGGACATTAGTGAACCACATGGGATTTTCCAACAATTGACAATGGTTTCACGGTCACCGGTAGATTCTTAATTCCAGATTATTATTGAATTCAAATTTCACCATCTACAGATTCCAAGAACGTTACCTGAGTTCCTGGATTAATAGTCTAGTAAAATACCATTAGGCCATTAATTCCCCTTGGATGTGACTTAGGACATGGAGTCACATATAGACCTGGCATTCCCCTCATGTTCCCTGATCCTCCCCCTCTCTTAAAACCCTCCCCCCCATCTGTCTCTCAGCCTTTGTCTTTCAGCCACTCTCTCTAGACCTTGCTTTCTCTCTCACCTTCTTTCTCTTTCCCTCTCTCTCTCCGTCTCACCCTCTCTCTCATCTTCCTCTTCTTCTCACCCTTGTTCTCCTCTCTCTCGCCCTCTGGCTCTCTTTTCTCACTGTCTCTCTTTACCCTTCTGTCCCCTCCTCCAACATCCCCTCCTTGCCTCCATCTCCCCCTTTTTTCTTTCACCTATCCTCCCTCTCTCTTGCCCTCCTTCCCCCATCTTTGCATCCCTCCTTCCCCCCCCACCCCCACTGCCATCCCTACTTCTGTATCTTCCCTCTAACACTTTGTGATGATGAAAATTGGACAAACATCCATTCACTGAAAACTCAAAAGAATTGACAATTTTTGCCACTGTTGAGGGCACAAGTCATCAATTAAATAACCATAGCCTTAGATTAAAATATAGCACATGAAAGACTGAGGGTTTTTTAAAGGTACTGTACATTTCTTGATCTTGTATTTTGTACTAGACACTCCTCCCCCTCTTAAACTTAACCTTTGTTTGCTTTTGGTGTTGTATTTTATCATTTTTCTTGGAGTGAGGTAATACGCATCAAAGAACCAATGCAGGCATGATGGCCTGAATGGCTTCCTGCACTGTGACAATTCTGTCTTTATGTACTTAGTAATAAAATTCCTCTTCCTTTCACTCAGGAATATCTTATGATTGGCTCTTTAATTTGAACAAGTATTACGTTTTAGTTAAAGGATGATATTGCTGCTTTTTAACATAGAAATCATGTTGCAGCTAGCTGAAAGTGCAAAAAAAAGGGAGCTGATTCACCCCTCCCCACTTGTATGTAATAGTTGTCTAAATCTGGGGTGCCAAGTGGCTGTGACTCCTGCATTTGGAAATACCCTATCATAACAGGAACACATTGCAGTTTCCTCCTTATTCAAAAAGCTGGTCATACTCTGGCTAATTTTTGCAAAAACAAGAAAGGAGAAAAATAATGTTTCTAGGTAGCTAATTACTATATCACTCTTGTGTGACTTATGTTATTTGGCTCCTAGACCAATTATGCATTGATTTTAAAATTTGTCATCCTTATTTTCTAATCCTTCCATGGTCCCTAAAGCCTTTTGAAACCTTTACATCCCTTTAATTCGGGCCCCCCCGAGCATCCCCAACTTTAATCATTCCAGCAGTGATGACTCTGCCTTCAGCTAATTTGATCCTAAGTTCTGCAATGCCCTCTTTAAACCTCTCTGCTTCGATTTCCCCCCCAGTTTAATATGTCACTGTACAGTTTGGTGTAAGATGTTCATTGAAGTGGTAGCACTTATCCCATCATGACTGCACCAGCTGTCTAAATGAGCAATGCATTTGATGCTATTCTATTGCCATCTCCCCAAAATCCATCACATTGTTCTTTTTCAGATAATAGTCTAATTTCCTTTCGACTGTTTCAGTAGAACGTGCCTCGACCACAGTCTCAAGCAATGCATTTCAGACATTAACCACTTGCTGTATCAAAAAGTGTTTATTTGTGTTTGCTTTTGCTTCCTTTCCCACTGCAAGTTCAATATAACATGGATCAATATACAGAAAATTTGATTATAGTGCAGGATTTTGTGACTCCCAAATAAAATAAATCTTTACTTGATTATATAACTATATAGTCCAGCTCCTTTTCAATAAAAGGTACTATACATTTTCTTTGTGCACAATTCCAATGAAAATTTAATGGAATAAGTAATTTAGGGTGTAAGTTTTCATATTTAACAAAACTTGGATCTAAAGCTCTTTATTTTTGAAAGATTCAGTACAGTTCCAGACAGAAACAGACCCATGGAACAAACCAGCCATTAAATAATAAATTCAAAATCCAACAGGATGGCTAGTGCAAAAAATAAACTACAAATCACATAAGGTCAAGGGGAGGCAATGATCTAGTTTATTATAGCTGGACTGTTCATTCAGAGACCTGGATAATTGTTCGAATCCCACCATGGCGGATGGTGGCATTTGAATTCAATGAAAACAGAATCTGGAATTAAGAGTCTAGAGATGACCATGAATCCATTGTCAAGTGCCCTAATGTCCTTCAGGGAAGGAAACTGCTGGTGTACATGTGACTCCAGACCCACACCAATATGGTTAACTCTAAACTGGGCAACAAATGCTGCCCTAGCCCACAATGCCTTCATCCCATGAATGAATAAAAAGGTGAGTAGTTTTTCAGTTTCTTTTGTGTGTTTAAGAGAACGTGGGTAATTCTGGCAATATCAGCATTTATTGCTCAGTTGTAATTACTTTGAATAAAATAGTGCTTATCTGCTGTTCTGTGTGCAGGAATACCCACAGTGATATTAGGAATGAGCAGATATATAATTCCGAATTAGTTTAACGTGATCTCCAGCAGCAGGTGACGCCAGTGAAGGAGGGCACTGTGTATGAAGCTCAAGCAGCTGTCAGAACCTTCACCAACCAGTGGCAGTGGTGAGGAAGGGTAACACAACAAGTCAAATGGACCTTCGCTGGAATAAAAAATGTCTTTCTCGGGAAGAAGGGCTGATAGCAAAAGGGGTCAGACAGACTAGGGATTCCTCAGCCCATCGGCTTCATTCCATGTAAATACTTCCTTGTTTACACTCAATTTCCCTTCATGCTTGTAATGACCTGATTCCAGTCTGATAAAGAATTCTTATTTCATGATTTTGGGGCAGTCCATGTATTCAAATCTCTTGTTACATCAGGATGGTATGTGGCTTAGGGGGAGATCTGTAGGTGATGGTTTCCCAGGCCTCTGATGCCCTTGTCCTTCTAGATGGTAGAGATCTTGTGTTTGGAAATGGTATCAAAGGAGCCTAGTTGAATTGCTGCGGTGCATCTTGTAGATGTATATATTACTGCTACCATGATTGGATGATAAAGGAGTGAAAGTTCACAGCGATTCATGAGGTGCCCATCAATTGGGCTGCTTTGTTTTGGGTCATGTCAAGCTTCTTGATTGATATAGCTCCAAATACAATGCAGGCAAACGGAGAGTGTTCCGTTATACTCCTGACTTATGTCTTGTAGATGATGGTCAGGTAATGAGGATACAGGAGATGAGCAAATCACCACAGATTTCCTAGTCTTTGACTTGCTCTTGTAGCCACAATATGTATATAACTGGTCCAGTTCAGTTTCTGGTCAAAGGTGACCCCGATGATGTTGATTATCAGATCGTGAACTCTCAGGCCTGACTTCCCCAAAAGTGCACTCACCACTGACTGAAAGCCAAAAACTTCTAAGTATCCGAGGCATTTGCCTGAAAGAAGCAAGATGTGGAGGTGCTGGTGTTGGACTGGGTTGGACAAGATCAAGGGTCAGCGCTCCGAAAGCTGGTGTTTATAAATAAATCTATTGGACTATAACTTGGAGTTGTGTGATTTTTGATTTGAAATAAGCACTGTTTACCTTGAATGTGGAAACCAAAATTCCACATATTAGAATCAACATAATTTAGTTATTATAGAACATAGAACATTACAGCGAAGTACAGGCCCTTCGGCCCTCAATGTTGTGCCGACCTGTCATACCAATCTGAAGCCCATCTAACCTACACTATTTCACTATATGCTTGTCCAATGACGACTTAAATGTACTTAATATCTGGAGAAGTCATACCCTGAACATGTATCACAATTTTTCTATGTCTACACTAGGTCTTACCTCCCACAGCAGTGACAGGGTTCCTTCTGGACCTCACTTACCACCCCGTCAGCATCCACATTACCTACAATTTCTGCCACCTCCAATGGGAAGCCACCACCAGCCACACATTCCACTCCATTGTCAGCCTTCTACGAGGATGTTTCCCTCAGGACATCTTGGTCTATACCTAGTGCATTCCCAATCTGTCACCAAAATCCACAGCACCTTCACATACAATTGTAGAAGGTGCAACACTTCCCTGTTTACTTACTCCCTCCTCACCATCTAAAGCCCCAAATATGCCTTCCAGGTGAACTAGCAATTTACCTGCATTTCACTCAGTATAGTTTACTGTAGTCAACACTTACAATGTGATCTGCTCTACATTGGGGAGACAAAATGTAGACTGGGTGACCGCAGAACGTCTATGTGATGTTCACAAAAATGACCCTGAGCTTCCTGTTGCCTCCCACTTCAACACACAATCATGTTCCCTGGTCAACATCTCTGTCTCAGGCTTGCTTCAGTGCACCAACAAAACTTAGCGCAAGTTGGAAGAACAGCATCTCAATTTCCACTTGGGGAACCTCACAGTTTTCATACTCAATATTAAATTCAATAATTTTAGGGCCTGAGCATCTTCTCCCATGTTCTTACCCCAAGCCCCACACTTGGACTTTTGGGCAGCACGGTGGTTCAGTGGTTAGCACTGCTGCCTCACAGCACTAGGGTCCCTGGTTCAATTCCAGCCTTGGGTGACTGTCTGTGTGGAGTTTGCACATTCTCCCTGTGTCTGCGTGGGTTTTCTCCAGGTGCTCCAGTTTCTTCCCACAGTCCAGAGATGTGTAGGTCAGGTGAATTGGCCATGCTAAATTGCCCATAGCATTAGGTGCATTAGTCAGAGGGAAATGGGTCTGGGTGGGTTACTCTTTGGAGGGTAGGTGTGGACCTGTTGGGCTGAAGGGCCCATTTCCACACTGTAGGGAATCTAATCTAATCATATGGGCTACTACCACAAATAATCCATGGTAAGCCACTAATAGTCCCCCTTAGCAGCTATTCATTCTCACAGACTGACTTTTACACATTCCTTTGTCTGCCCAATTATTTTTCCTCTCTCTGGGCTCCATCTCCACATATTGTTTACTGCTCCTTCCTCCTTTCATCCCATCTTCAGCATATATATCAGCCATGCTGTAGCTAAAATCAGTTCTGAAGAAGTGGCACGTAATAAATGGGTCACTTTTGGATTTACAGAATTTAGTAGGGGAGTGCCACAGGGATTAGTGCTGGGGCCTTATCTACTCACAGCTTGAATGAATGGCATGATGAAAAGACTGAGTGTATGTCCAGAACAGTCTGGGGCAGAGTTTAATAATAGAGGTCTTCAATTTAACCAAAAGCAAATCACTGCAGGTGCTGGAAATCTGAAGTAAAAACAGAACAATCACATTAAACATACAATTTTAACTCTTATTCTTTTTTTGACAGATGTTCCAGATCTGCTAATTTTCTCCATCATTTTCTATTTTTATTTCAGGGTTCCCATTTAATATGGAAATGAGGAATATATCCCTGCTCTTGAGAATCCAATAGACTTTGAAATTCTTTACTCCAGTGGAGGCCAGGTCATTGTCAAATACTACCTTGAATATGTTTAACTTTTGATTGACAAGGGAGTCAAGGTTATGAGGGGCAGGTGGGAAAGTTGAATTCAGGCCACAATTAGATTAGCTGTGATCTTATTGAGTATAGTGGATTGGGCACGAGAGGTCAAATGACTGCCTCCCTTTTCTTCATGACCTTATGGATTCAGTAGCATGACTTGTTGTACAATATTGATTCATCAGGGCAGGGTTCAGTACAAACATTTTCAATAAGGTATTTTATTATTATTTTCTAGCAAAAAAGAATGAACAGCAGATATGATAGATTCCATGCAGTACTGACAGCTGCCTCCATAGGCAAAGAAAAGTCTTGCAGAACAATTTAATTTTATGGCCAGCCACCTCAAATGCCCTTTTGTGCAGAGAGGCTTTAACCAGTCCTTATTTTCCAGCAATCTGACAACTGATTGCTTTCATTCTGATTTTTTAAAGAAACTTTCTATGTGCTGAGGAATTGACTGAGAGCTCACAATGCCCTCCTGAAGCTTGGCTGCTTTTCTGACCTTTTAATAAACATTGCATTATAATTTGTGTCATGCGGTTTTTTTTCTGAATTTTTGCCAGAGAGGAATCTAAGATTACCAAAAGCAAAAACATTCCTGTAGCTATCAGTGGGTTAGAAGATGAGCTATCAGCAAATTTCATTTTTAACTGAAACCAGACTTGAACTTAAAACGACCAAAACCTACACTCCACATCAAATTAAAAGCTCTAATGCCTTGAAATTACAAATCAATAGTTTTGTAGCCTGATCGGTGACATTAAAAGAGAGGATTTTGATTGATAAGACTTGAATGAGCTTTTCTTTTATATTTTGTATGTTCCAATCACTTATGTAATCATACTTTTTAAATCCATATGCTCATAATTAAGTGAACACTCTTCTTCATTGTTTAAGGCCAAAGATTTAATCACTAGAGAGGCTTTACCATGATTGTTGTAGTGCGCAGAAGTGAGGCTGTGTGAGGTAGATGGTCATTAACTAGACACTTGCATGACAGCTAAATAGACCTAAAAAAGACATAAGATTGTTCCTTTCCCACAAATGTCATATTGAACCACTCACCAAAAAACTGAAACAATTCAGTTATGGGTGAGATACATCACAATTTTTCATTCAATATGTCTCAATTAGCATTCTATACATCTGAAATAACCAATTGGTTGGCACAGTGGCTCAGTGATTAGCACCACTGCCTCACAGCATCAGGACTTGGGTTCAATTCCACCCTCGGCAACTGTCTGTGTGAAGTTTGACCATTCTCCCCATGTCTGCATGGGTTTCCTCTGGGTGCTCCAGCTTTCTCGCCTTGTCCAAAAATGTGCAAGTTAGGTGGATTGCCCATAGTGTCCAGGGATGTGCAAGCTAGGTGGATTAGCCATGGGAAATGCAGGGTTACAGGATGGGTGGGTCGAGGTGGGATACTCTTTGAAGGGTCGGTGTGGAACCAATGGGCCGAATAGCCTGCTCCCTCATCATAGGGATTCTATGGTTTTCATAAAGCTCTGTTTTCCTTTGTTAAGCATAGTACTTTATTGGTTCTGTCAGACAAGACACAAGACTTGCATTAATATGGCAGCTTTCACGTCATCCAAAAAATCTTTACAGCCAATAATTTTGAGTTATCAGTGAGATCTCATGAAATAGAGATCATTCAACAACAGCATATATTTTTGTAATATTTATGGAGCCCCTTTAATTTATAAAAACATCTAAGCCTTTTCTCAGGATGAGTATGAACCAAAGTTTCGCACCAAACCAAAAAAGGCGATATGAAGGAGATGCTATTTTTTGAAACTGATGTGAGGTTGTTAATTGTTAATTGCCCCTTGAGAAGTTGGTGGTCATCCACAACTTTCAATTGCTGCAGACTATTTGGGATCAGTGCACCTACATTGCTGTTAGGAAGGGAATTCCAAGATTTTGGTTGAAGAAGAAGTTTTTAACTATTGTTTTACAGGAGGAAAGCAGTGTTGAGAGATTTAGTGAGAATTCTGGAGCATAGGGCTATGCCAACTAAAAGGGCTATCCATGGTGGAGCAACTAAAACTGTGGATGCTCAGGACACCAGAATTGGAGGAGTGTGATATCAGAGGGTTTTTGTGCGGTCATGCCCGCCTGCTTATTCTGTATGAACTCCTCATACTGCAGGATGCTACCACCAACCTGTTTAAGTGTAGGAAATTGCAAGACCTGCTCAGTTTAATGCAGTAGAGGAGATGACATACTGGTCTAACTAAAAGAGTCTTTTGTAACTAACCAGATATGGATTATTGCACGTGAGCAACTAATTATAGGTTTAGTCGATATATAGCTATTGTTACAGAGATGGGAGAAAGTGAGGACTGCAGATGTTAAAGATTAGAGTTGAGAGTGTGATGCTGGAAAAGCACAGCAGGTCAGGCAGCATCCAAGGAGCAGGAGGATCGACATTTCGGGCATAAGCCCTTCATCAGTCCTTCCTGATGAAGTGCTTATGCCCAAAACGTCCATTCTCCTGCTCCTAGGATGCTGCCTGACCTGCTGTGCTTTTCCAGCACCACATTCTTGATTATTACAGATAAGTTGAGAAAGACCCAATTAGATCTCACTCCTTAGATCCTATGGTGTTCTATGCAAGTCCATGTGGCATCGTCATATTGGTGGTGCAGATGGCACATCTCTATATTGACCATTTCAAATCCATAGGTAACTGGAGAGGATTAGAGAATTAAGGAAGGACATGATGATCGAGGAATTTAAAGACCAGAATGAGAATTTTAAAAATGAAACATTGCTTAAGTGGAACCAGTTCAGATCAGTGAGACGGGCAGAGTTGGTCAATGTTGAAGAGATGGAAATAGGCGACCTCAGTGTTGACACCGATGTGTGGTAGGATGCCCATCTCTGAATCAGATATAACACCAGGATTGCAAACTGTAACCTCAGACACTTGCCTGTGAAATCATTGTAGTCAGTGTTGAGAAGGGAATTTGTAATGGCCACTGAAAGCAATTGCTTCAGTCTTCATAATGTTTAATTGGCAGAGATTATTGTTCCTCCAGTTCTAGAGAGGTAGCGGAGTGATAGAATTACATATTGAGTGTACCTGTGGAAATTGATTCTGTGTCAGATGGAACAGGGGTAGGTTAACTCAGTTCAAAGATGACTGGTTTGCAAAGCAGAGTGATGCCTGCAGCATGGGTTCAACCCTTGCAAGGGCTGAGATTACCATGAAGGAGCCTCCTCAATCTTTCTCCTCGCCTGAGGTGTGGTGACCTTTGTGTTAAACTACCAACAGTCAACTCTGTCTAACAAGAGAGCAGCCCTATGGCTGAGAGAAAACATGGAAAGAAACAAACAGATGCTTGGCATCATGCAAAAGTGCAAATATAAGTGATCTTCTTCAAGTTAAATACCTGAGAATGAAGCAAAACTAATGCAGCTCTATTGGATTGGAAAGGGCAGGGAGTCAGTGGAGAAAGCTGATCAACCATGTCAAATTCTGCTGACAGTTCAAGAAGACCGAGGAGGGATAGTTTACCTTTTGGCACAGTCATATAATATGTCATTTATGGCTTTGATGTGAGCATTTTTGGGGAACTGTGGTAATAATGGACATCTTGATTAGTGGGTTTTGTCTTGACATTCAGAGAAACTGAGCATGAATTTGAGAGATGAGAACATGTTGAAAAACTTTGGGAGAGGAAAGGAAATAAGTGGTTTACTATACTGTAGATTATATGTAATTGTAGATTTTGTATTCCAGTCAGTAACATATTTTGCAAGGTCCAGTAGGTGGTGCACCACATCAACTTTGGAAAGTTGGGTAAACTATTTAACTCCATCTGGCCATGTGATACTTGGAGTCACTGATAATATTTGACTCCCAGAATTAATGTATTTTATTGGAAGAACATTTTATTCTTATATAAAATCTATAAACCAGAAAATTCATTGGCATTTTTTCTTTAGTTGTATTTTAATCTGTGCAGCTGGTGTAACTGGATGTTGTCATAATAGTGAATATTTTTATTTTCAGTGCAGCTAAATCCACACAGAAAGGCACCATATTACAATATTTTCATGGGGTTGTGTTTGAAAGATGAGAATGCTGGGGTCCTCTCAAGAGTTATTTGTTACCTTTGTCTAATACAAAAAAAAATTGTTTGATTTAAATACTGATTTAGTTTTAATCTCGATGTTTGTGAAATTGAGTTGCACTTGCTGAGAGCATTTCACACTATCTACCCAACATAAATATTTGGTTAAATCCATTTTTAGATTCTTTGGTTCCAGTGTAAGTTGAATAAGGACTCCAGTTTGAATAAATGAATATGACTCTGGTCGTTGCACTCCAGAGCCCAGGACGTATACTACTGTATTTGTTGTATCCAGAGTCTTCACATTGGCAAAAAACAGAATAACTATGTAGACTGTAGAATTAAAGCACAATATCTGACTGACAGTAGACTGAAGGTCCCTGCCAGCAAAAGTTTTGAGTGTTTTTGTAGCTGCAACAGCCATCCCATAATTAACATACTTCTATTATTAAAGCATTATGCAGAGCCAAGTGCACCCTGGTATCGTGTGATCAGTATCCATGTTACAAACAGTAGTGAAAGAACACGTCTGATACTTCTGCTTTCAATTAGTTGATCACTGAATAAAATTTTTCATCAGCTAATATAACACTCCCCAAGCACCCAACAAACTGTAAATTCAGTAAATAAAGGCAAAGATCAATAGTAGAGTGAAATCTTAGGCGTGTAATATGAGACAAGCAATTGGAAACCCAAGTCGTTAAGAAGGCTGAGACCTTTTGGCAACAAGGGTCCAATTGGAATGTAGTGTCAACATAAATCAAAGTTGACCAAATGTATGTCTAAAGGTGACTAGCCTGAGTTAACATGCCTTTGCTCTTCCTTTTAAACTGGTTTTACCATTTGTAGAGACCTTCCTTTCTTCTTCCCAATTGTTATCTAACGATACTGAAATTTGTTGTTACTAACTCAGCCACATTGTACTGTATGGTTGTGGAGAGATATGAAGCTTGTCCTGTTCATGGCAAAATCAGGAGTATGTGAAAGAATTCTGTTTGACGTGGAGGTCTCAAGAAATATTTCAGAAGATGCTCATTAGTATTGAATAGAACAAAAAAAAATAGAAAATGAGCAGAAATCGGTAGAAGCAATCAAGACTGAAATTATATTTTGGACTCGTACATTACAATAAGTCAAATAACCTACTCACAGTGTTCATATTACGTCCTTCCTCACTTCAGTAAGGCACTCGACAAGGTTCCCCTTGGAAGACTGGTTAGCGAGGTTAGATCTCATGGGATACAGGATACAGGAGGAATTAGCCATTTGGATACTGAACTGGCTCAAAGGTAAAAGACAGAGGGTGCTGGTGGAGGTTGTTTTTCAGACTGAAGGCCTGTGACCAGTGGAGTGCCACAAGGATCAGTGCTGGGTCCACTACTTTTCGTCATTTATAGAAATGATTTGGATGTGAGCCTAAGAGGTATAGTTAGTAGGTTTACAGATCACACCAAAATTAAAGGTGTAGTGGACAGTGAAGAAGGTTACCTCAGATTAAAATGGGATCTTGATCAGATGGGCCAATGGGCTGAGCAGTGGCAGATGGAGTTAAATTTAGATGAATGTGAGGTGCTGCATTTTGGGAAAGCAAATCTTAGCAGGACTTATACACTTAATGGTAAGGTCCTAGGGAGTGTTGCTGAACAGAGACACCTTGGAATGCAGGTTCATAATTCTTTGAAAGTTGAGTCTCGGGTAGATAGGATAGTGAAGAAGGCATTTGGTATGCTTTCCTTTATTGGTCAGAGTATTGAGTACAGGAGTTGGGAGGTCATGTTGTGGCTGTACATGATATTGGTTAGGCCACTGTTGGAATATTGCATGCAATTCTGACCTCCTTCCTATCGGAAGGATGTTGTGAAACTTGAAAGGGTTCAGAAACGATTTACAAGGATGTTGCCAGGGTTGGAGAATTTGAGCTACAGGGAGAGGTTCAATAGGCTAGGGCTGTTTTCCCTGGAGCGTCAGAGGCTGAGAGATGACCTTATAGAGGTTTATAAAATTATGAGGGATATGGATAGGATAAATAGATAAAGTCTTTTCCCTGGTGTCAGGGAGTCCAGAACTAGAGGGCATAGGTTTAGGGTGAGAGGGGAAAGATATAAAAGAGACCTAAGGGGCAGCTTTTTCACGCAGAGAGTGGTATGTGTGTGGAATGATTGGCCAGAGGAAGTGGTGGAGGCTAGTATGCTTGCAACTTTTAAAAGGCATCTGGATGGGTATATGAATAGGAAGGGTTTGGAGGGATATGGACCAGGTGCTGGCAAGTGGTACTAGATTGGGAGCGACACAGTGGTTAGCACTGCTGCCTCACAGCGCCAGAGACCCGGATTCAATTCCTGCCTCAGGCAACTGTCTGTGTGGAGTTTGCACATTCTCCCCATGTCTGCGTGGGTTTCCTCCGGGTGCTTCGGTTTCCTCCCACAGTCCAAAAAGTGCAGGTTAGGTGAATTGGCCATGCTAAATTGACCATAGTGTTAGGTGAAAGGGTAAATGTAGGGGAATGGGTCTGGGTGTGCTGCTCTTCTGAGGATCAGTGTGGACTTGTTGGGCCGAAGGGCCTCTTTCCACACTGTAAGTAATCTAATCTCTAACTGGTTGGCATGGACGAGTTGAACCAAAGGGTCTGTTTCAGTGCTGTACATCTCTATGACTCTACTGTCCTGTTCTGACACCACTACCTTGATAAATTATTATGATCTCTCTACCTTAATTAGTTTCTTCAGTTTTGGATTATTTATTGCTTTGGTTAGACCCCTGGCATGCGACTCTTATACCTATTGTGTTATTCCAGTCAGATAAAAACCGAAAGAACTGTGGATGCCGTAAATCAGGATCAGGGTTGCTCGGGGTTTCAGGGGTCTGGTGGCATCTGTGAAGAAAATCAGAGTTAACGTTTCTGGTCCGGTGACCCTTCCTCTAGTTTTTCTCCACGCCTTCCTCTCGTTTTTCTCCACGCCTTCCTCTAGCTTTTCTGCCTTACCTGCTGGTCTTTTCCAGTGGCTTCTGTTTTTGTTCTATGTTATTCCAGTCATTTAGTTTGTCTCCAGCACCACTTTATTTTTAATTTTTTGTAATTATCTCTCTGCCCCTTCTAATCAGATTGTAGGTCATCTGTTCACTTTGTTATTCATCTTAAATCAACACTGTCTAACACTCTTGGTCACTTGCAGAGACGTATTATTTGACAGTCCACTTACACCATTTGTATAGTCATTTGCTCTTTCTGCCCTTGATCTCTCTGCCCATAATTTCTGTTTCTGTGTGTTTCCCTCTCACTTCACCTGACAAAGGGACCATGCTCCTAAAGCTTGTGATTTCAAATAAATCTGTTGGACTATAACCAGTATCTCCGCATCAAAAAAAAATGAAATTGCAAAGACACAGTAATCTTGTGATAAAAGAAAGATCTTGAAAAATGTTGAGAGTTATCTGGAGAAACTCAGTAATTTTTTATTGCTTCGAGTGCTGTCATCAAATGAATGCAGTACAGTCCACCATATCAGTGCAGGACCAGTATCTTTTTTGTGTTTTTGTGCTGCAGCATGTCGAGAGATTTTGCAGCTTTAGCTTGGGATGGGCAGGTGAGTGGGCATTCATCGAACACTTCAGGATAATTAATTTCCTTGGCTAAAGAACTGTTGCATCGATAATTGCCTTGTCTATCCTAATTCCGCTGTGTGGTGTATGGTAGAATTATTAAGTCCCTGCAGTTTGGAAAGAGGTAATTTGGCCCATTGAGTCTGCACTGACCCGCTGAAGAACATTCCAGTCAGATCCAATCCCCATCCTGTCCCCATAACCTCACATTAATCAAGGCTAATCCAACTAACCTGCGGAAGGTAACCAGAACATCTAATGAAAACCCACGTAGACATGGGGAGAACATGCAAACGCCACATAGATAGTAACCCAAGGCTGGAAGTGAGCCCAGATCCTTGGCACTGTGAGGCAGCGTTGCTGATCACTGAGTCGTCATGGCACCGGTAGTGGTGTCACTATGGTTTCAGTTTCCATGGTTTTCTTGCTGGAGTTTCAAGGTTGGCCACAAATAGGTGAGGGAAGAAAGCCTCAATATCAGGCTAGTTTGCATCACTGTGATCCTCCTCATCCTCAGTGTCTTGCACAATTGATGTCAGTTTGGATAGAGCATAGCAGAAGCTGTTGGAAGTTATGGTTTTGTCAGCGTCTTCCACACCTCCATCATGACCATACTCTCCAGGGTTCTTATCAATCACCTCAACAGTGTGAGAGATTAGCTGCCTTTAGTAGTAGGTTTTTAGATTGCTAATCACCCCGATCCATTGGTCGTGATTTTTGAGAGCCAAGAATTAAATCCAGATAACAATTCCGGATCCCAAGGCTTTCCTTAGAGTCATAGAGATATACATCATGGAAACAGAGCCTTCGGTCCAACTCGTCCATACTGACCAGATATCCTAAATTAATCTAGTCCCATTTTCCAGCACTTGGCCCATATGTCTCTAAACCTTTCCTATTCATATACCCATCCAAATGCTTTTTAAATATTGTAATTATACTAGCTTCCACCACTTCGTCTGGCAGCTCATTCCATTCATGGAACCAGCCTTTGCATGTAAATGTTGCTGCTTAGGCCCCTTTTACATCTTTCCCCTCTGACCCTAAACCTATGTCCGCTTGTTCTGGACTCCCTCAACCCAGGAAAAAAGACCTTGTCGATTTACCTTATCCATATCCCTCGTGATTTTATAAACATCTATAACCTCTATGAGCAGAGATTGAGCAGGTCAGGCCTATACTCACTAGAGCTTGGAAGAATGAAAGATCTAATTGAGGTACATAAGATGCTAGGGGATTAACAGAGTAGACGTAAAACAGACATTTCCCCTTGTGGGGCAATCTAGAATGGGAGATCATAGTTTTAGGCTTGGGATGGCAGGTTTAAAACAGAAATGAGGAGAAATTAATCCATTTTAAAAGGTCATGTATCTGTAGAATTCACTACTGCTTCCAGGATACTGAACAAATATAAGAGGAAGATGGACAGATGTTTAATTAGTAATGGATTAAAAAATTATGAGGCGTGGTACTGACCATAGTAGTGGCATTCTTCTTGCTCTGCTTTCCTCCATTATACATTTCATCTTTAAACATTGAACAGTGATCTGGTTAAATAATCCATAATAAATGATAGAAGTGTTCCTTACTTGTTCAAGTTGCCTGAGGACCACTTTTCTGGCTGATCATCTGTTATTCCTGCCATAACTATTGCACCCTCCCCACATTCCACTCAGAGGATGACGCTGTGCATTGTCTTAAATCAGTTCAGCCATCCAATGCTGCAGGTGATCCAACTCTTTTGCTGGAACAACTCCTTTCCTGCTGGATTAAACCTGAGTTGGGAACATTCTGTGCTTGAGCTGCCTTGAATTACATTGGCAGAGCTTCTTCAATGTTAGGAAGGGGTCACACATTTAGGACAGAGATGAGGATTGTTTTTCTGGGGATAATGTATCTGGAGGTAGGGAATTCTTTACTGCAGAGGGCTGTTGAGTCTGGTTCATTGAATATATAAAGGCTGTGACAGACAGATGTTTAATCAATAAGGAAGTCAATGGTTATGGGGAAAAGGCAGGAAAACAGAGTTTAGGATTATCAGTTCAGTCATGACCTAATTGAATGCTAGAGAAGACTCAAGAGGCTGAATGGTCTGCTTCTTCTGTACCTTATGGTTTTAGATATCATTCTCATCAACTTCTTTGTCAGAGAGAATGCCCTCTCGTCAGACTGATCCAAAGTTTATGACCAACAGGCAGGAAACTGAGATATTGCTGCTGTTTTCACCAGTAGAGAGAGCTGCAGATTTGAGGGGCAGCAGAGAGTTGACTGAGAAGGTATATTTACAAGAAGCTCTTGTGTGTATGATAAATCAAAGCAAGACAAAAAGTAGAAAATAGGATTAAAGCTAAGATTGTGAATTGGACAATTTCATGCCTCCGCTTCAGAGCAATCAGACCATTTTTAAAAGTCAGATATAGGTGTCTTTGGGAAATCTGCCCAAACAAGGCTGTTTTGATGTTAGCTAAGGAGATTTTGAAGGAGTGCCCAGTTTGAGCGATGGTTGTCTCTGGGGAACTCTGAAGTGGAGTTATTTTTGCAGATAACCTGAGGACCAATTCCATTGAGTGAGAAACCTGATGTATTGGAAGCCAAATTTGAAAGATTGAGGTTGCACGTGGTGTCATATATATATGAGAAGTGATGCAAATGCTTGTAAGGTCGTGAGATGTTACCTTTGCAAATCCATCTGTAGTTTGATTTCTATGTTACTTGTTAAATAATATTTAATTTAAATTGATTTGCACTTGTGTTAAATAAATGTTCGAAAGTGTGAAAATTTGTGGGTAATTTCTTAAATTGTTGCATGGTGGAGGTCTTTTTGGTAAATTTGATTATTTTGGTTCACAGTTCACTAGTTCATGAATTGTAACAATGTTCATATACTACTGATCAGGTTTACGCACTTTTTCAAATAACTTCCTTAAGACATGGTGTACTTTATCACCAATCCCTCATTTTCCTTTGGCATTTGCTCTATATTCACTTCATTAACAGAGTTAAATCATTCTCTTTTCTTCCCCTCCCCCTGCATCCAGGTGCACAAATGCAAACACAGCTGCCAGAACAGTCCATTCTATACCCAGCAATCCATTATCCATGGCCTCTAAAACGCCTTTATCTCAATGTTGAAAAGCATTGGACATTCTATAATGCAATCTTGTTTCATGAACGAAAAGCTTCAAATGACAGAAATATTTCTGAACCAGCTCCAGTAAGTTGCATGCAACAACAGAGCTTTAAAATTCCAGTATTAAATCCTTTATTATTTTAATGGAAATATTGAAGGAAGTAGTCTCCAACCAAATTTCACTTTGAATATCTGGTAAGTTACTATTGAAAACAATATTTATACAAAAAGCAATACCTCAACTAGGTTGTTTATATATCATTTAATAGGGTAAAATGGTCACATGAATGATGTATTGAAAGAGATCTGCTTCTCCTATGTCTGTTTTCATTAGATGGAAGAACAAAGTTTAGCAAAGATCATAGAGTTATGTTTTATTTTAAAAATCCAAAAAGAAAGTCTGAATTTTCCAATTGAAATTTAATACAGAAAGCCACAGACAACCTGTTTATTGAAAAGTCTACCCAGTCCATTCTTAAAGCAAGATTCTGATAATTTATATTTCCTACTCATCAAGGTGAATTGAGGAAAATTTCAGTGTAAAGACCTCAGATTTTACATTTGTGTGCAGTATATCCTTCACCAGTTCCCAAGGTTACAATTTGCCCACTCAACTTGGAAATTCAAAAATTCACACTTTTGATAATTTGATTCAAATCACTTTTTTAAAACATAGAGACATTTAATTGGAAATCTATTCCACGACTCATTTTTAAAATCATGGAATAGGGTTATCACTGGTTAGGCTGGCAGTTATTGTCTATCTCTAGTTGCCCTTGATAAGGTAGTGGTGAGCTGACACCTGGAACCACCACAGTCCTTGGGGTGTGTGTACTGATATTGTATGGCATAGATTTCAGGCCTGATAGACCTGCATATTTAAGATTGTTACATGACATCACAATGTGTGACCTTCTGATAATAGTCTGCCACTTATGTAGGTGGGATGTACAATAACATTAGAGTGGTGATGGAAAAGCACAGCAGGACAGGCAGCATCTGAGGAGCAGCTTTTGTCCAAAACGTTGATTTTCCCTGCTCCTTGGATGTTGCCTGATCTGCTGTGCTTTTCCAGAACCACTCTAATCTAAACTCTGGTTTCTAGCATCTGCAGTCCTCACTTTTGCCTGTACAGTAACATTAGTCAGCACAGAATCCAAACTGTGTCTCTAGGTCAATGACTCTGTAACTGTGTAAATATTTAGTATCGTCAATAAACTTTGAGACATCTGTCTCAAAAACAAGCTGACTCCCTCTAGGATATGTTATGCAGACTAAAAAATGAAAAAGCCAGAAAGCACATCAGGTAAACTCACAATGCAGTTAGGAGCATGTACAAGGATTTTTACCCAGTGACAGTGAAGGAACATTGATATATTTCCAAGTCAAGATGATGTGTCAGTTGGTGTGAACTTGCAAAGATGGTGTTCCCATGCATCTATTGGCCTGGATGAGGTGCTGCAATGTATCACTTAGATAGTATGCATTGGTGACACTGTGCGTCAGTAGTGAAAGAAGTGAATGATCAATATAGTAGATGAGGTGCCATTCGAATGAGATGCTTTGTTCTGAATGGTGTTGAGTTTCTTGAGTGTTGTAGGAATTGCACCCATCCAGGCAAGTGTAAAGTATACCATCACATTCCTGACATGTCTTTGTAGATGTTGGACCCACTGAGGAGTTAGGAGGTAAGTTACTTACCATCACAAGTCATCTCATCAATGTTTATGTTCATCCATTTACCTGAAATTGTTGGCATTGGTTGATTACTTATTTTCTACCTTGATTCCCCATCTGCTCTGATCCTCTCAATCAATTTTGCCTCCTGTTTATTATACAGGTAGTTCGTCTATAACACGGTGGTTGCGTTCTTGTGTAACCCCACATTATAGAAAAATCGTGCTTTAATTGTTGGCCAACACGTTTTAACAGTTTGCATTTTAGAAACAGTGTCCTCAATTGATCACAGCAGTTCAGGCAGCATCTGAGGAGCAGTAAAATCGACGTTTCGGGCAAAAGCCCTTCATCAGAAGGGCTTTTGCCCAAAATGTCGATTTTACTGCTCCTGGGTTCGAATCTGCTCCTCAGATGCTGCCTGAACTGCTGTGCTCTTCCAGCACCACTAATCCGGAATCTGGTTTCCAGCATCTGCAGTCATTGTTTTTACTTGCTCAATTGATCAGTTGCGTTAACGAAACACGCATTTTTGCAGAACAACCTGTATAATGTTATTTATTCTTTTAATGGTTATTGCATTTACATGACTCAAATTCCTTCAGATCAGTGGCTGTGAGCTCCAATGATCTTGTAGTATTTAGTCTGATTAACTGTTTTGTTCGACTCCATATGTAACAGCAGGCCACTGAAAATCTTGCTTCGTTCAGTTTGTTAAAAACTCAAGATGTTCCTGTCTTATTCAGAAATAACCAAACAATTATCACCTCTTTGTCCTCTTTCAATACTCTTGGCTTTATATCCTTTGACACCAGCTGGAAATCCACACCTCTGTTATTTTTCAAGGTTTTTCAGAAAGCTCTTTTCTTTTATTATTTTCTTTCCCTCACTGTTATCACTCCTACATGATACTCCTGTTTCATGGCATGTGACCTGAGGATATGTAGATTGCATGTTTCATCTTAACATTGAGGCATGACACACATGCTACAAAACGTGTTCTGCAATTTTTAGCTGAATAATTTGATATAAACCCAGACATTGATGTATCTGTGATTGTACTTGTTAAAAAAAAATCCGTAATTGCTCAGATTAAAGTTGAGAGTCCACCATATTGCTGTGGATCTGGAGTCACACAAGTAGGCCAGATCAGATAAGAATGGCACTTCCTAAAGTACATTAGTGAACCAGATGGGTTTTTCTGACAGTTGATAATGGTTTCATGGTCATCATTTGACTCTTAATTCCAGATTTTTATTGAATTCAAAGTCCACCTTCTGACATGGCATGATTTGAACCTGGGTCCCCAAAACCTTAACAGGGATTCTGGATTAATAGTCTTGTGATAATACTACCTGTGAGCTGTAATAAATGCTGGATTCTTCAATACAATGTTATTCATGTCAAGTTTCTGAGGTTAACGTAAGCGTTGCCATGTTAGATAAGTACACTTGCTTGCTGGAGGCAAAATGGAGTATAGGAATGTGAGTAAGCAATTCAGCTCCTTGAGCCTGTTCTGCTGTTCAATGAGACCATGGCTGATCTGTGGCTAAACTCCACATACCTGCCTTTGGCCCATGTTCCTTAATACCTTTGCCTCACAAAATTTTCTCTACCTCAGATATAAACTTAACAACTGATCTGGCATTTGAGGAAGAGAGTTCTAAATATCTCCCACCCTTTGAGTGTAGAAGTGCTTGCTAACATTTCTCCTGTACGGTCTGGCTCTAGTTTTTAGACAATATTCTAGAATCCCTGACCAGAGGAAATAGTTTCTCTTTTATCTACTCTGAGTTTCCTTTTAATATCTTGAAGACTTCAATCAGATTACCCTTTAACCTTCTAAATTCTAGAGAACAAATGCACCTTATTTTCTAATCTGATATGTTGTGACTTGTGGTCTTGATATTGCTTTTCATTGTGGATTTCTACGTTTTATCCTGGTTTCTCAAACTAACTCTTCTAATGTCATAGTTTGCGAATGGAGGCTTTCCTTTGATTTAATTAACAAAATCTGACCATTTTTTGAAACTGGCACATAATACATTAAATCCGACAGTAATATTTATTTTGGATCATGTGTTATGCCAAAATAGATGGGAAAGTGAGGACTGCAGATGCTGGAGATCAGAGCTGAAAATGTGTTGCTGGAAAGGTGCAGCAGGTCAGGCAGCATCCAAGGAACAGGAGAATCGACGTTTCGGGCATAAGCCCTTCTTCAGGAATCATTCCTGAAGAAGGGCTTATGCCCGAAACGTCGATTCTCCTTTTCCTTGGATGCTGCCTGACCTGTCAAAATAGATACCAATTACATAAAATAAGAAATTCACCAGAGAAATGAATTTGAGGTCTTTCTGTTTCATGAGTGGAGTAAACTAGTGGAACTCAATTAAAGCTTCTGATAGCACCTTGTAGGTGCAAGAAACAAGAGGGTCCCCAGCAGTGTTACAGCTGCTCTCAAAGGGAAATCAGAGGAATCATGAAATCTTCATGAGGAATACAGAGTTTAAAGGACTTATTAATCACCATGAATTTGGAAGATCTAAGTGCACTGCTGATTCAATTTGAAATATCTACCTGTCTGTCATTTAAGGGTAATTTGTAGTTTACATTTGACCATAAATAACCTCTTAATTCATGTTTAATTCATGTTAATCTTGGATGTTAGTATATATTATGCATGGTATTTACTGTTTTTTAAGTCTGGTATTGTAAACGTTGTTTGCGTAAAGGGTGTATTTCTTACCAATTCACGTGAACAGGAAGTTAGTGCCATCGATATCATCCTTGGGCATCCATACCAACCTGTCTACCTGTGAGGTCATTTTCAAGGAACAACGTACCTGAATCCCTAGGTCTCTCTGATCAACAACACTCCCCAGTGCCCAGAAGGAGGCCACTCAGCCCATCATGCCCATAGTGCCTGCACTGACTTTTCAAAAGAATGTTGTTACCTATTGCCAATCTCCTGACTTTTCCCCATGTCCCTGCACACTATTTCTATCCAAATAACCATCCAATGCCCTCTTGAATGGCTCAATTGAATCTGTCCCCACCATAATTCTGGCAGTGCATTCTAAACCCTAACTATTCGCTGGATGAAAGTGTTTTTCCTCACTTCACCCTTGTTTCTTTTGCATATCACTTTAAATCTGTGTCCTCTGCTTCTCAGTCCTTTTCTTAGCAGGAACAGCTTCTTCCTATCTACTCTGTCCAGATTTTGAAAACTCTTCTCAGCCTTCTTCTCCCCTGAGGACAACAGTCCCAACTTTTCCAATCCATCCTCATCACTGACATTTCTCATTCTGGAACCATTGTGGGAGTCTTTCTCTCTGTCTCACTCTCTTTCTCCCTCTCTTTCTCCCTCTCTTTGTCTAGATCTTTCTCTCTCCCCTCCACCCCACTCACATCCACTCTGCGACTCTCTCTCTCTCTCTCTCTCTCTCCGTCTGGTTGATATCCCACAAGCAACAATGATAAATAAAGGGGAGTTATCCTCACCCTGAAGGTTAAGAAGGAAGATAAAACCCTGCAGTTTCAGCACCTTCTACAAAATAATTAACACCCCCATCCCATTCCAGTCCCAGACCTTACAGCAAACCCCTCACCCCCCAACTCCCACCCCCAGAGGCAAGAACCGAGGTCCCAGTCAATCTGAACAATCCCCTCTGATCCCCTCACCATCCCAAACTTTTCTCAGACAAAACCGGGGGCTGGAAGGATGTGGTGACCAGAACTGTACACAGTGTTCCATCTGTTTTATTAAGTTTTAACAAAATTTCCTTGCTCTTATATTCTATGCCCTGGCTAATGAAGGCAAGCATTTCATATGCTTTCTTCATCACCTTGTCCAACTGATATTGACACCTTCAGGGACTTGTATTATACCCAAGACAAATTTTGAGGGGAGGGAGATGGGACTAAAATGTGGTCTCGTGAGATTCTTCTCTTGAGAATGGAACACTTCATCTCTCAGTATATACAACATCTCAGCAGAAAATGTTGGAAATATTCAGCAGGTAAGGCAGCATTTGTGGAGAGTCTGAGTTATTAGTTCAGGCTAGTGACATTTCTTTAGCATTTGAAAATATTACAGATGGAATAGAGTTTAAACAAGCACAGAGAGGTTGTGGGGGGGAGGAAGTCTGACACAGAAGGAGGAAAAAAGACAAAAGATTTGTGATAGGGGGGAAGGTTCAAATGGCTGAATAAACAACAGAATCAATACCAATGACCTGCTGTCCCAAAAAATCATGAGCAATGGCTATAATCTGAAATTATTAAACTTTGATAATGATTCTAGAGGTTTGTAACAACAGAATGTCTAAATACAATAAAACGTGGTCGTCTTCAAGCTTCTGTTGAGTAAGAGATTGATGCCTGAGAATTAAGAATTAGATTGAAATGGAAGATTAAAATTACAGAACCAGACCTTTGGGATTACTCTAGCAAACTGATCTGGTGTTAGTCAATCTGTCTTTGTCTCCCAAATGTAAAAAAGACTGCATTATGAACAATGAATGGAGTTTATTATACTGAAGGAAGCAGAATAAATTGCTGTTTCCATCTGATAGGAGTGTGTGAAACCTTGGACAATGAGAAGGGAGAAGATGTAAGAGTAAGTGCTGTTGTATGTGCTTGCACAGGCAGATACCATGGAAAGTGGGGGCAGATGCTGGTGATGATGGAGTGGTGTCAAGGATGCCACAGTGAGAACAGTATCTTTGGAATGCGCAAATAATATCTGTTCTGGTTAAACATGAGAGAAGAGACAAATGACAAGTACTTTGTAGCTGGGAGAAAATTAACAATGCTGTTGCTTATTATTTTAACTATGTTCCTTTTATTTTTCAGATCATGGGAAGACAAATTTGCGTGTAACATCAGCAGATGACGCTGAACGCATTAAAGCAAAGCAAAACTTTGCTAATGGAAATAACCGTACTTCAAGTACTAAAATTGTTCGAAACATCCCACGAAGACACACTGTAGGTGGAGCTCGCAGTTCAAAAGAAATACTAGGAATGCAGCCATCAGAGATGGATAGGAAAAGAGAGGCTTTTTTGGAACATCTGAAACAGAAATATCCCCATCATGCAAATGCAATCATGGGGCAACAGGAACGCCTTAAAGAACAGGTATAAAAACACTGTCCACTTTATTGCTAATTATCTTCCTTCAGTATTCCACACCCCCTCCCTCTGAAGGCACAAATTTCCCCTTGAGGTATGGTGCCAATTTCCCTCCAGGATCTGTCCAATTAATTATTGTATATGTATCAGTTTTGATGGCAATCATCAGCAAGCTATTTGTCAAATGTATTTTTTCACCAAAAATGTTCTGTGATGCACTGATGCCACAGACTCCAACATCCATCCTCATTATTTACTTATGTAAATGAGTGTACACAGCCTTGGTGTCTTGTTCAACTCAGACTTGAATGGCAATCTCACATTTGATAGAAAAGTAAGATTGGTTCCTTTAGAAATTTTACAGCTTTCTAACTTCAACATTGATTGCAACAATGAACTTTGCCTACTATTTTTCTTTATATTTGCCATGTGCCATTCCGAGTTTTATTTTTCATGTTTTGCTTTTGTGAGGAATTGTTCTTTACTCTGCTATTCTCAGTCACTCCAGACCAATGCTTTGCTTTGTTTTACTACATCCATTGCCAGTCCCCTTGTTCCATGACATCTTTCTCATTTAATCTTTCCTGCTGTCTACTCTATCCAAGGCCATCATTACTTTTATTCTTCTTCCCCCCCTCCCCACACTTTCAACTCTTCATGTTTCTACCTTCACTCAATTCTGTGGAAGTCATATTTGACACAAAACATTAACTTTGTTTCTCTCTCCACAGATGGATCTGCTGATGAGCAGTTTGTTTTTATTTCAGATCTCTAGAATCCATTGTATTTTGCTTTTATTGTCATTTACTTTTCTCTCTGCAACATTACTCTGCTCTGCACTTACCTGATCCTGAAACTCATTTTCACACATCTGTCACTTTGACACTGAGTGGAGTCCCTGCATCCAGTCAGCATTGATCAGTCAACCAATATTATAAAAACAATTATCTTGTTGTCTATGTTGTTACAATCCCCATAGAGACCAGTTAAAAAGAAATTTGAACTCAGTGACCAGCTTAAATGAATTGAACAAAACAATTTCAAGTTTTAAGACTTTTCTTGTAACCAACAAAATAAAATCTGTATCAGCTAAACATTATGTAGTACTGCTAATAAAATTCTATATTATTGCAAAGACATCTTTCATTCTTAACATGACTAATGTCCCAATTCCCATTTATATGTTACTTCACATTCTCTACAGAATTATAGTCATCACAGGAACCAATCTGAAATTATTCCTAGCTTCTAACGGGCCTGTTTGTTACTGAGTACTAAGTGTAGAGTTGTTTCTCCCAGCCTTTCTAGAATCCCTGATTTGGCTTCCAGCTGCATCATGCCTGCACCAACTCTTCAAACAAGCATCATTACCTAGTACCAATCTCTTGCTTTCTCTCCCCATAACCTTAACATTATTTCTATACAAATAATCATCCAATGCCCTCTTGAATCCCTCAACAATCTTGTTCAAAGTAACCATATTCATCATGAAACACTTTGGGATCTTCTGCGATTGTGAGAAGTGCTGTTTGAATGTAACTCTTTTTCTTTCTGGGTTTTGAAACAGTTTACACAAGCTTCACAAATTTCTGAATTGTGCCTGACTTGTTGTATATTCCTTTGTGTGTCCCCTGATCCATGGCTTTTGCTTCATCTTGTGCTTTCTCACCCTCACCACTTTTGCAGATTTTATAGCCCTGCTTTGTGGAGATTCCTCCCAAAAACAAACCTCATTACTACTTTACTGCTTATGTTTATGACCCTCCTTTATCTTTGCAATCAAGCCTTTCATTTCTTATCTTGACTTCCCTATGGAGCTCCGGTGACAGCTTTTGTCATTTTGATTGTTTTATAACAGAATAAATGTGAATTACTTATGTTTATAAATTTATGTCCGTATAGTGACCAGTAGTGGGGATCAGTTTCCTTCTCCTCAACATGGCCACCAGTTCAGTTGTAGTTGTGGAACTGGCATTATTCTGGCTGATGTCAAGTAACTTGACAGACTGGGGATCGATCCTGGGAAAGCCTAATTTCTACTAAACAAAGCAGGTTAACTTTGACTGTTAGAATTCATCCAACCAGGTTTATGGAGAAATTTCTGGCGCACTACCAAGTGAACAGGATATGTTTGTGTTAAAACAAAGAAATCACACGTGATATACACAACTTCACTTTACTATTGAGTACATTGATTGAGTAGCTGCCATATTATTTTGTCTGACCAATCTGTACACTGTTTCGAATACAAAGGAATGGATTATTTGAATCATAGTAACAAAAATCTTCATGTTCAGTTCGAGCCAAGTGTGGATCTAGGAGCAGTCATTGGTTCAAAGACTTTGGTCATTTAAGTGATGCATTTGAAATGTTGGATTGCCTTCAAACCAAAGCAAAAAAAGATTCTCTTTACCAAATCAGAGATGAGTAATATGACCTCTCATCAGTCTATGCTCAAAATTGCCAAGTTCCAGTGAAAATTGTGATGAAAGTGTTGTTCACAGGTAACAAGTCTGGATTGACACTTTACTGCAGAACACTTTGGTCCCTGTAAGCACTGTTTGTATGTCATGATTGATTTTTACAATCAAAACTACCACGGTCATACTGTTTTCTGTCCATTATTTTCTGTCTCTTACATTCATTTGTTTTTCTTCATTAGTTCTCTTATTTCATTAAACTTCAGCTGCATCCAGAAGATTGAGCATCTGAAAGTCTCAAACAATCCTCTCTCACCAGTCACTCAGAAATACGCTACAGTCTGTACTGATGTATTACTAACTCCCTTCTCAAATTATTACTTGCAGAATCTGTGACTCCTCCACACCTAGTCATCTCTATCTTGTCTGTGCTCATTAGATTATTGAAGATATTAGGAAGTTTATTCCTGTGGCCCTTCTTGGTGTTGGAAAGCCCCCACCCTCCCCCTCCACCAGCTATGAACGTTTCTAACCAGTGAAGTTGTGACATAAGAACTATTCCAAACTTAATTAATATGATATGTCATTTTAAAATAATCAGTAAGGTTGCAAACATTTCCTGCAAATAGTTTTGTTTTAGTGACATGTGCTATGCTTATTTATTTTGACTTGGATAAAACTTAAAGGAGAATGTGGACTCTGTGCATCTGCATGTAAAGTGTAACAATACCTCTTTTACAAGGTAAATTTTGCCAGAATTTGGTTTTATGTCAAAGTTGGCAAGTTTCCTGGAGCATATCTCTTCGTGGGTCTTAGTGGGCTTTCTCTCACAATTCTCCAAAACTTGCCTCATTATCTATGCACCATGCCTCTATCATGCCCCATTTGTCTTACCTTTCCACTTGCCACTGCCTGGACTTCCTGGAATTCTTGGCCATGGCACATTTTAAAAGCTCAGTTGTGCAGAAGATCAAACACTGCTAGCTAGGAGTTGCCCTTCACCATGCATATAGTGGGAGGGAAACAAATACAAGATACTTCTGAGGGTAGAAAGATGGCATAGATGATAATGCACTGCAAATGCAAGTGCACATTTGCAAATGTATTGCTATTTAAGAAACAATCTACACAGCTTACCCATCCTTATCCTCATTCCATCTTTTAACCCCGCATAAGTACAACTCTACTATCAATGTTCGGTATAACCTACAGCTTAGTTATTCTAACCACAGCCAGCCTGTCAAAGCCTGGGCAGATGTGACCATCAATGATCCCCACTTCCACTGTAACTATCACCCTCCCCTCCCACCTCTAACCCCCTTTGACTTAGATTGCCCTGACCACCAGGAGTGATTGTGCCCCACCACCTGGACTGATTTGAAAGAACAGCCCTAACTGTTGACTGACCAGACCCCTGATTGACCTGTACTCAACTCCCTGAATGATTGTAGCCGAGTCCTAGAATGTAGAGGTTAATTTCTGTGACCCTGACTGTCTAAGCTAACTCAGCATGTCCAAGCACCTGAACTGATAGTGGATGCTGTCTTTGACTTGCTGTGTCTGGATCCCCTGACTGAAGGCTGTCTCCCTTGGGCTGTCTGAGGTCTAATCTCTATTGGTTGAAGCATACGCTTGTTGGTTGCTGGAACGTGGTATAGGTATGAGATTGTCATTGCACAGTGCAGTACAGCAACATGCCCCTCTTTTGACTGATCACAGATGTCAAACATGACAAGAAGACTGGCTTTGTATCTGATGAAGGGCTTTTGTCTGAAACGCGATTTTCCTGCTCCTCGGATGCTACCTGATCTGCTGTGCTTTTCCAGCACCACTCTAATCTAGACCCTGGCTTTGTATCTGAGCTAAACAGCAAAGCAAGACAGAAGTACTGTGAACCTTTAAGCCTAGCTGAGGGGTCAAACTACAAAATGGCTACTTAAACTCAGACTAGAAATACAATATTTTGCTTTCATTTTAAGTTAAGTTTATTGTGCTAAATATTATTTTTTCCACCTCACCCATGTTGACAGGTTTTATACAATATATTCCTATTTGTACCTAAGATGGCAAGTACTTAGGTTTATCATATTGCATATTTAAAAAGGCTGCATGAAAACTTGAAAGAATGACTGACATATTTTGTGGTTTTAAAAATGTTGATTTTTGTCCCCCCCAAATTGGATTATCTTTTGTTGTGATATTTATCTGGGTTTATTTTTCTCCATTGAATGGTTTTCACAACATTCCTAATCAATGCCTTTTATATGATCTTTCTTCAATATTTAGTCATAAGTTTCTTTCCAAATAATAAAACCAGAAAATATTGCATGTCCCCACTTTTCCAATTACAAATGCAACTAAAAGCCTTTAAGTGAAAACAAATCCATTCTTTACTAACAAAACTAATTTTTGGTCTGCTGTTAAGATATTGGAATGGAACCAGACTGAGCTGTAACATCTCTGTGTTCAGTCTGGCACCCTGAAGAAACCTACTCAATGACCTAAGAATGCTCTGAGAAACAGAAAAATAAAACAGAAGTAAAACAGCAGAGAAAACATTTTTCCTCACTTTTTGCCCAATACAGTATTGGCTCAATATCTAATACCCTTCTTTTGGAAAATATCCTGGAATATTTTAACAGCCAAGGAACTGAAGACATGAGAATTCACTGCTTCATTATTTCAAATTACCTAATAATTTGAGCTTCCTAACATTTTTTTTAACATATATAAAACTCTGGTGTTCATTTACGTTCTTTCAAAATATTACCCTGCGACATTTTTGACAGATGCAAAATTAATGTCACAACCTTGCACCATCCTACTTCTGCAAACTGTTTTAGCCCTAATTCTTTGCTTTTGGCCTTCAGTCTTCCAATGTTGGGTTTGTTTTGTATCTCCACAGTAGGCCAGGCAGTATCCAAGGAGCAGGAGAATCGGCGTTTCAGGCATAAACCCTTCATCAGGAATGATGAGTTCCTGATGAAGGACTTATGCCCAATACGCCAATTCTCCTGCTCCTCGGATGCTCCCTGACATGCCGTGCTTTTTCAGCACTACACTCTCAACTCTGATCTACAGCATCTGCAGTCCTCACTTTTTCCCTCTGTTTTGATTCTGTACTGCACCCCAGCCTTGATGGTAGTGCCTCAACTATTTCACTGTCCATTCTATAGTAATGTTCCCAAATCTATCCATTTTGTTACATTTCTCTCACCTTCAAACGTTTTCTCAAATTTTGCTTCTTCAAGGCATTTTTTGTTACCTTCCTGAACTCTACTAGAAACTGTCACCTGGCATCTCAGTCCTTTTGGAATGAACATTGGATGTTTCTTTGTATTAAGGACGTGTGTTCTTGGTTGTTATTCCAATTCCCACAGTTTTTGCTTTTGTTGTCAGTCATACTATGAGTTGATTTCATTGTTCCTTATTTAGCCAGAAGGCAAGCTAAGAGGCAGAATTGATTTTCTGGCAATCTAACTGGATCTTATTGGATGTTTATTATTCACCTTTTTCTACAATGCAACAGTTTTTATTTATATCATAACTTTAGCAACCTAAAATGTCCCAAGGCACTTTGAAAAAAAGTTATGAAACAAAATTTGACATTGAACCATTTACGAGGCGTAACTTAGAGGTTAGAGGTGTAACTTTTAAAAAAAACTTATTCTACGCGTTAGTATTTAAAGAAAGGCTTATATTTGAAGAGAAGGATAGAGACTTAGAGAGCTTTAGGACCTAGACAGCTATCAAAGGTGGAGGATTTAAAATAGAAGATGCATAAAAGGCCAGAATTGAGGGACTGTAAATATGTTTGCGGGTGTCAGGGTTGAAGATGATTACGGAGATGGGGAGAGATGAGGCCTTGGTGGATTTAAAAACAATGGAGAAAATTTAAACCAATACAGAAAATGCCAGAGAAATTTAACAGGTTTGGTAGCATCTGGGGAAATAGAAACAGAGTTAACCTTTCGAGTCCAGTATGACTTCTTCAGAACAGAGTTTAAAACAAAATTTAAAAGTGAGGTCGTGATGAATAGGAGCCATGGTAAATCAGCAAATGTATGATGGGTGAATGCAATTTGATGCAATTTAGGATGTGGGCAGCATTGCTTTGAATGATCTCAGGGTTATAGGAAGTGGACAGGAGAACATCGGAATTGTCATGCCTGGACTGAACAAAGGCATGAATGTGTGTGTTAACAGCAGACAAGCTGAGGCAAGAACATAGTTGAGCAATGTTTATAGATGTAGATATACATGATCCTGATGATTGCAAGTATTTATAGGAAAGTCATCCCGAATCTAGGTATGACACCGATGTTGTGAACAGTCTGATTCAGTTTCAGGTAACTGCCAGGCAGAGGATTGGAGTCAGCAATGACACTGACCTCAGTTTTCCCAATATTGAGTTGGAAGAAAATTTACCTCCTTGAGTTTTGAACCCAGCACCAGCAGTCTGAGAGGGGATATGATTGAGACGTATAAGATTATTAAAGGATTGGACACTCTGGAGGCAGGAAACATGTTTCTGCTAATGGGTGAGTGCCGAACCAGAGGACACAGCTTAAAATAAGGGGTAGACCATTTAGGACAGAGATGAGGAGAAACTTCTTCACCCAGAGAGTGGTGGCTGTGTGGAATGCTCTGCCCCAGAGGGCAGTGGAGGCCCAGTCTCTGGATTAATTTAAGAAAGAGTTGGATAGAGCTCTCAAGGATTGTGGAATCAAGGGTTATGGAGATAAGGCAGGAACAGGATACTGATTAAGGATGATCAGCCATAATCATATTGAATGGTGGTGCAGGCTCGAAGGGCAGAATGGCCTACTCCTGCACCTATTGTCTATTGTCTATTGATGGTTTAAAAACATTGGATGGTAGAGAGAGATGGTAGTATGGGACAGTAGAATGTACATGTGGAACCTGGGATTGTGATTTCAGATGATGTCACTAAGGGGCAGCATATAGTGGGATGAGGGGAGATAGGTTCCAAGTATGCACATCGTACAATTTTAACTGCAATCAGGAGTAAGCTGAATATTTACCATGTTCAACAACATTACTGAGTGTATAGAGATTTAAAATTTATATTAGCTGATTTTCATTCAGTAGTATTGGCTGGATTAATATCCTGTCTTTTCTTTGGGAGGCTTATATCTTCATTGAAGCAATGGTATGGTTACCTCTCTCACCCAAGGCACATAAAATCACATTATGGGAAACTCTCTAGTTTGAACTTGATTTCAACTAATTTGTAGGGAAAGAAAAGCTATGACTTCCTGACATTCTATCTCAGACTTTCATTTCGTGTTGACTCTGAAGATATTGCAGATGCAGGAAATCTGCAATATAAACAGAAAATGCTGAAAATATTCAAGGTCAGGTAGCATCTGTGGAAAGTTTATGAACTAATTTATTCGAGGATGATCATTTGTCTGTCTGTGTGTGTTAGTGTGTAGACGTGCAGGGAGTTTCAGTTTAAGCTGAAAGTTTCTTTCAGGTTTTAACTCAATTCCCTTTTGAATTAGCATTTAGTTTATTTTTTGACTGTTACAGTCAGACTTTATAAAGTACGTAAACTGAGTACATCAATTTTCCAGAAAGAATGCAATCAAGCAAATACTATAGTATAAAATTAGAAAATTTAAATATCTAGTAAACATGGTTAATCATGACAATATTTGCATATTACTGTTCTTCTTTGAATAATTATTTTGGATTTTGACATTATGTCCCTTGTCAGCCTTCTGCAGAGACTGTTTCCTCTGGGAAACCCTGGTCGACTCCTCCTTCACTCCCAACACCCTCCATATAGCCCAATGGCACTTTCCCCTGCAACCACAGAAGGTGTAACACGTCCGTCTACTTCCTCCCTCCCCAATATCCCAGGGCCCAATGCTTTACCTGCACTTCATTCAATCCAGTCTACTGCACTTGCTGCTTACACTGTGTTCTGTTCTACATTAGCGAAATGAAGCATAGACTGGGTAACCGCTTCACAGATCTTCCACATTTTGTCTGTGAAAAAGATCCTGAGCTTCCAGTTGCCTGCCAGTTTAATACGTCACCCTGTTCCCTGGCCAACAGTTCTGTCTCAGGCTTGGTGTAGTGCTCCAGTGAAGCTCAGCTCAGCACAAGCTGGAAGAACAGTACCTCATTTTCCATTTAGGAACTCTACAACCTTCTGGACTTAATACAGAGGAACCTCACTTATACGAATATCAGATTATCCGGCAAGATTGCAAGGTCTCGATGCTTGGCTAAACTATGTTATCCGGCATTTGATTATCTGGCATTCAATTAACCAAACTAAATATTCCCCGTCTGTGTCCTTTGGATAATCAAGGTTCTTCTGAATCATGTTCAACAACTCTAGGGTTTGAGCTTCTCTCATGACCTTACCCCAACCCTTCCATCCTAGGCCTTGTTACCAGATAGTCTGTTATTACACATCACACATTGTTAGCCACTAATAGCCTCCATTAACAGCTATTCACCCTTCTAGCCTGATCATTATCTACTCCTTTGTCCATCCAATTGGTCTTCTTTCTCTTTGGGCTTTATCCTACCTATCATTTAGTCCTTACCCCCTTCCCCATCCCACCTTCTGGAAACCAACATTTTCCTAGGTACCATCAGTTCTGAAGAACGGTCACTGGAACTGAAATGTTAACTCTGATTTCTCTCCACAGGTGCTGCCAAATCTGCTGAGGGTTTCCAGCAATTTCTGTTTTTGATGTTAACGTTATAAATGTCTTTAACAGGCTCAAATATTACACATAGAACATAGAACAGTACAGCACAGAACAGGCCCTTCAGTCCACGATATTGTGCCGACCATTGATCCTCATGTAAAGTAAACCTAATGTATGCACCCTCAAATTTCTGTGACCATATGCATGTCCAACAGTCTCTTAAATATTCCCAATGACCTCGCTTCCACAACTGCTGCTGGCAATGCATTCCATGCTCTCACAACTCTTTGCATAAAGAACCCGCCTCTGACATCCCCTCTATACTTTCCGCCAAACAGCTTAAAACTATGACCACACGTGTTAACAATTTCTGCCCTGGGAAAAAGTCTCTGGCTATCAACTCTATCTATGCCTCTCATTATCTTGTGCACCTCAATTAGGTCCCCTCTCTTCCTTCTTTTTTTAAATGAAAAAAATCCGAGCTCAGTCAACCTCTCTTTGTAAGATAAGCCCTCCCATTCCAGGCAGCATCCTGGTAAACCTCCTTTAAACCCTCTCCAAAGCATCCACGTCTTTCCTATAATAGGGCGACCAGAACTGGACGCAGTATTCCAAGTGCGGTCTAAGCAAAGTTTTATAGAGCTGCAACAAGATCTCACGGCTCTTGAACTCAATCCCCCTGTTAATGAAAGCCAAAACACCATATGCTTTCTTATCAACCCTGTCCACTTGGGTGGCAATTTTAAGGGATCTATGTACCTGCACACCAAGATCCCTCTGTTCCTCCACACTGCCAAGAATCCTGTCTTTTATCCTGTACTCAACTTTCAAGTTTGACCTTCCAAAATGCATCACTTTGCATTTACCCAGGTTGAACTCCATCTGCCACCTCTCAGCCCATCTCTGCATCCTGTCAATGTCACGCTGCAGCCTACAACAGTCCTCTATACTGTCAACGACACCTCCAACTTTTGTGTCATCTGCAAATTTGCTAACCCATCCTTCAATCTCCTCATCAAAGTCATTAAAAAAAATTACAAAAGAGAAGAGGCCCAAGAACAGAGCCCTGTGGAACACCATTCACCACTGACTTCCAGGCAGAATACTTTCCTTCCACTACCACTCGCTGTCTTCTGTCGACCAGCCAATTCTGTATCCAGACAGCTAAATTTCCCTGTATCCCATTCCTCCTGACCTTCTGATCGGGCCTACTATGGGGAACCTTATCAAATGCCTTGCTGAAGTCCATATACACCACATCCACCGCTCAACCCTCATCAACTTGTCTAGTACACAAATTCCTTATAGAGTAAGGAGAATGAAGACAAAGAGAATGAAGACAGAGAAACTCAGCAGGTCTGGTAGCTTCTGTAGAGAGAACATTTCATGTCTTCAGCTTCTCTTCTGAAGAAGAGTCATACTGAACTTGAAATATTAACTGCCTGTCTCCACTGATGCTGCCAGACCTGCTGAGTTTCTTCAGCATTCTGTGTTGTTTCAGATTTCTAGCACCTGTAGTATTTTGCTTTTATTAAGGATAATTGGAAATGGTCTAGATCACTAATCATCAGTCCATGTGTTATTCAGTGGCATTTTGATTTAAAATGTCTATAATTTTGAATAACTGCCAAAGCGTTCCTAGGGTAAAGCTCTGTTGCTAGTAATTTTTGTTATTCATTGAGCAAGTTATTTCCTTTCTGTGATAATGAAATTATAAATAAAGTTAACATCTGAGTCAATATGTGATGTTAACTTTAATATGGTGTTTTTTGTTGCCCAATAAATAGATTGTTTTTGTATTCTTTCATGAGATATAAGCAATGCTCACTAGACCTGTATTTATTGGAACTTCTGCAGTCCCTGAAGTACACCCACAGTACTTTTGGGAAGGGAAGTCCATGGTTTTGACCCAGTGACAGAGAAGGAACAACAATGTAACTCCAAATCAGACTAGCATGTGTCTTGCAGGGAAACTTGTGGATGCTGTTCCCATGCATCTTCTCTCCCAATCCTTCTAAGTCAGTCATGGCCGATCTTTGCATGGAAGTGGGGCTGGGTAATTTGAAGTTCTGTCATCCTCCAGGATCACATCAGGAAATGTGAATTTGATCAAAAAAATTTCAAAATCAAGAAATTGATAAAGTAAATAAGTAATTGATAGAAATGACCATTAAAAATTGGCAAGTACCAGATCTTAATAATGAAGCCAAGTTTTGCATTTTTTAGAGTCGGAGAGTCATCAGCATACAAAATTACCCTTCAACCCACCATGTCTATGCTGACCAAAAAACACCAAACTGTACTAACCTCATTTGCCTGAAATCGGTCCACAGCCTACGACGTCCTGGCATTTTAAGTGCTTGTCCAGATGTTTCTTAAATGTTGCAGGAATATCTGCCTCTCCCACCCTCTCAGGCAGTGTGTTTCATGTTTCTACCACGCTCTGGGTGGAAACACTGAGATCCCGTCTAAATCACTTACTCATCACCCTAAATGTCTGCCCTCCGGTCTTAGACACATTAAGAAGCAGAGCCAAAGAGTGAAAGAGAATCAGCCCACATTCATGATCACTATGGAGGGGACAGAGACAGTGCTGAGCTCTGAAGTTAAGTTTAACTAACACAGATGTTACGTCACCTTTGGTAAATTAGCCTAACTGGAATTCACATGGAAGTGGGGATTTAAAGTGAGTTGACGTTCAGCTTGGTGATCCCTTCTCCCACAGCCTGTTTTCCCCCTCTCCCGCTCCCTCACCCATACTCTTAACCCTTCCTCTCTCTTTCTCATTGCTTCCCCCATCTCTATTTCCCTCTGCCTCTCTCTTAACCCTTTCACTATGTCTTATTCACTGATCTTAAAAATAACTTTTTCGCAAAAAACAAATCTTTTCAGGGAAATGAATGTCCATTAACAACAAAACTGCTTTAGGAAGTTGTTGAAAAAGCCTTGTAGCCTAAGTTCTGTACCATGACAACACCACAGGTCATCGACCTAGCAGTCTACTGCATGAACTTCAACATGTACCACCAGGCTGACTACCTGCTAGGCAAGTGTCCACGAGCTACCAATCCTCACTGGGTTGCCCATTCTGCACAGCCAAAGCCCAGGCGCCTTCCAATGGCAGCCCCTGGAAGTAGTTCCTGCCCGCCTCATCTTTGGCTTTCAGCAGTGGCAATGATCTGGGCTGGCTGTCCTTGACCAGTCAAGAAGAGCTGCTTAAGCTGGAGTAGCCCCCTTTGGTGTTACTCAACTCTGATGTTGTGGCCATCCATGACGTTCCAGACAAGATGACTCTCATGCACTATGTGCCCAAGAACTTCCCAGGAAGTAAGAAGGGCAAGGTGGGTTGGCAGAACCCCCATCCTCCACAATCCGCCCCTAAACAACCGTCTCATGAAGATGCCCAGGGACAGGCATGATCTGGGTGAGAGGACCACCCCGCCCAGCTCCAAATCTTACTCCTTTTTGTCTGTGAAATAAAGTGACCCTTAGACATCTGAAACAAAACCAGAAACCAGAGCCAGCCCACAGTCTTACTACCTCACCTCCAGGTCTCCTGCTGCTCACTGCCGTCACACGCTGGTTCTCTCCTAGATTTTCTACAGTAATAGGCTCATAATAAGCGTGGGGCAGCACAAAAGAGAGAGAAAGGGTTTCTGTTTGCAGGGGTAGCACCTTGCAAAATCTGTGAATGAGCTGTAAATTGTACAGACATGCAGCCTGTGGACTGTAAATTACACATCCCTTTACTAGATGATAAAGGTCTATGGTTTGGACCAGTTTTCAAGCTTCCATTTGCATTAATCATCAGCAGTTATGATAAAAGCACATTGGGCTAAGAGTAACTTGGAATTGTAAATTTGGATGTAGATTGGTGTAATTAATGTTCCCATGCAATCTTCAATTACAAATTTTAAAATTAACTCATGATGGAGTTTTAGTCCAAATTGAAGGTAACTTTAATAATGTCAGAGTCTCTTACTAAGATTTAATTTGACTTATCTTAAATTGCACCCAAGCAACAGCAGTCAATATTTTATTGCTGTTGGGCTTCTTGCCCACTTTATCAGCTAGCCATTAGTTAATCACTTTTTAATATGTGCTGGTATTGCAGAAGAAGTGTAATCAGAACAGAAAATAACTAGGCTGTGTAAGATTGCTAAAGCCTGTGTGTAGATTGTATATCGTGTAACACGCATTAGGAAATGACTGCTTCCTATTCTCGGCATTAAAATTGTGGATAATATCTGTTCATTGGCATATAAGCAAAGTACTGTGGATGTTAGGAATCTGAAATAAAAACATTTAGTGCTGGAGAAATACAGGCCCTAAAATTATTGAACTCAATATTGCATTCAGAGGAGTGCAGGGTCCCCAAGCAGAAAATGAAGTGTGTTTTTCTTGCAGCTTGCGCTGAGCTTCGCTGGAGCACTGCAGCAAGCCTGAGACAGAGATAATGGCCAGGCAACAGGGTGGAGCGTTAAAGTGGGCAAAAGTGGATACTGCAGATGCTGGAGATTAGAGTCAAGATTAGAGTAGTGCTGGAAAAGCACAGCAGGTCAGGCAGCATCCGAGGAGCAGGAGAATCAACGTTTCGGGCAAAAGCCGTTAAAGTGGCACACAACTGGAAGCTTTTGTGGGCAGAATGTAAATGTGAAGCAGTCACCCAGTCTATGATTAGTTCTGAGGAATGGTCCATCGGACCAGAAATGTTAACTTTGATTTCTGTTCACAGATGCTGCCAGATTTGCTGAGCTTTTCCGGCAACTTCTGTTTTGTTTCTGATTTACAGTATCCGCCGTTCTTTCGGCTTTTATTCTGCATCTTTAGTAGGTATTCTGTGTATGAAGTCTACCAGAAAAAATTGACATCATTTTTCACTCCAAAGCACTTATTTGTGATGATCTGAATTCAAAAGCATTTAATATGAGATGCAAAGCATTTATTCATTGATTACCTGACATCTAGTAGTGATCTATTGAAATCAATGACCACAAAATGAAATCACACTGTACACCAAAGATATTCAGTTGCAAACATTTATTTTGCTTTAACATGCTCTATTGCATTCAACTAAAATAATTAGAACTCAGCTAAAGAAAAAGTACGCTGAAACAAAAGCTTGATTAATGATTAAGCGATCAAGAGAAGAAAACTCAGAGATCAGAATTTTTCTCAAGTTGTAGCTATGACTCATAGTTGTGATTTAAGCATGAAATGGAAGAACATAAACAAGTCTCCAACATTTTTCTAAGTCCCAGTTGTAAGTGTAATTGTTTAATGTAAACAAATCACTGCAGTAATCATTATAGTGTCATTCGTATTGGTTACAATGCCTTCTGTAACTACTATAATTAGTTATTATATAATAGTGTTTCTATTGTTATGTATTGCTATAGTTCTCCCTTCTTCACTCCACCCCCCCCACCCATTCTAGTTCCTCTGTTGTCCTGAATCCACATTTTCTCTCCTCCCCATTTCTCCCACCTTGTTTCCCACTCTCTTCCTCCATTCCCTTTCTCTCATCCTAACCCATTCTGCTCTATTCCTCCTTTCACCATCCAACTCTGCTGTCCTTCCCACTCTCCAAATTCTGAGGCCTCAGACCCTCTGCTTTCTCATCCGTCCTGCTCTTATCTACCTCCAATCTGCTCTATGCGTTCTCCTTTCTCCTCTCCTTCACTTCCCACTTAGTCCTCTCATCGCCCGACTCATCCCACTGCCCTCAGCTCTTCCTTTGCTTCTCCTCTTCCCTTCTCCTTTCTTCCACCCCTCACCCCCACTTCTCTACTACCCCCTTGACTGCCACATCCACCTCTATCCCTATCCCTCACATTCTCTAACCCCAGCCCCCTCTCCCTCTCCTTCCAAATACCCTCCCTCTTTCTTCTCCACCCTCCATTTTCACCTGTCTTCCATTTCTCAACCATTCTCTACCCTCTCACTATCTTTCCCAACCCAGAGTAGTAGTCAAAAATACATTTTCCTTTGTGCATCTAATGCTTTTTATGCTCGGTATGAGCAGAAGGTCAGTGAGACAGTGTCACCTGCCCCAATAGTCCAGACGCACCTGTTCCCTCAGTCATTGCTGCAGACGTTAGATCAGCCTTCTTGAGAGTGAACCCATGGAAAGTGCCTGGCTCAGATGGTGTCCCCAGCTGTGCACTCAGATCCTGTGTGGATCAGCTGGTGGTTGTATTCACTGACCTCTTTAATCTCGCCTCACTACAATGTGAAATCTGAACTTTAAGAAGACCACCAGTACCAAAGAAAACACATGCAACGTGTCTCAATGACTACTGCCCGGTGGCTCTGACCTCCACAATTATGAAGTACTTCAAGAGGTTAGTCATTGTTTACATCGACTCTGGTCTCCCAGCCTGCCTTGACTTCTTGCAATTTGCCTACTAGCCTTTTACTCATTCCTTGGAACATTGGATTAAAAGGATACCTACATCAGGCTTCTACTTATTAACTACAGCTCTGCCTTCAACACTAGAATCCTAGCCAAACTAATCTCTAAACTCTGAGATCTATATCTCCTCACCACCTCTGCAACTGGATCCTCAATTTGCTGACCCACAGACTGCAATCAGTGAAGATAGAAACAACACCTCCCCCATGACAATCCTCAATCCTGGCACCCCACAAGAATGCATACTCAGCCTCTTACTGTACTCCCTTATACTCAAGACTTTCTGGCCAAATGTCATCCAAACTCCATCTACAAGTTCACTGACAACACCACCATTGTAGACAGATATCAAACAATCAAGAGACCAAATATAGGAAAGAGATAGAATACTTGGTGACATGGTGCAATGACAACAATCTCTCTCAATGTCAGGAAAGCTAAAGAGCTGATCATCGACTTCAGGAAGCAAGGAGGAGGACACACATCAATGGAGCTGAGGTGGAGATGGTCGAAAGCATCAAGTTCCTAGGTGTGACGATCACCAACAATCTGTCCTGGACCACCCATGTTGATGCCATGGTCAAGATGGCACAGAAATTTTGCACGTCCATAAGGACCCTCACCAATCTTTACAGATGTACTATAGAAAGCATTCTATCTGGATGCATCATGGTTTGGTACGGCAAATGCTCCGCCCATGACATAAGAAGCTCCAGATAGTTGTGAACGCAGCCCAGACCATGACACAAGCCAACCTTCATCCATTGACTCCACCTACATTTTTCATTGTTGCGGAAAGGTAGCCAACATCATCAAAGACCCCTTCCACCCCAATTATAATCTCTTCCAACTCTTCTGTCAGGCAGAAGATACAGAAGTCGAAAAGTGTGATGCCAGAAAAGCAGAGCAGGTCAGGCAGCATCCAAGGAGCAGGGGAATCTACATTTCGGGCATAAGCCCTTCATTAGGAATTCATCACTCCCAATGAAGGGCTTATGCCTGAAACATCAATTCTCCTGCTCCTTGAATGCTGCTTAACCTGCTGCGCGTTTCCAGTGCCACACTTTTCAACTCTGATGTCCAGCATCTGCAGTCCTCACTTTCTCCTAGAAGATACAAAAGCTTAAATATATGTACCAACAGTTTCAAGAACAGCTTCTTCTCTGCTATTATAAGACGATTGAATGGCCTCTCAAATTTCCAATCTAATATTGATCTTGCTTTTTGTATGAGGGCATGCAAGGAGCAGGAGAATCAACGTTTCGGGCATGAACCCTTCTTCACGTCAATTCTCATGCTCCTTGGATGCTACCTGACCTGCTGCGCTTTTCCAGCAACACATTTTCAGCTCTGATCTCCAGCATCTGCAGTCCTCACTTTCTCCTTGCTTTTTGTATACCTTCTTTGCAGCTGTAACTTTGTATTCCTCTCTATGTTCAATCACCCTGTGATATTTGTGTCTTTGTATGTTATGATCTGTCTGTACTACTGTTTGCAAAACAAAACTTTTCACTGAACTTAGACACGTGATAATAATAAATCAAATCAAATCAACTCTTTCCTCTTTTCTTCTTCATTTTCTTTTTCTCACTTCCTGTCCTCTCTTCTCATGTCACTCTTGCCCTCCCCTTCTCCCACTTCTCCAATTCCTTTTCTTCCCTCCACTCCATCCCTTCTCTCCCTCCTCTAATCTCATTCTCCCAAAGACCTTGCTCACTCTTCCATTCTCTGACCTCCTCTCTTCTTCCCACTGACTTCTCTGTCTCTCTCTCCTTCTTTGTCCTCCTTTCTCCCACTTCCCCCCTTTACCCTCTTTTCTCCCTATCCCTCACATCCTCTCCTTCCTTCCTCCTTCATTCTCCCTCTCCAACCCCATTAGCCCCACCTTTCCCCCTTTTGCCCTTCTCTGATCTTTCCTCCCCCTCCTCTAATCTCCCCCCTTTTCTCCACTTTGCCTCTTCTCTCTCCTTTGACTCTTTTCATCCTTGTGCCTTTCCCCCTCTCCTTCCCCTTTTCTTCCACTTTCTCATCTTGCCCCTTTAGGCGTATAACTTGCAGGGTTGTCTGGTTTCCTCAGGTAGCAGCTGAATGCTCAGTTTTTTTTTCTGGTAGACTGGTAGTGTGAGCAGAAACAATCAATGTCATTAATACAGCATGAAAAGGAAAGGCTTTTTTGCAAAGCAACTAGTGAAAACTGGACAAGCTTGGATTCTTATCTCCGGAGAAGTTAGACTCCATAAGATGTTGGAGCAGAAGTAGTAAATCCCAATGTCTCTGGTCTGCCATTCAATGAGATCTTGGCTGATCTGATAAACCTCAACTGCACTTTCCTGCCTTTCCCTATAATTGTTGATTCCATTTCTGATAAAAATCTGTTTATCACAGCCTTGAATATATTTAATCACCCATCCTTGACAGCCCTCTATGGCAAAGAATTTTGCAGAGAAAATAAATTCTTTCTCAACTCTGTTTTGACTGTTCAACCCCTTGTTCTGAGATTATGCCCTCTGGTGCTAGTCTGTCCTACAAGGGGAAACAGTTTTTCTGTTTTTACACTGTCGAGTCCACTAAGAATTTTGTGTGTTTCAATAAGGTCCTTTCTAATTCTTCTAAATTCCAGTGAGGACAAGCCCAACCCACTCAGTCATTCCTCATAAGGTAGTGGCAATATATCTGGTATCAGTCGAGTGAACTTCCATTGAACTATGTCGAATACCTGTATATCTTCCTTCAGATAAGCGCCTCAAAATTATGCACAATATTCCAGTGAAAATCTAACTAGCACCTCATTTCATTTTAGCAATCTCCCTTCTTTTAGCAACCTCCCTCCTTTTATATTCCATTCCAACTGGAATAAAGGCCAACATTCCATTTGAGGACTCTCAAATCTCCCTGTGCTGTGTTTTCTGTAGTCTTTCTCCATTTTAATAATATTCAGCTCCTCTAGTCTTCCTGCATAACCTCACATTTTGTCAAATTATATTTCATCTGCTAAATGTTTGCTTTCATTTATCCTGCCTGTATCATTTTGCAGACTCTTTATGTCATACTCACCTCTTGCCATTCCACCAATTGTTATATCATCCAAAAACATGGCAATAGTACATTCGCTTTCTTCAATCAAGTCCCAAGTCATTTATATATATTGTAAATAATTGTGGCCTCAGCACTGATAATTGTGGCAATCCACTAATAACAGGTTGCCATCCTGAAAATGCCCCTCTTATTTCAGCTCAGTTTCCTATTAATTGGCCAATCCTTTATCTAGACTAATATACTACCTCCATCACCATGGGTTCTTATCTTATGAAATAGCCTAATGTGTGGTATCTTGTTAAAAGCTACCTGCAAATCCAAATGTATTACATTCGATGCTTTCCCTTATCTATCCTGTTTGTTACTTACCTAATAAAGTCTAATTGCCCCTTCATGCAGCTATGCTGTCTTTGCTTGATCATATTATGCACTTCTAAATGCTCCATCATTACACCCTTACAATTTCTCAATAATTAAACTAACTGGCTTAAAATAATTTTTTTTTAATCTCCTTCATTTTTAAATAAAGATGTTATCTTGAAAGTTTTCCAATGCTCTCTGACTTTTTCAGAATCTAATGATTCCTAGAAAATTACAATCAGGGTAACACTATCGCTGGAGCTATTTCCTTTAATATCTAAGGATATATCTCATTAGGCCCAGGGTACTTAGCTTCATTTTCCTTTAGCTTTACTTTCCCTAGCACTTTAGTTTTTCACTGGTGATAGTTATTGAATTTATTTCTTGACCACTTTTGCCCCTTGATTATTTTAGAAAGCTATTATGAAGACTATTGCGAAGTGTTTGTTTTGCTCCTCTGCAGTTTCCTAGTTTTCCATTATTTCTGCATTCTCATTCTCTAGGGGCCTTATGCATACTTTGGCTTCTTTTATATTTAAAGAAGCTCTTGCTGTCCTTCTTGATATTTCCTGCAAGTTTACCATCAAAGTTTACTTTTTTCCCTTTTTTATTTGTCTGTTATTGGTTTTTAAAACATTTCCAAACCTCTGGCTTACCACTAATCTTTGCCCAATTGTGTGTTTTTCTCTTTCAAGTTGACACTATCCTTAACTTGCCTGATGAACCATGGTTGGTCATTCACTTCCTTCTTCCTCACTGGAATATGTCTTTGCAGTGAGAAAAGGGATGATCTAATTGAAATGTTTTGGATCATTTAAGTATTTGATGGAATGAAACTATTTTCATAAAAAAATCTGTCATTACTTCTCTTTGCTACTGAATTCCTTTCCCAGTTAACTCCAGCCAGCTCAGCCCTTATTCCTTTGCAATTACCCTTATTTTTTTAATAGATATTTTTATTAGAAATTTAACATTTTTACAAGTTTACAAAAATAAACAAAACTCTCAAATATAAACATTGATATACAATTAAATCAAATATACAATAGCCAAAATTTAACAAAAGAAGAAAGAGAAAAAAAAATACCGGAAAAGAACAAAAAACAAAACTCAACTATCTACTAATCTAACCTATAACTAACCAGAGTGTATATTTAAGTCTCTTACATGCTCGGAATGTGTTAATATCAGATGTAATAAAACCCGTATTCGTGTGGGATTCCTCTCCTAAGGGGCCCTGGACCAGCCAGGTTTGTAATTTCAATTAAATAAAAGCCCTTGTTAGGATAGCCGAGATATCTGTATTTATGTAATTCAAAAAGGGCTGCCATATTTTATAAAATAATTCGGTCTTTCGGTGCACCATATTTGTAAGGAAGTCAAGGGGAATACATTCCAGAATTAATCTGTGCCAATTTGAAAGTCCAGGGGGGCCCTCAGCCACCCAGTTCACCAAAATATTTTTCCTTGCACAGAAAGAAAGAATAGAAAATAGTCTCTTCCCGTACATGTCCAGGGAGGGAAAGTTCGAAAAGCCCAAAAGGAGAGATACAGGGTCCACTTTAATTTCCGTTCCTAAAATTTCTGTCAGGGTACTTGTTACTTTAGTCCAATATCTACGGATCTTATGACAGGCCCATAGGCAATGTACAAGAGTGTCCACCTCTATTTTGCATTTGGGACAATTGGAGATGCTCCTGCCTTAAATTTTGCCAATCGAACCGGTGCTATATGGGCCCTATGAAGTATCTTCAGCTGGATAGCCTGGGTTCTGTTACAGATAGTAATTCTTCTAGCGTTTTCCCAAATATCATTCCACGTTTCTATAGAGATTTCTAGTCCCAAATCCTGATCCCATGTTTTATGCAGATTATCCATATCTCCCGATACTTCATCATGTAGTAAATGATAAATAGTACTGACGGAAGATACCCCCACTGGTCATAGGACACTACATTCTCTATCTGATTTATAAAGGCTATCTAATAACGTAGTCTTATTCTGTATATAATCTCGAATTTGGAAGTATCGAAAGAGGTCTCCATTAGGTAATCCGAATTTCTGACGCAGCTGTTCAAAAGACATCAGGACCCCATCCTTAAATAGGTCCCCTAGACATGTCATACCCCTGGATCTCCAGAGTTTAAAAGTGGCATCTGTAAACCCCGGATGGAATCCCCATGCTCCCACTATCGGTGCATAGGGGGATGTTTTATGTCAATTGCCCTCATTTTGCCGCATTATATTCCAAGCCTTAATTGTGTTTAGTATTATAGGGTTTTTACAGTGATCTGCAATGATTTTCCTCTTAGTCTGAAAATAAAAGGTTAATAAGTGGGTATTTTACTTGAGAGGCCTCGATGTCCAACCAGATTGATTGTGGATCAGACAAGACCCAATCAGCTATGTAACTTAATAGGGAACTTAACTGATATTTCCTAAAGTCTGGGAAGTCCAATCCTCCCCTTATCTGTGGAAGCTGTAGCTTCTTCAGCTTACTGAGGGGCCGTCTATGATTCCAGATAAAGGAACCCAGCCAGCCATATAATTTACGTAGAGCCGTCCTCAGCAGCATCACCGGAAGCATTCTCATAGGATATAGGAGACGGGGCAGGACATTCATTTTGATTAGTGCTATTCTACCCAACCAGGAAATTGGAAGGTCTCCCCATCGCTGGAGATCCTGCCTTATCCTTTCCAGTAAATGCACAAAATTAACCTTATACAACTGACCAAATACTGGAGTAATAAAAATGCCTAAATATAAGAAGCCCTCCAGGGACCAACGAAAGGGAAAAAGGGATCCGTCCACTAAATGGGGTGTCATAGCACCCATTGGCATAGCCTCCGATTTTGAAAAATTAATTTTATAGCCTGAGAATGCACTAAATGTAATAATAACTTGGATTAGGCGAGGTACGGACATCAGAGGATTACTGAGGAATAGAAGAACATCATCTGCATAAAGGGTAATTTTATGTTTACCTGTACCAATCCTCGGGGCCGTTATATTAGGATCAGCTCGTATAGCTTCTGCTAGTGGTTCAATTATTAGCGTGAATAACAATGGCGAGAGGGGACATCCCTGACGGCAGCCCCTACCCACACTGAAGCTATCCGAACCTAATCCATTGGTAACCACAACTGCTTTGGGATCACTATACAATGTTGAGACCCATTTGGTAAACACCTGTCCAACGTCAAACCTTTCTAATGTGTAAAACAAATATGACGATTCAACCCTATTAAATGCCTTTTCCGCGTCTAATGAAACTACTACTCCTGGTATCTTTCCCTGATGGCAGGCTTGAATCATATTCAAAACCCTTCTAATATTATTGGATGATCTACGGCCCTTAATAAACCCCGTCTGATCCTCCTTTATAATATGTGGCAGTACCCTTTCTAGTCTCAGTGCTAACGTTTTACAAAGGATTTTAAAATCTACATTTAGCAAGGACATTGGTCTATATGATGTACAATCTTCTGGATCCTTTCCTTTTTTAAGGATAAGAGAGATATTTGCTTCTTTCAGCAAAGGCGGGAGACAGCCCTGACTATATGCATAGTTATACATGTCCATAAGTGGACCAGCCAATATTTCTGTAAATTCTTTATAGAATTCAGCTTGAAAACCATTTGGACCCGGTGCCCTACCACTCTGAAGTTGCCTAATTGCATCAAGTATTTCTTGGACTGTTAGAGGAGCATTTAGGACCGATACCTGTTCCGGAGTTAGGCCTAGAAAGGTCAAATTTTTTTAAAATGACTGCTTCCTCCTCGTCCTATCTTCACAGTCCTGCGATTTATATGACTGAGAATAAAATTCTCTATAGATCGCATTAATCTTTTTATGATCATGAGTCAGAATACCCGTACTTTTCTTGATAGACGTAATAATCTGAGGGGCCTTTTTTTTCTTTGCAAGAAATGCTAAGTATCTACCCGGTTTGTCGCCATATTCATATAACCTTTGTTTTGCAAATAATATTTCCCTCTTAGCCGTTTGAGTAAGCGTAGTGTTTAGAGCTGTCCTAAGAGCCATAATCCTTTGCAATTTAATAATAGAAAGTCTATCAGTGTATGCTGTTTTCAGCTGCTTTTAAGCGAGCTTCAAGCAGACGCTGTTGTTCTCCCTTCAATTTCTTCTGGGTCGCTGAGTAGGAGATGATCAAATCTCGCGTGTAAGCTTTGATGGTCTCCCACATCATTGACGGGTTGCTAGCTGTACCTGAATTACTTTCTAAAAAAGTTTTAAATTCTTAAGAGAAGTACTTTACAAATTTACTATCTTTCATTAGGAAGGGGTCCATACGCCAATGCCGAGGGGATGTCCCATTGTTCCTCGCCTTAGTTTCCATATATACAGCAGCGTGGTCGGAAATTGCTATATTACCTATTTTACAGGATGATATAGAATTTTAAAAAATCAAGGGGGCAGAAAACATATCAATTCTAGTATGACATTTATGTGGATTGGAGTAGAAAGAAAAATCTCTGCCCTGTGGATGAAGACATCTCCATACATCTACTAATCCTAATTCTTTGTTCAGATTCATCAATTGTCTAGATCTGGGAGATACTCCTGCAGTACTCTTGGGAATCCTATCTATTTCCGGATCCATAATACAATTAAAGTCTCCCCCTATAACTGTAGGACGGGCACCAAAAGCCATCAATTTTGAAAAGGCTTCCGTTATAAATTTAAAGGGATGTGCCGGGGGGCAGTACAAATTTAAAATCCCATATTCCTCTCCACTTATGAGGGCTTTAATCAAAATATATCGTCTAGATTCGTCTTTTATCTGCTTTAGGATTTTGAAAGGGAAATTCTTCCGAACAAGAATAACAACTCCCCTGCTTTTTGAGCTAAAAGAAGAAAAAAAGGCCTGATCAAATCCACCCTGTCGTAATTTCAAGTGTTCTTTATCCGACAGGTGTGTCTCCTGTAGGAGAGCTATATCAACTCTTTCCTTCTTAAGATTTGATAATATTTTCTTCTTTGTGACTGGCGAATTACTCCCATTGACATTCCAGGTGCACCACTTAACTGACTGATCAACCATAATCATCTGGGCAAATCCGAGACCCCTCGGGAGGGGAATCCCTATCCGGAACATCCTGAGCATAGAGCGTATAAAATTTTCAAAAATAAAGCCTCTCTAATACACTCACACCAATACAATAAAAAACGATTTCTAAATAAAAAAAATATAAAACGTATCTAAGTGGAGATTTTCCCCCTTATTCCCAGGGGGTGTCACTTCCTCTCCAAAAGTCCATCATATCCTCTCCCAACCAATGCTCCACCCTTGACCCAGGCACTCCTCAATAAAATGAGGAGAATTCAGATATAATACAAGGCTGGAGTTAACAGTGAGCATCCTACCCCCACCCATACCAACACCTGGATATATTTGGTAATGTTAATATCATATATAAACATTTTAACTATAAAATTACAACCTCAACAAATAATTTTTAAATATACTAATACAAAATAACAAGGGAGAAACAACCCCGCTCCTAAAGACAGAGGTAAAATTGAATAAGGTAACCACCTCCCCCCACCAACTTTAACCAAAGCCCCCAGCTTATATATATATATATATATACACACACACACATACACACATACATTTACATATATACACACACACACATATACATACATCCCACATATATACATAAAATAATAAAAGAAAACAACCCCAAGGGGGGGGAGAAAATCAAATCCCTCTCCCCACCCCCCCCATGATAATATTAATCAGTAAAGTAAGAAAAAAAGGGGGGGACATAAACCAAAGCGGGGGGAAAGGCAAACCAACATCCATTATGTCTTACAGTTTATCTAAGAGAGTCCAAGAATTCCTTAGCCTTTTCTGACGATCCGAAGTTATACACGGATCCTTCATGGTTAAAGTGTAGCGTTGCTGGGTAGCGTAAGGAGTACTGAATATTTAAGTCCCTTAAACGCTTCTTCGCCTCGTCGAATGCCTTCCTCTTTCGGACCAGAGCTGGGGAAAAGTCCTCGAATAACATGATCTTGGATCCTTTATAGATCATGGCGAAGGGATCTTTTCCAAGATTTCTAGAGGCTTCTAGGAGTATCTGCCTCTCCTTGTAGCTCTGCAGCCGGAACAGAACCGGGCATGGGCGCTGGTTCGAGCCGGGCCCGCGTATTGCGACCCGGTAGGCCCATTCCACCCTCACCTGGCCTGATCCAGCCTCCAGATTTAAAAGCTGTGGCAGCCACTTTTCGAGAAACGCTGTAAGCTGGCCTTCCTCTTCCCGTTCGGGAAGGCCCAGCAAACGAATTTTATTTTACCTCGATAATCGAGGTCGTCAATGTAATTCTCTAAGGTCCGGACTCGCTGTTCGAGAGTCCGGACCCGATCCACGGCCAATTGCGCTGTAGTTTCGGAGGTCGCGGCCTTTAGCTCCGCCCCTCCGACTCGGCGCTCGATCTCCTTAATGTCTCGGTCGTGCTTCTGCAGCACGGCCGAGAGTGAGTCCCATCGACTTCGGGACTCCTCGATAAAAGCGTCGATCTTCGCGTCCAGCTCGGAGATCATCTCCACAAGGCCTGTCACTGTAGGTAAGTCCCCCGGGGTGGCTGTGGATGCCTCTGCTGCAGCTGGACAGGGTGGGAGAGGGGTTCCTGCTTGCTGAGAGCTGCGAGCTCCCTTCCCTTTGGTCATTTTTACTAAATATTAGACTGTTTAAATGTAATACTAAGCAACTAATTCAATTAAACAGCTATTATGAATGATTTGGTGAGTGTGATGGGGGTGGGCGACCCACTTTACCCAAGTCTTGGGAAGAGCACTATGGACTCAGACTTACTGGGTCGCCGCCATCTTGGATCCCACGCAATTACCCTTATTTCAGCTCAGCCAGTTGTTACTCACCCAAGTGCCTCCCTTTCAAACTGAATGCTAAATTCTACCATATTATGGTCACTATTTCCTGTGGGATCATTTATTCTGATATCATTTATTTAATCTGCCTTATTACATATCACCAGATCCAAAATAGCTTGATGCCTGGGTGGATCCACAATATTGTTCTAGGAAACAGTCTAAGTTCTTTCTCACGGTTTCCTCAGCTAATCTGACTATTTTAATCAACATCCAGATTGAAGTTTCTCATGATGCATGTATTGCCTTTGTTAAACAGCCTCATTATCTTTTAAATTCTGAAAGGTAGACAAAGAGAAGTCACTGGTGAGATAGTTTGAAACTAGAAGTCATACTTATAAATCCAATAAAAGATTTTTTTAAAAAACCCTTTATCTAGTAAATGATTAAATATTAGATTTGCTACCATATGGTGTGATTGAGGCAAATGGCATGTATACCTTTACAGGGGGATTCAATGCAGATTTACTGTTGCTAAAAGGATTAAATTATCTGAACAGGTTGCCTGGACAAGCCTTGTATTCTGTTGTATGTAGAAGATTAAGGGATGATCTAATGGAAGTGTTTGGGATGATTCAAGGATTTGATAGGATAGATAGAATGACATTATTTTCTATGGTGTGTGTGTTCAGAACAGAAGACAGCGCCTTCAAGTTAGAGCCAGCCTATTAAGAGTTCATATCAGAAAGGATTTATTAACAGAATAGGTAGTGGAAATTTGAAAAACTGTCCCTACAAGCTACCAAAGAGACTCTTCCAATTAAAAGTTTCAAAACTGAAGTTGCTTGATTTTTGTTCGGCCATGATATTAAGGAATATTATGAATCGGAGCAGATGACTGGAGTATAGGTACAGCTTAGCCGAAACTTAAGTGAAAGGTGAAACCAGCTCAAAGACGGTTTGCCCTACTTCTAGCCCTATGTCTCTGTAAATGAATAATGTCAGGCAGATATTTTGAGATTAAGCTGGGTGAGAGGTGGTTTATGAATTTTTACTGAATGGACTGTATCTCCACTATAAATCTGATGATGTTGTAATTCTGTGAATCACTGTAGGATTAATTTAAATCCCTGGAACCTGATCAGGTGGACCCTTGAACTCTGTGGGAAGCTAGGAAAGTGATTGCTGGGCCTCTTACTGAGATATTTCTTTCATCGATAGTCACAGGTGAGGTGCCAAAAGACTGGAGGTTGGCTAACATGGTGCCACTGTTTAAGAAGGGTGGTAAAGACAAGCCAGGGAACTATAGACCGGTGAGCTTGACGTCGGTGGTGGGCAAGTTGTTGGAGGGAATCCTAAGGGACAGGATATACATGTATTTGGAAAGGCAAGGACTGATTAGGGATAGTCAACATGGCTTTGTGCGTGGGAAATCATATCTCACAAACTTGATTGAGTTTTCTTTGAAGATGTAATAAAGAGGATTGATGAGGGCAGACCGGTAGATGTGATCAATATGGACTTCAGTAAGGTGTTCGACAAGGTTCCCCATGAGAGACTGATTAGCAAGGCTGGATCTCACAGAATACAGGGAGAACTAGCCATTTGGATACAGAACTGGCTCAAAGGTAGAAGACAGAGTGTGGTGGTGGAGGACAGTTGTTTTTCAGACTGGAGGCCTGTGACCAGTGGATTGCCACAAGCATCGGTGCTGGGTCCACTACTTTTTGTCATTTATGGAAATGATTTGGATGTGAGCATAAGAGGTACAGTTAGTAACGATCCGCATCCACGAACATCAACTAGCCACGAAACAACACGACCAGCTATCCCTAGTAGCCACACACGCAGACGACAAGCAACATGAATTTGACTGGGATAATACTACCATTATAGGGCAAGCGAAACAAAGAACAGCCAGGGAATTCCTAGAAGCTTGGCACTCATCCACAAACTCCATCAACAAACACATAGATCTGGACCCAATATACCGGCCACTACAGCGGACAGCTGAAACTGACAACCGGAAGCGGCAGGGACAGACCACTATAAATGCCGGAGGAAACACCACAGAAGCGCTTCACAGGAGGCTCCCAAGCACTGAGGATGTCACCTAGACAGGGGACGAAACGTTTGCAACAAAAACTTCCAGCTCGGCGAACAGAACCACAGCAGTTAGTAAGTTTGCAGATGACACCAAAATTGGAGGTGTAGTGGACAGCAAAGAAAGTTACCTCAGATTAGAACGGGATCTTGACCAGATGGAGAAAGTGAAGTCTGCAGATGCTGGAGATCAGAGCTGAAAATGTGTTGCTGGAAAAGCGCAGCAGGTCAGGCAGCATCCAGGGAACAGGAGAACAGGCCTTCCTAACCTGCAATCTTCTTCCCGACCTCTCCGCCCCCACCCCAGTCTGACCTATCACCCTCACCTTGACCTCTTACCACCTATCACATTTCTGACACCCCTCCCCCAAGTCCCTCCTCCCTACCTTTTATCTTAGCCTGCTGGACAAACTTTCCTCATTCTTGAAGAAGGGCTTATGCCCGAAACGTCGATTCTCTTGTTCCCTGGATGCTGCCTGACCTGCTGCGCTTTTCCAGCAACACATTTTCAGCTCTTGACCAGATGGGCCAATGGGCTGAGAAGTGGCAGATGGAGTTTAATTGAGATAAATGCGAGGTGCTACATTTTGGAAAAGCAAATCTTAGCAGGACTTAAACACTTAATGGTAAGGTCCTTAGGGAGTGTTGCTGATCAAAGAGACCTTGGAGTGCAGGTTCATAGCTCCTTGAAAGTGGAGTCGCAGATAGATAGGATAGTGAAGAAGGCGTTTGGTATGCTTTCCTTTGCAATTCCCTGCCCAGTTAAGGCTACCTCCTTGAATGTTTTTAAGGCAAAGATGGATAAACTTTTGAACGTTAAGGAATCAAGGGTAGAGTGAGCAGGTGGGTATGTGGAGCTAAGTCCACATAATGATCAGCCATGATCTTATTGAATGGCAGACAGACTCAAGTGGCCAGATCAGCATATGCCATTAAAGGACTATTTATGAGGAGATTTGGTAAGAAGCTTGTTTGCATATTTGGCTTAATTTAAGAAAATACCTCTCATATCCCCAGAGCAAAATTTTGTATTAACAAAATGTGTTCATTATTTTTCTAAAAGGCAAAGATTTTTTTCAAAAAGATTAATCCTCTATTATCCACCAGCTCATCATAGCTCCAACCAGAATCATTTCCACAAGTTATGACAAGCTGTCCAATTTCAGTGTAAGCAATACATGTTAATTTTCTCACACACCTATGTATTTCCCACTAGGTGTTGAATTATCCAAAACTATCCGATACCAAAATGCAAAACTTGTTTATTTAACTTGCTTGCAATAATATAACAATTCTTTCAATCTGAATTGATAATATTATTCTGCAGGGTAAAAAGACAGAGGATGTGCAGTTTGTTTTCAACAGTGTGCTTTGTCATTTTAAGTGGAGAAGCAGGTCTGACAGGTAGGCTTTGGCATGCACTCAGGTAGAGGAGTGCTAGTAACCATGGATTCTGCTGATGTCACAGTTGAAAGGGCATGTTGGTGCAGTTTGTTGCATATGTGCCTGTGAGGAAGCCCTGTAGGCTGGGAGGGAAGTTAATACAAGCATGTTCCTTCAGATTGCCAAAGTAGTTAGTTCGTTTCATGCATGTAGTAGGTGAAACTTCTGTCCTCTGTAGGATTACCCTGAAATACATGGAAATATTCTGAAGCATTTGGAGATACAGAACATCAATCAGGATATCACAAAGAAGCTACAGGTATAGAGAGATTGGTTGTTAGTGCTTTGAAGTATAATTAATTTGCTTGCTTTGAAGTACTTCAGGCACTTTTTCTGTTAGACATTTTTTTGCATTCTGTCCTTTTGAAGATATTTCTCAACAACATTCGGACTTATTGTCACAAGCTATGCTTACAGACAAAGTAACATCACTGTTTTTTCAAAAGTAAACTGCTTTCCGTAGTTAAGTAGAAACTAGAAATGTTAATTGACTTTCCTTTTGCGTTTCTCATTTACCACTCAAATTCACAACAAGCAAACAACTTCATTCCAGTGATGAAGCCCTACTGGGCAATTCTGATTATAAGTTGTGCTGGAGTGTTAACTCTGTTGGTTATCGTGTAAAAAGGTTACTTCAAGGCCAAATGGGAGGAGTTTGAGTAATTAGGGTCTAGCAATAGATAACTGAGGTTCTAAAATAAAAAAAGTCAGTTTGCAGACACCTGTGGAGTAGAAACACCACGTAGAAATTTGATCAGCAGTATGCAAACTCCCCGAGGTGAGTGCCTGGATTGATGCCACGTATTTTAGCCATTTTAATTTCACTTAGACTTGCTTAAAGTGCAAAGTGGATGAATTGAAGATAGTGATAGTAATAAGTCACAAGTAATATTTTTTCAGTGGTAAAGTTCATAGAAGCAGCTGTCTCAGGATTGTTTTGAAGTCTGGCAGTGGTAAAAAGATCTAGGCTGGTACCATCTTTTGTGATTATATGGATAGTACAGAGATTCCATCTAAGTTATGGGATTTGATCAATGACCTAAAAACTGAACAGCTGCAGCTCTGATTATATTTCAGTCCAATTAGGATTCCATTTACACAGATATACTTCAATTCTCTCCACAGTCTGTGTTGTGTGGCCAATTTACACATTTGGAAATGTATTATTTTAGTATTGATAGTGAATTTGTGAGATATTATCAAAATGGAGCATGTTTTGGAGCTTCCTGATATCTAAGCCTATTCATATTACTTCAGTTTAAAATGGCATGTTTCATGTGATGTGCAAAGTAAGCTGTTGACCTGAGAACTATATTTCAAATTCGCTATTGCATATTTTAATGTGATACATTGATTTCAGTTTCTCAGCAAATTTTGTTACTTATTAAAACAGACAAGACAAAAATGGTTCAGTTCCTTTGCAAGATCAATGATGTTCTTGTTAATATGGTAGACTTGTTTTTTGTAGTGGATTGAGATAAAATAGTGTATTTTTGATTCTTTTTAACAAAGAAGGACCCCCTTGAGCTTTTGCCCCTTCCTTTCATGTGTTTTTCTGATTAGATAACTGCTGTATGTTGTGGAAATAAGTAAGTTGTTTCCTCTGCAGTGGGAGGTCACTTGATGATCTGCGGATGTGTTCAGCTGTTTGGCTTCAAGTAAGTTTATGTTTTCTGTTCTGAGTCAGTTAGTTTTGTATCACAGAACTGAGAATGATCAGGTAAAATTGAAAGGGCTGTTAGATTTTTTTTGGTTAGTATGCTGTTAACCTGAACTATATTTCAGATTCAAATTGCATATTTTAATGCGATACTTTGATTGAACTGAATTAATGGAAGGTGAGAGGTTGTGCTTTTTGTTATTTAGTGTAGGCACAGATTCCTTGTTGAAGTTTTGTTTTTCAATTAGCTGCTCTAATTTGCAGTTGTTATAACAATAAAAATTGTTCGACTTAAAATCTTGGATTTTTTAAATTCAGTAGGTGTCTTTATATTACTGGAGATGTCTCTGAAAGCAGTAGGTGCTCTGTTTGTCAGTAAACTGGTCAGTATGATAATAAGCGATCATGAAAGCAATAGTAATGCAAAACTATCAATGTAAGGGTACATTGCAGTTAATATCGGGCAGTGAGTTACAGTTGATATTTTGATGACTTAGTAAGAAATTGGATACTAATACAGAGACTAGATTGTTCAAACGATGATCAATATTAGCTTGCAGTGACAAGGGATGAAGAGACATGATTTGAAGACTTAACAATTTTCATTGCAGATGATATCATATAGTACATTTGTATTTTTAAAAGAAAAAGCATTGTCGTCTATATTTGTGGTATCACTATTGTGCCCATGCCAATACTGCTAATACCTCTTCCTTCTCAATGTTAATTTATTCAAGTATATCACAGTTCCCCTCCCTATTTCCTGGACCAACCGACCTCGTCCATTATGAATATAAATGAATATGAGTATTCATTTAAAACTTCACCTTTGTCTCCCAGCTCCACAATTATTCAGTTCACATGTGGCATAAAAATTGGCACTATGGTGGTTCCTGTTTTGGGCCCTAAGGGGCACTGCTCTTTCCCTGGTTTTCTCCTGTCCCTCATATACTTCTAAACTGCCTGTGGTCTTGCCATAATGTTATCCACCAGTTATTTTAATGTAGATTTTCTGGCAAGTATCTGCTTCAAATCCACTTTGGCCAGATCCTGCCTTACCTTATTAAAATCAGCTTTCCCCAGATTAGAACCTTTATCCTTATCCATAACTAACTTAAATCTTATTGATTTATGGTTACTATTACTGAAATGTGGAGGACTTCCTCCTCAAAGGAAATCAAGGGTTCTGGGGAAAGGGCAGGAAAATGGACGTAAGGAGGGTCAAATCAGCCATGATCTTATTGAATGGCGAAGCAGGCTTGAGGGGTCAGAAGGCATACTTCTGTTCCTATTTTGTATGGTCTTAGGAGATTTTTTTCTGCCAACACGTAGAAAGTCTTACAACAGAGGGAGCAATACTAGACCTAATTATAGGAAAATAAGTCAGGCAAATGGGGGAGCATTTCAGTAATAGTAAAAGTTTTTAAAAACTTCCCACTAACCTTCACCATATTGTGTACTTTCTAGAAGACAAAATAGCAATGGAAGGGTGTTTTTTAGATTGTAAGCCTATGACCAGTGATGTTCCGCAGGGATCAATGCTGAGACCCCTGTTGGTTATAGTATATGGATATATAATATGATTTGGAGCAGAATGTAGATGGTCTGATTGGGAAGTTTGTGGATGACATAAAGACTGGGAGTGATGCAGATTGTTAGAAGGATTGCCAGAGGATATGGATAGGTTTGAGACATGGGCAGAAAAATGGCAGATGGAAATTAATCTGAGCAAATGTGAGGTGATGCATTTTGGGAGATCTAATGCAGATGGGAAGTACGCATGCAAATGACAAGAAGGCATATGGCATGCTTGCCTTTATCAGGCAGAGCATATAGCAAAAGTTGACAAGTCATGTTGCAGCTGAATAGATTTTTAGTTAGGCCACAATTGGAATATTGTGTACAGTTCTCGTTGCCACAGAGGCTTTGGGGAAGGTACAGAAATAGTATGTTGCATGGTTTGGAGGATATTGGCTATGAGGAGAGATTGGACAAACTTGGTATGTTTTTATTTGAATGTTGAAGAATGAGGGATAACTTAATAGAAGTTTACAAAATTATGAGAGGTGAGGATACAATGTGTAGTTAGTGCCTTTTTTTCAAGGTACAAATGTTATTTATTAGGGGACACAGGTTTAAAGTAAAAGGGAATAGATTTAAAAGAGATGTGAGAGGCAAGTTTTTTTTGCACAGAGGGTGGTAAGTGCCTGGAATGCGCTGCCAAAGGAGGTTGTGGATATGGATACAATAACAATGTTTAAGTTCCATCTTGACAGAAAAAATGAATAGGCAGGGAACAGAGGGATGCAAAAAGTATAGAGATAACAAGTTTTTAGTTTAGAAAGGCATCTTGTGTCAGCTTTCTCTTGGTGGGCTGAATGGCCTGTTCCTTTGTTATACTGTTCTTTGTTTGTTAGAGTAAGCCCTTCCCAATTTAACAAATTGTTTTTGATTATTTTGTTACTGGGCCTGACACTTGGAGAAATGATCTTTAAAGATTTAAAGCTGACTTTCCTGTGTTCATTCGTAGTTCCTAGTTGTTGTTTTGAAAAGAAGAGAAGTTTATATTGCAGAGAATGGAAGCTGAGCACCAAAATGTGCTCCTTCAATGCCTCAGGCTTATGACTAGATTTGAGAAATACAAAAAAAACGCTAAACCTCCACTCACACATTAGTGTGTAGTAATTAAAACAATTGTAGGGCATTCCACCTAGAATACTCTATTAATAATAATTATTAATCATGTTAATATGAATTAGTGGGAGCTAGGATCACTGGCAAGTGGTGTTGAAATCATATGGAACATATGCATTGAACTAGAAGAATTGAACTTTGCCAAGGTGCAATTTACTTTTTGCAAACAACATTGAGCTGTTCTCTGCATTATCTAATTGTTAAAATGTTGGCAATGGATTGGCTGTTCAAAAGCACTGGAAGTCAACTGTTTTCAACACAAACACAAAGCACATTTAGTGGTCCATTTTCTGAATTGTACTGACAATCAAATTAGGAAGACGTAATCGCTTTATTGTGAATCGTTTCTGTAGGGAAATGTATATTGTCATAACAGAAAGTCACTTACTAGTTTTCAGGCTGTCTCAAGATTAGAAAATATGCTGACAAATTGTAGTTGTTATTTCCTTGGATTTACATTATTAATTAATTACGAAGTTGAAAAAAATCCAGGTACAAAAATATGAATTGCCTTGACCTCTTCAGAATTCACAGTAAGGCTCAACTTGAAATGCCTCAATTGCTGAGACTTGTCATAATAAAACAATTACAGCTTCACAAATATTTTGTTTGTCTCATGTCTGAGACGTTATTTTTCCTGTATAGGTACAGCAGGCAATGAAGAAAGCTAATGGCATGCTGGCCTTCATAACAAGAGGAATTGAGTATAGGAGCAAAGAGGTCCTTCTGCAACTATACAGGGCCCTGGTGAGACCGCACCTGAAGAATTGAGTGCAGTTTTGGTCTCCAAATTTGAGGAAGGACATTCTGGCTATTGAGGGAGTGCAGCGTGGGTTCACGAGATCAATTCTCGGAATGGAGGGACTATCATATGCTGAAAGATTGGAGCGACTGGGCTTGTAAACACTTGAGTTTAGAAGGATGAGAGGGGATCTGATTGAGATGTATAAGATTATTAAAGGATTGGACACTCTGGAGACAGGAAGCATGTTCCTGCTGATGGGTGAGTCCAGAACCAGAGGATACAGTTTAAAAATACGGGGTTGGCCATTCAGAACAGAGTTGAGGAGAAACTTCTTCACCCAGAGAGTGGTGGATATATGGAGTGCTCTGCCCCAGAAGGCAGTGAAGGCATTGGATAATTGCAAGAAAGAGATGGATAGCGCTCTTAGATAGTGGATTATGGGGATAAAGCAGGAACAGGATACTGATTGTGGATGATCAGCCATGATCATAATGAATCGTGGTCCTGGCTCGAAGGGCCAAATGGCCTACTCCTGCACCTATTGTCTATTGTCTGTATCTATAAGCTAGAAATCATTATTGTGGGAGCAAATGGAACACAAGCAATAATGAAACACAGAACATTTGCAATATCCAGTCAATGCTGTAGAACCCACAATGCTGTAGAACAGCATTGACTGTAAGATCAACCACAAAACATTCTTTTATTTTATAAATTGTGGATTTAAGGTTTTGATTTTTAATTGTGATCTGATTTTTGTCTGATTGTGTGTTGAGACAATTTAGTAATTTTGGAGTGAAGAGACAGTTATTTGATGATATATTATGGATTCAGACAGTATTCATGATTTCTGATTCAATGGGAACTCATAATGCCCAGCAGTGCAACAAATCAGTGTTTACAAGGCTATTAGTGACGTGGTTCCTGATGAAGGGCTCCTGCCCGAAACGTCAATTTTTCTGTTCCTTGGATGCTGCCTGACCTGTGTGCTTTTCCAGCACCATTCTAATCTTGACTCTGATCTCCAGCATCTGCAGTCCTTATTTTCGCCTCTTAGTGGTGTGGTGACCAATGTTAGAACTACTATTGAGAATCTCTCATTTTCAAACATACTTTCTAAGTATTAACCATAGCACGGTCATAGAAAATTTACTGCTAAGCCATCAGGTTTGGTTGGGGTTAGTGTTAGGGTCGGGGTTAGAGTTAGGGTCCCTTGCAAGGGAACTTCAACATGGAAATTCCAATATTTATTCCTCTTGTAACCTCAGAAGAAGGTTAAAAATCACACAACACCAGGTTATAGTCCAACAGATTTATTTGGACTGTGACCTGGTGTTGCGTGATTTTTAACTTTGTCCACCCCAATCCAACACCGGCTCCTCCATATCATGGCAACCTCAAGAAGATGCCACCTCAATTGACAGTGCTGCTGAACTGCTAGCTCTCTGATCCTGGGTTCCCTCCAACCCTCCAGCCATTTCCTCAAAACAAAATACATTGAACTGAATGTGATTTTTTTAAAAATGAGGCCCAGACTATTGCTTACATATGTTTTCAAAATTTGCTTTTGAAAAGACCTTCTTCAGTTAGTCAAACAGTCCTCTGGAATGCCTGTAAATAGGCAGTTCAAAGGTGTCTTGTGCCGCAGAACTGAATGGAAACATTTGAACTGAACTAACTTTTATGGTGGTTAGTTTCTATGATGCATAGAGGATGCACCTGGACAGGTGTCCCTTTAATACTGAGTGAAGAGAACGAACCAGCTGTATTTGGCTTTAAACTTTCTGACTGCATTAAAGCCTGCGAAAAAGCTTTTAAATTTTTTCCCCATCAAATGCATATAAAAACAGATCTTCCTCTTGCTCCAAACAGCTCCTCTTTACTAGGCATCTGAAATAATTAATGTGATGTCTATCACAATTCTAGATGTGACTACACCTTACAGACACTTACTGTCTATGTGACCAGCACATCTAACAAGTTAAACAAGAATGAACGTCTGTTGGGTTAACTTTCTGCCACTATCTTATTGAATTTCCTCTTTTACCCCGTCATCCAGTTGTTTTCTTAATGTCTCCCCACCACCATCCCTCATGCTGTACCCATGCTTTACCAATACATTTAGGGGAAGCATTTCTTGTCTCAAAATCAAACTGGTACAACCAGTTTTGTGATACTGCCAGACCTGATGGCACAGGACACTGTATAAACCATTCATTAGCTGCAAGCTTTAGTGATCCCCAAATGCTGCTTGCTTGCTTTTCCGAGATATCTGTTTGTGAACTGCATGTAGATCCAATCTCTTTTGACCTAGATGAGCCAAAAATGGAAGACTATAAGAAGACACTGTGATTCGGAGCAATATAGATGTTGTCATTTGAACCTCGTTTAATTTTCTCTGCTTGGTAACTCAAATTTTAATTTAACTTCCTGTATTGTAGAAATTTTCACCACATCTAAAAGAGTTAATTTTCTGAGGTACTCATTCATTGCTTCAGATATTACTTTTCATGGCTTATGCAGTATGCATTCACACACAACCTTCAGTATTGCAACCTTCATCATTGCCACTTAGCAGCATTACCTGGATTTGACTTCAATCTATTCATCACAGGAGAACTGCAGAATTTGGTATTTTCAGATCTGTACTGCAGAACTTAGAATATAGCGCAAATGTGGACTTTGGAAGTTCAGGATTCAAAAGGCAAAACCAAACAGGAGATGGGAAGAGAAGAAATGTCAAGGTCATAAGCTAATGTCCCAGTTTGTTGTCCCTCCTGGGGAGTGCTAAAAATATTTTAAATGATTGACCAAATTGTTTCATTGACATGCGTCACAACTCTAACAGATTGCAATTAAATTAAACCAGGTTCTGTTGTCATTTTTTCTTTTACATTAGTTGCACTTCCAGTTAGTTCTTCTCCCGAGCAGAATTGTAAGACAAGACTTCTGCTAACAGCAGTTTAAACACGCCAAAGGGAGTGGCTACCAAAAGAGTTGGACGTCTTGCTTCTCTCCATTCTTGCATAGCATATAAAACCAGAAGCTTGGTGAAGGTGGAGCTATTGCCACTAACAACTCTTCAGTTTATCAATTCCTAGTCTGAACAAAGGATTTTTAAACAGTTTACGGCATTTACTCAGTCTTGAATAAAATCCAAACCTTAAAAATGTTCAAATCTAACTGTCTCAGGGGACTTATATGTTTAGAGCACAGGGAGTCAGATATCTCTGTTACATTCCTACAAGCAGGACTGTGATAAAGGCAAGACTCTGCTATTACTTTTAATCAAGAATTTTGGCATTGTTGCAGAAATGATAATTACTATTAAAATGTTACAGAAGCCTCTACAAAACCAAAAAAAGTAACTACATTGAAGTAGTACAACTAAAAATTTAACTATCTTAAATACCTGTCAACAGTATGTGTAAAAAGTGAGGGATGTTAGAATATATGTTTGTACCTGTGCTCTACATCAGGAATTGACTTGCAGTTAATTAGATGATTTCTTCAGTTTGGAATGGCTTTTGAAGACCGAGCAAAACAGTGGAGATTGGGAAGTCAGCACAATTAGAATAAACATTGAGGCATTGTAAGCGAGCTAAGAGATTACCATACTCATATCACTGATTTAGTGCTGCGGAAGATAGTGGAGAAGTGCAATTTGGCTGCAATCCTGTACTTGAGCAAGTATCCACTTAAATTCTCTTGTAATAAAGACTGCAAAGGGGTAACAGTCCACCACTAAATTAAAGCCTCCACCTTATACTTTTTAATACTAGAATTCTTGGAGAACTGTCCTTTTTAATCTGTTTCATTAAAGTGTTACGTGACAGCTTGGATTAAACTTTGAGCACAGTAAAGCCCGTCAGTGTTGCGAGGGTTTACCAGATTCAGTTAAATTCCCACTGGTCTTGGCTCTATCTGGATTAAGTGTGACCTTAATTGTAAAACCAGTTCAGTGCAGGAAATTGCACTCGGGAAGTGCACATGCTTGTCAGAAAAAGTATGTTTACAAGGATTGGTTTCCCTTGCCTCAATCTGTATTTATTCTGAGAAATAATAAAAGCAGATCAGTGTGATGAGAACCTATTTCTGTGCTTGTGTGTGTCACTAGCTGACTGCACCAATCCGCTATACCAGGCACATTGTTGCCTTTTGTAATCTCATTACTTCTATCACAGGTTTGTTTTGGCTGTAGACAGAGTTTGATTGAACTCTTTGTGGAGGTGGTGTTCTGTTTAGTCAGCAATGAGTAACAACATTCCTTGTTAGTTTGCACAGTCGAGTACACATTCACAGTTCACGTAGGAAGCTCTCTCTGCTGGGTGTGTCTGTGTCAAGACTAATGAGACACAGGCAAAGTTATCATGTAAGTTGCTTTTTCTTTAAGTTACTTGGTGCAAATGCAATCAAGAATGCTCTTGCCTCATAGATAAGACACAATTTTACGCTTAAGTGATCAGTATGTTTAGGACTTCAACAGTTTTACGGTTCAAGTCATTATCTGTTTTAAAATTGATTTCTTAAAATATGTCATTTTTGTCATGGCTTCGTTCTTGGAGCTGGATTTCACTCAATGTATTTTTTTCCGTATTTTGTCTCTATTCTGTTGACTGTCCCATGATTATTTTCTTTATGTTGCACTTGTATGCTGGTTATTTTGTTTTGCTCCCCCGTGGACACAGCCTTAACATTAGAGGGGGTCAATTTAGAATGGAAATGAAGGAGCCATTTCTTCAGCCAAAGACTGGTGGGCCTATGAAATTCATTGCCACAAGCGCAGTGGAGGCTGGGCCGTTGAAGGTCTTCAAGGCAGAGAGTGATATATTCTTGATCTTGCAAGGAATTAAGGGTTACGGGGAGAGTGCCGGCAAGTGAAGTTGAAATGCCCATCAGCCATGATTGAATGGTGGAGTGGACTCAATGGGCCGAATGGCCTTACTTCCACTCCTATGTTTTATGGTCTTATGGTCTTTTTGATGCAATTGACAATGGGACCTTCTTGAGGTATTTTTCTGCCTGCCAGATCTATGTTAACTTTCAGTGATATTCCCTTCTAATTGTTGAATAATATCTCTGTTCCAGTACATACTCCCTGCTGCCCTTTGCCTCAACCAACAGGTGCACCCGAGCAGGTGTCCTGTGCTTGGCATCCATTAATGCTGCCCTGAATCAGGAATTGAGAACTACATTATACTGTGGCTCAGATTCAAGAACTTGAAACAATTGCATTCTCTGTAAGGAGATGCTGTTTCATTTAGTCTCATTTTATTTCCATCCTCCCCATTCTCCTGGTATGCACAGATTTTGTTTCCCTGTCCCCCAAATCATCAATCCTAGCATTTGTCATGCTTCTCCTCCTCTTCATGCCATTCATTTTCTCTCCTGTCTCCCTGTTGCAGCTTTAATCTGAGTGAAGTTGCTGAAGAAAATGGTTCTGGGTCAATGTTCCAATAAGATTTTCTATTCGCAGCACAAAACTTCCAAACATTTCCAGTGGCAAAAGGATTTGGGTATGCAAAAGCTTTGGTAAAGAGGAACATCATCAATGACAATGTGTTTTTCTCTTAACTAACATTGTCATATGCACTGTGCCCTTGAGTGTTGCCTGCCAGTGTGAAATGCTGGCCTATATGAGCTGCTGTAACATTGATGGTGCAAAATTTGTTTTGGCTATAGTCTAAAAATGAATGCTTCTTTATGAACAGGATTTAATATGCATCTCATTTTATATGTGATTTAGTAACATTATATTCCCATTACCAACTCAACTGCTGACCATTCCAAGTTCAGATCCTGACCTCAACAATGGCTAGGCAAAAACGAGGACTGCAGATGCTGGAAACTAGAGTTTAGATTGGATTGGTGCTGGAAAAGCACAGCTGGTCAGGCAGCATCTGAGGAGCAGGAAAATCAATGTTTCGAGCAAAAGACCTTTGTCAGGAATCAACAATGGCTCCCTCTTCTAAGCTACTGACTATTCTTTCTCCAAACTATCATCATCAGACCTTGAATTCTGTGTTCGTACAAACTACCCCTCCATGTCTAATCTTCCTTTCCTCTTCAAAGTCTTTGAATATAGGTACAGTGTAGTGTAGATAAATGTGAGGTTACTCACTTCAGTAGCAAAAATAAGAAGGGAGATTATTTGAATGCAGTTAAACTGAGAGTGAGGAATGCTCAATTAGGAACTACATTATACTGGGTGTCCTCATGCACCAGTCGCTGAAAGTGTGCTTGCAGGTTATGCCTCCAGTGGTTTCCAGCATCACAGATGCCAGTGTTCAGCCAGTTTGTTTAGAGTCACTGGATACTGGGCCCTGACTACATTCCTGCAATAGTATTGAAGACTTATGCTCTCGAACTTGCTGCTCCCCTAGCCAAGCTCTTCCAGTACAGTCACAACACTGGCATGTACCCGGCATTCTGGAAAATTGCCTAGGTATGTCCTGTACTCAAAATGCAGGACAAATTCAACCCCTCAGTCTCCTACAGTCATCAGTAAAGTGATGGAAGTTGGCTTCAACAATACAAAGAAGCAGCATGTACTCAGCAATAAACTGCTCACTGATGTCCAGTTTGATTTCTGTCAGGCCCACTCAGCTCCTGACCTGGTTACAGCCTTGGTTCAAACATGAACAAAAGAGCTCAATTCCAGCGGTGATGAGGGAGTAACAGCCCTTGACATCCAGGCTACATTTGACCAAGTGTAGCATCGAAGAGCCTTAGCAAAAGTAGAATCAATGGGAATCAGGGTGCAAACTCTGCACTGGCACAGAAGAAGATGGTTATGAGTTTCTCTGCAGAGCTTCCTCAGGATAGCATCCTAGGCCCAACCACCTTCAGCTGCTTCATCAATAACCTTCCCTCCATCACATAAGGTCAGAACTGGGGATGTTCACTGATGAGTGCACAATGTTCAACATGTTTTGTGACTTTTCAGACACTGAAGCAGTCCATATTCAAATGCAACAATTACTGGACAATATCCAGGCTTGAATTAATAAGTGGCAAATAGTATTCGCTCCATACAAGTGCCAGACAATAACCATCTCCTTCAATAAGAGATAGTTATGACTAGAAGAGCATGTCAGTGGCTAGGAATACTGCAGTAAGTAACTCACTTCCTGACTCCCCAAGGTTTGTCCACTATCTACCAGATGCAAATCAGGAGTATGATGGAATACTGCTTGGATAAGTGCAGCTTCAACGACACTTGAAGCTTGACACCATGCAGGGCAAAGCAGCCTGCTTAATTGGCACTACTTCCACAACCATTCACTCCTTCCTCCACCAATGCTGAGTAGTAGCAATGTGTACTCTCTAAAAGATGCAGAACAAAATTTTACCAAAGATCCTTAGACAGCACCTTCCAAGCCCATGACCACTTCCATCTAGAAGACAAGATAGATGGGAACATCATCACCCGCAAGTTTCCCTCCAAGGCATTAACCATCCTGACTTGGAAATATATAACTGTTCTTTTAGTATTGGTGGATCAAAATCCTGGAATTCCTTTTCTATGACATTGTGGGTCTGTCAACAGTACATGGACTATAGTGGTTCAAGAAGGCAGCTCACCACCAACTTCTCAAGGAATGGGCAATAAAATGCTGGCCAACCAATTCAGTACTCAGACCTCTTGGCATCATGGTATTCCACAAACCTAACAACACATTAAAATAGCAGCTAATGAACTTGAAAGACCCGATAAAGACTACAGGCAAAACTAATGTCATTTACAAAATACCTTGCAAGAACTGTAAAAAAACAAGACATTGGATAAACAGATAGACAACTAGCCACCAAGATACATGAACATCAACTAGCCACAAAAAGACATTAATCACACTCACTAGTATCCTTACATATAGATGAGGAAGGACGTTACTTCGACTGGGACAACACATCCATCCTAGGACAAACCAAACAGAGATCCGCATGAGAATTCCTAGAAGCAATCGGAATTCTGTCAACAAACACATTGACTTGGATCCCCCAAGAAAAATAACATGTTATGATGTCACCACAGGAAATGGCATCACTACAGGAAATGATATCACTAACCCAAGGAAACCTAAACATATAAATAGAAAGAGAGCCATGCCACCAATGTTTCATCTGGAGATTTACTTATAATGTTACCTAGTATGGTGACGAAATGTCTGAAAATGAACCTTACAGCTCAGCAAGCAAACCTACATCCAGAATGCTGGAAATACTGAGCAGATCTGTGAACTGCACAGAGGCCAGTATCCCGTAACAAAGTCACCCTTTATTTACACGGAAATAGTACTTGACACTGGTCCAGCAGCCTCAGAGCCAGCTCTCAGCGTGAACAGGATGTCTGACACTCCTGTTTATGTCTGTCAACCAAAGCTCCCTGATTGGGGTTGTTAATCTGGTGCTAACTGAGAACTCATTCTATGAGGTCCATCTAGATGACCTCATTAAAATCACTACAGTGTGAACATTACTGTGCAGAGAGAAGGAGAGTTAATGTTTAAGGTCGATGATTTTTTCATTAGAACAGCTTTGTCCTCAAAGATGTTGCCCAATCTGTTGAGTATTTCTAGCATTTTCTCTTTTCATTTTTCCTTTCTGCCCCTATTTGGGCCTGTCCACTACATCTACATTTTCAGACTGCTTATCTGACATCCAATCCTGGATAGGAACATAAGAACAGGTTTGGGCCATTCAGCCCAGTTGAGCCAACTTACCATATACCTATTATAAGGATTGAAGCAATATTTTTTAGCATGACCTGACAATTGATTCCATTCCTAATCTCATTCATTCAAACCATTTACAAACTTCAGCCTGAGCTGGGCTTCCGACCCTATTTCATCGCCACCATTTAGCTTGCCTATACCCATCTCCGTAACATTTCCCACTTCAGCTCATTAGTGTCTGAAATGTTCATCCTGAAATCCTCACCTTTAATATCAATTATTCTAACAGTCTTTCTAAAGTTATCAGTTTTTGTCCTCCATAACTCTCACTCCAGGAAAACTCCCACCTTTATTTAGTTTCGCACTGACATTTACAGTCCTATACCTTTATTCTTTCTAATTAAGCTCCATTAACTTCTTTTCTGCTAACTATTCTAGTGTAAAATTTTCAATCCCACTGGAACATTCAAAGTTGATAGGCAAGAGTTTCCGATTTGGTCCTTTGAACTTGCCTCACGTAATAATGGATGAGCAGCCTTGTCATGTCCTCCTTTCCACTGCAGCCCTCTTTACCTCCTTTCCAACTATCCATTTCTGTGACTTTGGGCTCTTGTACCTCTCCCACCTTTTCTCCCCACCATCAGAAACCATGCCTTCAGTTACCCAGTTTGCACTCTCTCGAATTTCCTCCTAGAATCATCCCATTCCAGAATTGCCAATGGGATTGTAAAGTGCATCAGGATACCATTTCCATGCTAATACTGATATATAAATTCAGGGTCAAATAATTGTTGAAATTGTTGAAGGAAGGTTCAGTCCTCCTCTTTGTGTAGACCCATTAAATTGATAAGACATCCATTTAGTATTTCATCTGAATGATAACATCTCCTGCAATGTAGGAGCAATATTTTGAAGTGTCTGTATGGATTGTATTCCTTAGTTCTGCAGTGGGGTCTGTACTTGTATAGTCTGAACTGTAGAAAACAAGAATATACATGAATTTAAGTTTTATGCTTCTCAGGCCATGCTCGGTGTGGTCCAATACATCCATCCAAGCAACGTTGTATGTAATAGTGTACCATTGTCAATCTCAAATATTGAATGGCACATACACTTTTACACTTTTTTTTATTTTTAAATGACATGGTACCTTCTCAGTGTTCTCTGAGAACAGTATTTTATAATTAATGGTCCTTTTATTAACCTTGTTTATGTGAACACATATGTTTTTGTTCTCAACATTAAGTTTGCAGACTGCTAAATCATCTTTCATTGCTCTCTCCTATTCTGTCAAGCGGTGTAATTACAGGGTAAGAACTAGTCTTAATTATTTTCATTTTTAATTAGCAGTGCTGGAGATGGGAATATAGACTGTTTGTTTGTTTTGCTAGAGAATGCCAATTTATCACAGTAAGTAAGAACAATGAGCTTGATTTTAACTGGGAACATGTTCTAACAGATGATAAAAAAAGCCACCATGGGAGCTCAGTGTGAGGCCAAAGCTACTTTTATTTCAGGCCTTATTTACACAAAAAAAGACTATGTTTGCTGTATCCTCCACCTCTCACCTTTGCTACACCAGTCACCATCAGAAGTAACATCAAGAGTGGTAGGTGGGAGCAGCAGAATATCAACAGAATCAAATTCCATGCATAAAGTAGACATTGGAGTCATGCTCACATTTGAAATATCATATGCACAAAAAGTATTATCACTTCTTTTTCTGTCCATATATTCTCTCCATCTGTGTCTCTTGACTGCACACATTGTTTTTTTAATTCTCCCTCACAAATTGTTACATTAATTGCACAAGCTGTGAATCTGGCAGCAGCAATTGAAAGCACATGACAGCCCAGCCTTTTGTGAAATTCCATTTCTGTTTTAATTCAGTCCAAGTGTCTGATTTAGAATAGCCTCAGTGCTATTTGATGCTCACCAAAGCTTTGAATTAAACCGTATGGTAACAAAGGAAATCGATTACATAGCTAGAGACTTTGTGTGGGTGCATTTGATTATTATGTATATTTGAAAACCAAAAGTGATAGTAAACAGACATTCTGACATTCGGGTCAAAAACTATGAAATCAGTCAGGGACAAACTAAGTGTTTTTAGGGTGAATTTTTGGTAATCGATGTTTTTTGATTGTAGTCAACAAAAATTCTTTTGGAAGGTGTACAAATTTTTTTGGAAGTTGAGTGAAACCGAAACACACTTAATTTCAGAAAGTATGGTCTTAAAATGAGATAATGCTGTATTCTTAGTACCCTCTCACACAAGGAAATTTACTCTCAACTAAATGAAGGTATGCTCCATTTGAATGCTGTGAGTCAAACAAGGAGAAAGTGATGATGTACCTTGCTCAAAAATGAAGAATGTCACAGCTATCCAACTCCATTTTTAATATTATATTTTGTGAAAGCAATTGCAAGTATGTTTTCTTTTGTTTGTTTTCCCCTAAATGATTTGTTGACTCCACTCATGTTTGCGGATGAACTGACACGTAGAAGGGCTTTCACCGTCAATACGGATTCTCTAATCTGTATGGTAATTAAATGCAGTCCTCATAAACTTGTGTTATCTTTTATGAAGTTAAAAATCACACAACATCAGGTTATAGTCTAAGATTTATTTGGAATTACAAGCTTTCGGAGTGCTGCTCCTTCGTCAGGTAGTTAGTGGGACAGAATTTATAGTAAAAGATCAAAGTGTCATGCAACTGATGCGATGTATCGAACAAACCTAGATTAGTTGTAGAACACTTTGATCTTTTATGATAAATTGTGTCCTATGATCCTATCCCACTAGCTACCTGATGAAGCTACTCTGAAAGCTTGTACTTCCAAATAAACCTGTTGGACTGTAACCTGATGTGTAATTTTTGGCTTTGTCCACCCCGGCACCTCCACATCATACCTTTAATGAGATGATGTGGACTTTTAGATGATGTGGCAATTTTAGATGGGTGTTAAGAATCAAACATATTGTAATGGTTCTAGAGTCACATGTAGACCAAATTAGGTAAAGCAGATTCCCTTTCCTGAAGGACATTAATGAAATGGATATTTTCAAAATGCTGGCTTTTTCAAATTCTTTCAGATGATAAGGGTGACACTAGCAAGGCCAGCATTTGTTACTCATCCCTACTTGCCTTGGCTGCTTGGCCATTTCAAAGGGCAGTGAAATGCCAGCAATATTGTGTGGTTCTGGTGTTAGACTTACCCCAAACCAAGTCATGTTGACAGATTTCATTTTCTAAAATACATTCGTGAATGAGTTGGATTTTTACAACAATCAATTATTGTTTCATGCCATCATTATTGAGCAAATATTCCAAATGTATCAACTGAATTTAATCTCTGTCAACTGATTTGAATCCAAGTTACCAGAACATCAGGCTAATCCTTTGGGTTCCAGTGACATTACCGCTATGCCAGCATCTCCCCAAATACTTACTAAGTTCTAAGTTTAGAGTTTATCTTTCCGAGATCAGTTGTTAGTATTAATCATCTTTCTTTCTTTCTTAAAAAATTTTAAACAGTCTGACTTGTCTGCCAGATGCCCCCTTGCACCTAATATGGAAAAACCCCAAGGCACTCTCCATAGACATGCTGTGACATTCTCTAGGTGTCTGTCCAACATGTAACCCTCAGCCAATTGCATTAAAAAAACAAATAATCTGATAATATATTGCGTTCTTGTTTCTGGCATATTTCAGTCCTTAAATTGACTGCTAAGTTCCTTCAAATCACAACAGTGATAAAACACAAAACTGCTGTCCCTTTTATGCACTCTGGGAAGTCTTGAAATGTGCTCAAAGTATTGTCAATTTATTTTTTCCCTTAACCTTAAAATCAAAAGGCTTAGTTGTAGGCTATAATTTCTAAGCCATTTGGTAAATCACTGTCAGTGTGGAGACTGGGATGAACATTTGACTTAATTTTACACTTCAAGTATTTTGTTTTGCTCTTTACAAAACTCTGCAGATATTCACAGATCTACATGGGTGTGTATATCACATGGGAAAAAGTGAAAAAAACAAGGATGTAGCTGCCAAATTACCCATCTTACTAGTATTGTGTGATAGTTATTTATAAAAGTTAGCATGTCTGTACAGGCATACATCTGATGATCACTTGCATAATAGGAGAGTGTTCAAAGAGATAAATTATGAATGTGAGAAAAGGTACTTTAAATATCTTCACACCAGTTGCTGTAGTTGGAGCACTTGATTTCATTTATATGACATTTGCAATATTTAAAACCAGCTTGTAGGACATATGAACACACAAATTAAGAAAGGGGTGGGCCACTCAGCCCCTTAGGCCTGCTCTGCCATTCAATAAGATCATGGCTAATCTGATTTTAACCTCAAAATTCATGTTCCTCTTTCCCCTGATAACTTTTCAACCCCTTGTTTACCAAGAATCTATTTACCTCAGCCTTCAGAATGAGCTGCTTTTGCTGATACATAGGTCTACATGATGACGTCTATGCTTGGAACTGTGCGATCCCACTGAGTGTACATGTGTTACCCACAGTGCTGGTGTCAGCAAGCACAGCCTAAAAAAATTCAATGACTCTGAAACTCTCTTCCTGAAAGGATGGTGGAGACAAAGACCCTTGATTTTTTTTAGTGATCCCGAGATCTAGATTCTCCGATAAGAAATATTCTCTCCAGATTTACTCTATCAAGACAGTTCGCGATTTTTATGTTCCAAGCATGTCATCTCTTACTTTTCCTCTTCTAAATAAGTGAATACAAGCCTAGTCTGTCCAAATTTCCTCATAAAACAACTTGTCCATTCCAGGTATTAGTCAACTAAATCTTCTCTGAGCTGCTTACGACTTATTTACGTTGTTCTTTAAATAATGTTATGGACCAGAACAAACCTCTTCAAAATATATTAAGAAGAGGGTTACTTTTCGGAGGGTCGGTGTGGCCTTATTGAGCTGAAGGGCCTGTTTCTACACTGTAGGGATTCTAATAACAAAGGAGCATTTCTAAGATAGCCAAACTACCAGGCTTGAAACAAAATGCAATTAATTTTACACAATGGTTAAATACAAACAATAGAAAGAAGAATTGGAATAACTTAAGTCCGCTGGAAATCTTAACAGACTAATAGATTATTTAATCAATAAACAGTAACTGTTCCAATACAGTAACATCCTGTAAATATACCCATGGCAAAGGGAAATTCAGTAAAATACATTGTCTCGTATGCAATTCTAGCAACAAGAATAGAATGCAAGCTTTTAGCTGTAACAAAGAAAGGAATAACAACTTCCACATCCAGCTTCAAGACTCCAGAAACTGCTGAAAGCTAAAATTGAAATCCTAGTTCTGTGGGACCTTGACCCCTACTCTTTAATGCTTCTTCTATTGTTTTAATTTTAAAAACAATACAAGCTGGCTGGGCTCAGAGTAGACAGCTCTGCTTCAAACTTACAACACTTGCTTTGAAAAGAAGCATGATAGAACACATCCTTTTTAGATCACATCTTGTACCAATAAGGTGACCAATTCTGTACACAGTACTGCAAATGTGCTCTCATGAGTGGTCATAGTCATAGAGTTATAGTGATATACAGCACAGAGACAAACTCATCAGTCCAACTCATCCATGCCAACCAGATATCCTAAATTAATCTAGTCCCATTTGCTAGCACCTGGCCCATATCCATCTAAACCATTCCTATTCATATACCCAACCAGATGCCTTTTAAATGTTGAAATTGTACCAGCCTTCACCATTCCCTCTGGTAACTCATTCCATATACGCACCACTCTTTGTGTGAAAAAGTTGTTGCTTATGTCCCTTTTAAAACTTTCCCCTCTGCAAACTTACTAACCAAACCTTCTATGTTCACATCCAAATCATTTATATAAAAGACGAAAAGCAGTGGACCCAGCACTGATCCTTATGGCACACCAGTAGTCACAGGCCTCCAGTCTGAAAAACAATCCTTCACCACCACCCTCTGTCTTCAACTTTCGAGCCAGTCCTGTATCCAATTGGCTAGTTCTCCCTGTACTCCATGTGATCTAACTTTGCTGACCAGTCTACCATGAGGAACCTTGTTGAACACCTTACTGAAATCCGTATAGACCACGTCCACCAATCTGCCATCATCAATCCTCTTTGTTAGTTCTTCAAAAAACTCAATCAAGTTTGTAAGACATGATTTCCCATGCACAAAGCAATGTGGACTATCCTAATCAATTTTTGCCTATCCAAATACAGGTAAATCCTGTCCTTCAGGATTCCCTCAAACAACTTGCCCACCACCGATGTCTCTGTATGACTAAAACATAACCTTCTTACTTTTGAATTCAGTTACCCTTATGATAAATGATGGCATTCTACAAGGTTTCCTAATTATTTGCTACAACTCCACACTATGCTTTTGCAGGTCATGCACAAAGACACTCAAATCCATCTGCATTTCAGAGCTGTGAGATCTGATAGCTGACTATCTCACTGAAATATCTCACTATGATATGCATTAATACATTATAATCCATTTGTCACCTCTTTGTGTACTCATATAACCTATCTATTCCTTTCTGTAACCTTTGTCGTGTCTTGTTTGCAACTTATTTCACAACTTAGTTTC